>NC_134797.1:30296468-30313968 GCF_046742065.1 Oratosquilla oratoria
CACACACACACACGCATACACACACAGTATCACTGCGCTTCGTGGACGGGGATTTGGGTGTGTGTGTGCGTGTAAGGTCATAGCATTACCCATAGATCGGTCATACGAGCTCTGAGCTCTCTTCCGGGAGGGAAATAGCTGTTGATCACGAGTTCAACACGTGATCTATAAAAGACCAAGGTCAATCACATACACACACACATGTGTATTCGAGGCTAGGTATGATAAATTGATGAGCAGAAGACAGGACCCAACTCTTTTCGCGTATACTACAATTAGGTAAATACACACACACACACACACTTGCTTTGTAGTAAACTTTTTGTTAAGGATAGGAAAAAACTGCCCAATGTGTTGTTTTAAGTGGTGCTAAGTACTTGCATCCTTAGCCTCATCATCTTGACCCAACATCGATGATTCCAGTAGCAAGGGAGAATCTCAAGACAATGAAGGAGCACAGGGGATTGCCAAATCCATTTTGAAAGTGACTCGCAGACTCTCCCCACAACTGAAACTCCAAAGACTATAGATCCCATGACTTACATGTGGTGCGAGGAGCCACAAGTAGTGGTTGAGGTGGCAGCAACGGCCAGTGTCATCAAATTCTTTTCTAAAAGATCTCTCCACTATAGTATTTAGCTGTAGCTCTGTACCCCATCTACTGGCTTCACTTTCGCTTTTGCATTGAGATCTTCCAATACCGCTAAATTTATATTCTTCCTAAAAATCTGCACACCCTTTCAGATCGATCGAAAGAGTCTCCTCTCCTATTTATTTTTCTAACTACCACGATTGCATGTACTCAAAAAGAAAGCATTAATAAGAACGTCCACTTTCCGCGTCCAGGCATTTGGCCTTGAAGGCATTCCCTTCCCTTTCACAATTCACTTACCTTATTAATCACCAGCAGTGACATTCCTTCCCTCCCTTGTCCACTTGTCTTTCCTGAAACTCTCGCACCATATTCCCGAACTCAAAATAATCACGCCTCCCTTTCAACTCACTTTCGCTCACCGCTACCACATCCGGCTTTCTTCTCACAAGCACACTAACAATATCCTTTTACTTTCATCTGTGCCATTATGGAAATAAAAAGATAAATGTTCCTTGAAATAAGAAACAAGAAAAAATACATAAAATGAGGTAATTACTAACACATTGAGCGTTGGCAAGGAAATAAATTTGAAAATATTCTCTTCCCTCTATAATTATAATCATCAAATGCTTCGGACTGCAGGGAGAGGGGTGGTGGTGAAGAAGAGTGAGGAGGGAGGAGAGAGAAAGAGAGACGGAGGAGGCAAGAGGCAGAGAGAGAGAGGCCGAGAGAGTATTTAACATTTTGTTGGTTATGACCATTGCTTCTATCCTTGGAGATATTATCGCACTGAATCGGTGGTACCAAAGATGCGGTAAAGGAAAAATTCGAAAAAAAAAATGTAGTAGAATGGAAGACTAAGAAAAATTGATTTCTTTTTTTCTGAATTGAGATTAGTTTCCAATTACAAAGAAATGTTGCGTGACTATGGTCCGCATGGAGTGACAAGAAGGTCCTTAGATTAAGGGCTGCATAACATTCATTCACACCATACCCCATAAAGAGAGAGTGATAAAGTAAGAAACTTAAAATACGAGAGGAAGAAAGGAGAAAGACGGAGGAGAGAGAGACAAAAAGAGAGAGATAAATAGATAGAAAGAGAGAGGGAGAGAGATGGGAGAGGGAGGGAGAGAGATGGGGGAGGGAGGGAGAGAGAGAGAGGGAATGGGAGAGAGGGGGTATGGGAGACAGAGGGAGAGACAGAAGAGAGAGAGAGAGAGAGAGAGAGAGAGAGAGAGAGAGAGAGAGAGAGAGAGAGAGAGAGAGAGAGAGAGAGAGAGAGAGAGAGAGAGAGAGAGAGAGAGAGAGAGAAAGAGAGAGTGGGAGAGATTAAGAGAAAGTAGGGGAGAGTGGGGGAGGGGGAGAGAATGATAGAGAGAGACAGAGGGGAGGGGATGGAGAGAGAAGATGATTAAAGGGAATGGAAATATTAGATCCACGAGAACGGAAAGTTTCTAATCAGTCGACGACAGGAGGTCTTCGCGCTAAAATGTCCCAAAGAACAATGAGATGCTTCTTTTGTTTGTTAACTCGTTTAGTACAACAACAAAATTTACTTTTTTTCTTTTTTCACTTTAATTTTGTCAGACACCAGACGATTTGTGGCTAGGTGGTGGTGGTGGTGGTGGTGGTGGTGGTGGTGGTGGTGGTGGTGGTGATGGTGGTGGTGGTGATGACGATGACGATGACAATAACGATGATGATAATGATGATGATGATGATGATGATGATGATACAGGCGAAATTCGAAATAGGAAAAATTTGGAGGTGTGTTTTCGAGCGGCAAAGAGAAATCGTTTTCCAGATCAAATATAAAATCATGAAAGCCAACACATGTACGGAATGCAGCATAATACAGGTGCGGCTTAAAACATAGTTGTGTATTACACACAATGACGCAAACTCCCATATGTGCATATGTGGACAAACGAATGTGTACTAGAGTGCGCGTTTGCACGTAGCGTATGCAAACACACACACGCACACACACACACACACACATTTATATATATTATATATGCATATATATATATACATATATATATATATATATATATATATATATATATACTGATAAGAATTTTAGACATATGATTTAATGATGGAGAACATAAACACAGGGGTAGGCTCGGAACCTTAAACACACTAACGTTTTGGTCGCGTAGAACTTCTTCAGAGACGTTCTACGCGAACGAAACGTTAGTGTGTTTAGGGTTCCGAGCCTACCCTTGTGTTAATGTTCTCCATCATTCAAATCATATATATATATATATATATATATATATATATATATATATATATATATATATATATATACATATATATATATATATATATACATATATATATACATATATATATATATTCATATATAACATATATTCATATATTCATATATATACATATATTCATATATATATATACATACATATATATATACATATATAATATACACATATATATAAATATATATGTGTGTGTGTGTGTGTGTGTGTGTGTGTGTGTGTGTGTGTGTGTGTGTGTGTGTGTGTGTGTGTGTGTGTGTGTGCGTGTGTGCACAGCTACACTCATATACAGTGCATGGATCCCGAAATACATACACATATTTCATACACATACGTATACATACAAACACATCAATACAAACACACACAACATACACGCATTTTCACGCGCACCAACTGTCTGAAGAATATCAATAGTGGGAACCGAAGAGAGCACTGACGGCAACGACAAGGGCCAATTTGCGTGTTGAGAATGCGGTAGTTTCGCCCTTATTACTCAGCCATCACAACCATCGTTCGAGACCTCAGTGGGAGCATGCACAGGATCATTATCTCTTAGGGATTAGATTACGTGATTAGAACGAGATTATTCACAGTGTGGGTGATGCCTGACATAATTAGAGTTTGATACGCGTATTCTCTAAAGTAAATGATATGCCGATACAGTCAACCATTAATGAGCTATTGCGATTTATCAAATTACGATATGCAGAGTATCATGAATCATTGTAAATGAGTAGGTATATCATTATAATTTCTTGAATGATACATATATATATATATATATACATATATACATATACATATATATGTATATACATATACATATATGCATATATACATATATGCATATACAAATATATATGCATATATACATATACGGCTTATATACATATATATATATGCATATATGCATATATATGCATATATACATATGCATATATACATATATATATATATATACAGTAATATATATATATATATATATATATATATATATATATATATATATATATATATATATATATATACATATATATATATATATATATATATATATATATAATATATATATATATATGGAGGTGAAGTGGCAAAATGAAATGTTAAGGCTAGAGTATGGAGCCTTATTCAGAACCAGACGTTTCGACCTCTTGGGCCTTCCTCAGTAGACTGAAAACAGAATAAGAATCAAAGTCCGTCAACAGCTTACATTGTGATCTGACGACCCTGCGTGACCTCATCCCGGTCTCGTTGTCCCCCCCATACTCGCCAACTGACAGCTGTGCGGACGTTTGGGCCCAGGACATAAACTCCCTACGAGAATTTGTTGTTTTTTCGGTGGCAATGTATACCGCCTCCAAAGCTTTCCTTTCCTTTTTTCCCAGTTTCCTATGTAGAACGTGGTCTTCTTTCCAGTTTGGCAAATGATTTTCTTCATCGATATGAACTAGTATGGCATTTGATGTTCTGTATTGTTTCACATCCCTCTTGTTTTCTTCTAGTCTTTTGTCCATGCCGCGTCCTGTCTCACCGATGTAAACTTTCTCGCAATCTGACAAGGAATTCGATAAACAACACTTTTATTTTCTCGTAATAACAGAACAGAAAATACAGTTTACACTAGAAGAAATAATTGATTAAATTAATTTTTTGGATACTATAATAAAGAAAACAGAGAACGGAATAAAATTCAAAGTATACAGAAACCAACAAACCGAGAAGATTATATTCATTTTCATTCAGTTCACAGTACTAGAGTCAAATCGGGATAATAATCGAATTCATATCAAGAGCCCGAAGGATATGTAGCAAAGAGCTTTTACAGGATGAGCTTAACCATATCATTAAATCCTTCCAAGAATTAGCATATCCTTTAGGCTTTCTTATAAAATTAAAACACATAGTTATCAAAATTATGGAAAGGAACGCAACACCTACAGACAGCAGCACCAGCAAGGACAAAATATTTATTTCAGTTCCTAACTCTAGATACGCACCAATAATAAGTAGTTTTTTAAAGAACACCCGAATAAATTTAGCAACATCAGGGGGAAAGAGAATTGGCGAGTTTACCAGAAACAGAGAATTTCCAAGAAAATAAAATTGAAAAGATGAAAATGAAAAGAGAAATATGATAGTAACAAACATAAACACTGTTCACTCAAGACTTATCAATATCCCAAACTATTCATAAAAACGTATATGCAACTATCAATTTCATACAAGTTTCTTATTTTGTTAAAACCACCTATTCCCGCAATATTCTCTCTCGTTCTGTCCGCTTCCGAAGCCACACATGGGCCAAACGGTCTCCTCCAGTTTTGCTCTGTCATCCTCTTTATCTTCGTTTCCCTCTACTAAAGAGATTCATCCCTTGCCTATTTACCTCTGGCGCCGAACAACATGGCCCATATTCACTACTTGCCAACGCCCCCACCCCCACCCCCGCCCCGCCAGGAATAAAGATAAAAATAATAATAATAATAATCAAAATATCTGCGCGAAGCTCAGTCCACCATATCCCATTTCCATCCATTGGAGTCCCTGACTTTGGCAGCTTTCCAGCAGCCACCTCCCCCGCCATATCTCTCTCTCTCTCTCTCTCCCGCCATCTCTCTCTCTCTCTCTCTCTCTCTCTCAACCTCTCTCTCTCTTCCACCTCCCTCTCTCTTCTCCGTCCCTCTCCTCCCACCTCCCTCCGCATCCCATCATTCCATCTCATTTCATCTCCATCTCCATCCACCTCCCACTCCTTCAACTTCCCTATCTTTCCACTTTCCCCTCTCTCCCTCACTTTCTTAATCCTTCTCTTAATCCTTCTTTTCACCTCCCTCTTTCCCTCCCTCTCTCTCTTCTTTCATCTCTCTCCATCTCTTTCTCTTTCTCTCTCCCTATTTCCCTCTCTCTTTCAATCCTTCACTTTCTTTCTCCTTATTTCTCTCTCCTTCCCTCTCTCCCTCTTCCTATCTCCCTCTTCCTCCCTTCCCCTTCTCTCTCTCTCTCTGTCTTTCTCTTCCTCTCTCCCTCCCTCTCTCTGTCTCACTCTCTCTGTCTATCCCTCTCTCTGTCTTTCTCTTCCTCTCTCTCTCTCCCTCTGTCTCTCCCCTCTCACTCTCTCTCTCCCCTCTCTCTCTCCCTCTCCCCCTCTCTTTCTCACAATGGAAGACCACATCAGGAATCCTAAGCCTAAAATTTGGATAGGAAAGGTTCACCTGACCATTTCTTCGGGCCTCTCTTCGCCTCTTTCAGAGTCCCTGACACCCCTTCAGCCAACCTCCTGTTCCCCCCAAAGTCTTCCTGGTTGCAAAAAGAAATATGTGGTTTTCCAAAATTACAGGTAGATCGTTCTACCTTGGTGTAGAGGTGGTGTGGATATCAACACTGGTGGAATCACAGGAATTAATCTACGTTGATGTGAGACTACAGGTTTCTGTCCAGAGTACACAGAGTATAGAGTTTAGAGCATAGAGTATAAAGTATGGAGCATAGAGCATAAAGTGTGAAGTATAGAGTAATAGAGTATAGAGTATAGAGCATAGAGCACAGAGTATATTGTATAGTGTATAGAATATAGAGTAAAGAGTATATAGTGTTTCATCACCATCTTTATCACAATTATTATTATTTTTAGTATTATTATTGTTACTATCATCATCATAATCATCATTATCAACATCATTAATCCATTCATGTGTCAATTTCGATTGTTGGAAGCACGCCATGCCATCGCTTCGGACCGGTCCGTACTTTCATATTCTGATGGACGCTCTGCCATCCTTCACAACCACCACATACCACCACTACCACCACCACTACCACTACCACCACCACTACCACCACTACCACTACCACTACCACTACCACTACCGCCGACGTTGCCGTAGTCCATTTTGATTGAATAACTATTGCTGGAAATATCAAAATATCTCGTCCCCGGGAAGGCGCCCCCCAAAATCAACAAGCGCGTTCTCAGTGGCTTCCTGGGGGCGCAAATGGAGGAGGAGAGGAGAAGAGGAGAAGAGAAGAGGAAAAAAGTAAAGTACAAATAAACATCGTGGGAAGAGAATCATTGAGATGTGGTGGGAGATTCAAGTGGTAAAACTAAAAAGTAATTATTACTACTTAGTGGGGTAACTGAACTCGCATGTATACGAGCACTCTAGCATGGATGCTTGTGAAAACACACATACACACACACACACACACACACACACACACAGAGAGAGAGAGAGAGAGAGAGAGAGAGAGAGAGAGAGAGAGAGAGAGAGAGAGAGAGAGAGAGAGAGAGAGAGAGAGAGAGAGAGAGAGGAAGAAAGGGAGAGAGAGGGAGAGAGGCACACACACGCACGCACACACACAAACACACACACATACGCACGCACACACACACACACACACACATACGCACGCACGCACGCTCACACACTTAGGTATCCCCAATCCTAGTGGGTCGGAATCATAAGAACTGCAGAAGTGCTCAAATGGCGCTCTGGTCTGGTCGTTCCCATGACTCTGGGCTGCTTTCGGGACCCCTTTCGCACCGAGCAATCGATTGCTCTCAACTTCCAAGGACTGAGCTGACAGGAAAGCGAAAACGGAGGAATTTTTAATGGTTTTAATGTGTTTGAAGTGTAAAATCGTTTGTGGGACGGCCATATGAAACAGTTGGGGGGAAAACAGACAAAAAAAATTTGAAAATTATGGTTAGTGAAAGTCGAGGTGTAGGTGGATAAAAGAAGGGAAAGTGGTTGAAAATTAAATGTGTAGACTAAAATAGCCAAAAACATAGGTGCAGCGTTGCAGAAAATGAATAAAAAATGGAATGAAGAAAAGAAAGTGAAACAATACAAAACGTAAAGATAGATTAATTATAAAACATAAAGATAGATTATTTGTTTATTTCCGAGAAAAGAAAGTGGAACGATACAAAACGTAAAGATAGATTAATTATAAAACATAAAGATAGATTATTTGTTTATTTCCGAGAAAACTGGGAACCAGAATATTTGACAAAATAAGTTATTTTTCTAAAGTGTAGGAATAAACTGAAAGCTACATTCTAAAAGATTAGTAGAATTACTATTAGTCGTAGGTTATCATCTTTTTTAGATTAGTAAAGATATTTACATAAACTGCAGCACTCAGCAATTTCAGGCATAATATGATAAAAAAAATAGAAAGAAAAGATGGGAGAGAAAGAGGCGATTTGAATTTCAATTCAAAGAAAGATAAAAAAATTCTACGCATTTTTAAGAAGTTGGATTGACTGATTGTTTGCATGATGCAATCCTGGCGCCACAAATAAAATTCATAAAATTAAAAAAAAAACAGAACTATACAAGCTTAAACACTATAAAAACCGCAAATGCTTCTCCAGATATTAACAATGCTAAAAAAAAAAAAAAAAAAATGGAAGAAAGAGAAAAAGAAAAAGAAAGAAAAAAAAACGAAGAAAGAAGGTAAAGAAACCGAAAAGATTGAGAAGTGAAGGAGATTTTCACCGTTGGACAACGACCGTGAACTAAAGAAATATACATCAACGCTATCCGTATGTGTGGGTATGTATTTTGCGCATGAGTAGAGAGAGGAAAAGAGAGACAGAAACCGTTAGCTTATGAGCAATAACCAGCGCTTCTATCCTTGAGGACAATATCACACCAGAAAGGTGGAATGATAGATATTGAGAAATAGGAGGACAGTATTACGGAGGAATAGTAGTCCAACGTTTTAACTTATATTTTCTTCTTTTGACTGGTCTCTGATCATATAAAATTGCTTAATATCTTCGACTGTAAGAAGGTCACTAAGATCTCTAGAATACTGACCACACAAAACAAGCACTCGTTTCAACGTAAGCGGAGAAAGGAGAAAGAGAAGGGGAGTGGATGAGATTGAGACAGAGACAGATAGAGAAAGAGAGAGAGAGAGAGAGAGAGAGAGAGAGAGAGAGAGAGAGAGAGAGAGAGAGAGAGAGAGAGAGAGAGAGAGAGAGACGGGAGATGAGGGGGTGATGCAGGTGGGAGGAGGGAGAGAGAGGGGATCATATTTGTGTACATTTCATTGAGGCATGTTCATAAACCTAGTGATTTAATTGCAATTACCCATTTGTGTGCGTGCGTGTGTGTGTGTGCGCATGTGTGTATGTGTGTGCGTGCGTGTGTGTGTGTGTGCGTATCTGTGCGCGTGTGTGTGTATATGCGTGCGTGTGTGTGTATATGTGCGTGCGTGTGTGTGTGTATGTGCGTGCGTGTGTGTGTGTATGTGCGTGGGTGTGTGTGTATGTGCGTGGGTGTGGGTGTATGTGCGTGCGTGTGTGTGTATGTGCGTGCGTGTGTGTGTATGTGCGTGCGTGTGTGTGTGTGTGTGTGTGTGTGTGTGTGTGTGTGTGTGTGTGTGTGTGTGTGTGTGTGTGTGTGTGTGTGTGTGTGTGTGTGTGTGTGTGTGTGTGTGTGTGTGTGTGTGTGAATTAGATTAAATTAAATTTAATTCAATTTAACTTATTCTTTAATTGAATTGAATGTTCTTATATACAAAGACTTTACACAACGGTGTTGATCACAGCTCTACAGAATTCAAAAACTTTCAACAAATACAAAGACAAAGAGTTAAGACAAAGACAAAACGCAAAAACAATCTCTTAAACAATATGATATATACTACAAATATATATATATCATAACAGAATATAACTTTAATGCAATATTAAGAAAACTAATCAATTAGAAACGTCTATGTCACATAATGCTAGAAAATAACCTAATTACAAAATAAACTAAAAAAAAATATTGATTATAATATTTTTACCTAAACATACGTAGCATCATCTTCAAAAATAAATATAAAATTTGCACGACATTTACGATTTACATTTGTATTATACAGAAACGAAACATATGTATAACGTGTCGGCCTATATGTACAACGACTTCGTATACATGTAGCCCGTAATCTCATAACTTCCAGCACCATAGTTATTACAAGCATAATCATCCCTAGCATCTCCCAGCGTTTACAGTTAATAATCTCTTATTACACGTTCTCTACCGCCCACTACAATTCTGTCACTCATTGATAATTCTACAATATATATATTTCATTCCATGAACTATCTTAAACAGTTTGTAATTAAAGTTTTTTGTTACTAAATTAGGATGTCAAATTACAATCTACTCGTCTTTTAGTTTCTGTTCCACAGCTTCTTTAAATCATTCTATATTCGAAACATTTTAGAACAACTACATGCTTAAAAATCAACACTCTTTGCAAATGCTTTTGATGAAATATGGAGAAGCATAAATTCTAAATCCATCCACCTGTAATAGATATTAATACATTATATGACGCAATTTAATATAATTTCCTGAAATTAATTTTGACCAGTATCCTATCATTATGTTCCCATGTAAATAGCAAGTGAAAATACTCCAAGCTCACCATAAACTAAGTCATTACAGGTATACGTATTATATGAACACCCAGAACTTGTTTCAAACATTACCTATGCAATAACTCTAAATCTCTAATAATATAGTTTCTCCAAATCTCAGATGCATATGTCATTATAGGTAGCACCATTGCATTAAATAGTTATGTTGTATATCAAATGACAAGTAAAATATCCTGCCCTTACCTATCAACGAATACATTACAAAGGATTACAAAGGCGGTGCATGCCGACAGGAGACCTTTTGGTCCATAACTAGGTCGGATGTGAAAACGCGATATAAAGATATCTGTGTGAACAAAACTAAGAAAAAACAACAATTATGTTGTATGCCATGTGAACTGAATAATCCAGAGGGCGTTTTATATTATTCAAACATCCATGAATTACACTAATTGCTTTTCAATGCCGCAAAAAAAAGAAGGGCGTTCCTAAGACGATTTTTCTTTTTATAAGACAGAGGAAAGGCGTAAACTTATCTTTCTTAATAACTATAGCCCATGAAGAACAAGGTAATGATAATGTTAAAGACAAATGTCAAGAATAAGGAAAGGAGAAAGATAAAAATAAAAAAAGAAATAATAACTGACGTTCACATTTACTTTGAAAGGATCGGTGTCATGTTCTGGACCATTGAGAATGTTATTCCTGCTCGAGCTGAAAGATTCTATTCAATTTAGACGAATCACTGGCCAAAGGATTTCATGGAAACAGGAAGCGCAAAATCGGTTATCGTGTTGTCGACTGGACGCCTCAGCAAGTCACCAATTTCCTAAAAAGGGTTATCATAAGAAGGTGTATGAAAATGTGAAATGGAAGCTGGAATAGATAACTGAGGAGAACTGATGCTGCAAACGTGTGTAAAGAAATAGCTCAATAAAAGTAACTCTATCCAAATAAACACGATGTAAGAACGGAGCCTCGTTTGGCTCGTTATACCTTTTTCAAGTACACAGTCGTAATACAAATGACTGAGATTAAATAAAAGGAATGGGGTAAACGGGGGGTGGAGGAAAAGAGGTAGGGAAGGGGTATGGGGGCTGTCCTTGTATACTAGGAAAGTTGAAGGTGGACCAAATGTCTGGGAACAGGAAAGGTTAAGGATAAGATGGGACAATTGGCTGAATGAAGGACATTAGCTCACAACCGAAGAACAAAAGGAAACTGATGTCCTTCACCCTGCCAATTGTTCCATCTTATTCTTAAACTTTCCTGTTCCCAGACATTTGATCCACCTTCTCCTTAACCTTTCCTAAGAGGGGGTTTACACGGTCGAACGCGGTTCGACAGACACGTGTTTAAAGTGATGTGTGAACGTGTGAACGGGGTATTTGGTTGTCGAACACGTTGGTTAAACCCCAAATACCCCGTTCACATATCACTCTAATAATCAGTGTCCCCCCCTTCCCCTCCCTCCCTTCCTCTCTTCTTTCCCCTGTTCTTCTTATTCAATCTGTCATTTGTCTATTGATTATGGATTTCAAAAAAGCTGTAATAACAAGCGAAACGTCGTACTAATAAAGGCTTCGTCCTCACATTTAGTGCTTATTTCGATAGACTTGTCGGTAACTGCCACTTTCGTACAAAGATAACACTAAATGGGCTAAAACACTGGGCTATTCTTCTCATATTCTACCTCCAACCTCCAATTACTAGAATAAGAAATCGCTTACAGAATTCTAGATTTCTCTACGAACATTTCAACAGCATGTCTAACATTCGTATAAGTTTAATCTCTTAGTTCATCATCCAGCTTTGCTATAAAGGACGGAAAGATAATTTGATATTTGGAGATTTGAAAAAGAAAGTATTGTAACCGAAGTCGTTTTAATTCAATCGAACTCTCAACTGTCACGTCAACAGTTGACGCCCGTGGAAGCCCAATGTGACCTTAGAAAAGTGAGCACAACTTCATTTGACCATTCAGAGGTAAAGACACAGACGAGGTATAAGAAGTGTGAGGTAATTGTAAAGACTGAAAAGAGAAGGTAATGAAATATAGAGGACAGGAAGGTATGGACAAAGAAATGAAAGAAAAATAAGAAAGACCAAGGGAGGAGCAAAAGAAACCAGAAGAATTAAAGTAGAAGCGAAGACAAGAATCAACGGTGAGATTCAATGATACAGGTGCAATTAAAAAAGAAAATCACTTGCGACTTAACATATAAGAAGAAAAATGAATAAGATGTAATCATAAAGAAGACGATGTCAAAAACAGATAAGCTAAAGATTCCTGAAAATAATTAATTGAACGAGCTGTCGAGTAAAAATTTCTAGTTTGAAGTAAAACGGAAGAAAGATAAAGGAAAACTTAGTACCGGAAGTGGGCAACCACGTCAGTATATTTCTTAAGGAAGAAATGACATACAAGAGACCCAAAGGTAGAGGTCGAGGGACTCAAGGAAGACGCTGATAAAGATTGTGAGGTTGAGGAAGGGGGGAAGAGGAAAGAGAGAAAGAGATTAAGTCAGGGAGATGAAAGAAGCGGCAGAAATGCTGAAAGGGGAGAGGAAGAGTGTCAGAAGTTGAGAAGAAAACGGGAAGAATGTTAAAAAACAAAAGAGAAAAAAATATTACAGATTAACCTCTGTAAATTGTCTTTGAGAGGTTCAAAATGGAAATATTCAAACTGCTGAAAAAGTAAAGAGTGGTAAAGAAAAAGGAGACATGAAGGAATGTCAGGACAAAAATGGAACAAGCTCGCTAAGTATTCTAGAGGATAGAGGAATGTCGATGAAAAGAGAAAGGAATAAGGAGAATGCGGAGGAGAAGTACCGATGTCCCCGAAGGAGCACCATACAGTGTCTGCAGACACAAGCGATATATATATATATATACAGTATATATATATATTATATATATATTATATATACATATATATATATATTATATATATATATGTGTGTGTGTGTGTGTGTGTGTGTGTGTGTGTGTGTGTGTGTGTGTGTGTGTGTGTGTGTGTGTGTGTGTGTGTGTGTGTGTGTGTGTGTGTGTGTGTGTGTGTGTGTGTGTGTGTGTGTGTGTGTGTTTGGTGACGGATTCTCTTATCACCTTTGCAGAAGACAAACCAACAGTATTATTTGTGTCTGCTTGCAAACAAAGGTGGTGGGTTCGTCACTGAAAACGGTAATCTCGCTTGTCTCTGCCGACATTGCATCCTTATAAGGTTAGAGCTAAATGTGGCGAATCTAAAGTTTAGAAGTCTCTTTTGCTGACTCCTATTGATGTGAGGCAAATTCCATTTGAGTTGGCTTTGAGATCCGTGGATCGCCCAACTATTCAAACGCTCCGAAGAATTTTCAGACAAAAAATTTCAAACAGAAGATGGCACTGAGGTTGACTCTTTCGTATCCGACCTAGATATGGACCAAAAGGTCTCCTATCGGCAAGCTCCGCCTTTGTAATCCTTTGTAAAACAACGCGAAAATTAGCGGAATCCCTTTACTTGATTTCTCAAGAAATTAGCAGTTGTGAGTTGAAGAAAGCCAAAATCTAAAAACAGCATCACTGCCTTCTGTCCGCTTCAGGGTTGCATTGAATCAAAGAAGGTCGTGTGACAATAACAATGACCATCCAGCTTCAGTCGTTGTGTACTTGTCTTGATACTGTTTACCTCTCCTCAGTACCGAGCGCCAATATTGACGCATCACCCTCCGCGGTTCCAAATCTTTACAAAGACGCACCCACTCAGAATCTACTTCGGAAACGACTCAAGAGTTCTTCGTTCTTTTGGGTGACACGTAAAGCTCCCTTGAGCCAGACTTCTCTCCAACTAAAACATGTCATCAAATTGTATAGACACGGTAAAGGAAACATGGACTGGAGGTGAAGCTTTTATTCCTGACGTTTCGTCTATCGACTTTCTCAAAGTCCATGTTTCCTTTACCGTGTCTATACAACTTGTTCACATGGATTTTCATATGTCATCAAACAATCACGGATAACTTTACACAATCGCGTAAAGTAGTGAGGGTGATGGTGGATACTACTCTTCCCCCAACATTTCACCAAAATTTAAGAACTACTTTAATTTCCCTCATAAGCAGATACGACCAGTTCATGTGGCCAGATGTTCACAATACCCAAGCATTCTCCCAGCGATTCTCAACCTGTATATTGATGTACCCCACACTTATGTAATTCTGTCAGTTGGCCCATAGGGGATGTATTTACTACTACTAGGTTTTTAGAGAAATGGAGACAGATAGGGAATTGATGACAACAATACGGAAAAGACAGTTGCGATTCTTAGGACATATAATGAGGAGGGAAGGGTTGGAAGAGGTGGTGATGACGGGAATGGTGGAGGGAAGGAGAGCAAGAGGAAAGCAGAGGGAGAAGTATATGGACGGGCTGATGAGGGCGACGGGAAAACAACTCAAACCAGCACAGATGTTACAAGTAACTAGGGACCGTGAACGGTGGCGCTCCATGGTTGCCGAAGTCCAAGAGGATATGGCACGACGGTAAGGTAAGGGTAAAGGTTTTGCTTTGGTCTGTGAGAAACTGTGGTCCCCTCAGGGGTCCGTGGACCAAACCTTTGGACCCACGGCTCTGGCCTCTTCGCGAATTCGGATGCGTGTGAGGATATTCAGCGGAGGGATTGATGCCTCACTGGAGTTAGAGAACAATCAATTAATTGGTCCCTTTGGACAACAGCCGAGCCTGATATTCCCATTACAGACGATGAATGAGGAGGTGAGAAGGAGGACACACGGACGAAGGCCAGAGGGAATTGAAGGCCGGAGGATGAAGCTAAAGTGGTGACACCAATCATAGAAAACGGAATTAACTGAGAGAATGAGATGATTATGTGGTGATGCTAAAGGAGTAGGTAGAGTGGAATTAGTTCTATTTATTTGTATATCTATTTCTAACTTGTCAATTTGTAATGGAATATTAAAGTTTTGCATCTGAATCAGAATGACAAATATATTGACCTTATGGAAGCAACCTTCTTGATGAAGAGTTGGGATCGTTCAATGTAGACCTCAAGTGAGCAGGACTGCCATGAGAAGGGTGGTTTATAAAGTCTTGTGAATATATACATACACGAGTGTGTGTTCTTTTAAAGTTGACAGCAGTTACAGCATTGTTCAGTTTACTTTCTCAACTTTTCTTACAATCTTTCGCTCCTCGTTGGTCAGGGTGCTAAACAGATTTCTAAAACCCATAATTGGTTTCCTCGAGACGTCTTTCGGCCATCAACCGGCCATCTTCAGTTGTATTTTGTGATAATTCAAGTATAATTATTTGTTTGGTTAACATGACTGTATGGTTCATGATGACACTGGGGAAGGTAACGCTTGAAGAGGTAACCCTTGGGGAGGTAACATTGCATAGTGAGTTGATGGGGTGAGGCTTGGTGGGTTGTTCGGTAACACTTGGGCAGGTCATACTGCAGACAATATTTGTATAATTTGTTCACGAGGTGGAGTTCCAGCCGTCCACTCTCAGTAATGGCCCCCGACCGCTGCTCACGTCGGACCTGAGGTGCTTTGGCATCACTTGTTTGTGTGTGATACATTAGTTTCATCTAGGTATCGTCACTGCAGCGGAATACCGTGGGCACCGTCTCCTGCGTTCGTGTAGAAACAGTTTCGGATCACCGGCAAGGTTGGGCTGCGAACGGAGTACCAGCCCCGGAAACCACACACACATACACACACACACACACACAAAGAAAAAAAAACGCGGACCTCCGTGGGTTGTTCTTTGTCGTGCTTGCCCTATTTGTTCACGTGACGGAGCTCCGTGTGCTGTTGTTTGAGGTCGTCTTCTGGCCAAAGGGAGAGTTGACTCGGGCATTTGTTGAATGTTTATAATAGGTTTTTGGTTATGAATACATACTGCTTACGTCATTCTTAATGTCAGACTCTCTGTAAAGGATAACTGATTGATCTTTCGTCTGTTTTGTACCCAGTGCTTGCCCATGGGTTCTGTTGTTATAACGGCACATTGCTCCATCCTGCAAGTGTGCTGTGATGGAACCATCAACTTCTAATGTCGCCCTTTAAAAACATTTTCTGGCTAATGCCAGGCCATTTCATTCAGTTCAGGTGGGGCATCTGAACTTTAGAAAACCAGATAATTCTCTATTAATCCATCAAGGACTAGTAATCTCTTTAAAGATTTTCATCTAGCTAACGACAATCGATTCCATTCAGTTGAGAAGGCCTTCGACAGTTGATATGATTGTATACGACCACTTAACACTGAATCGAAACGCTGTGCATCCACTAACTGCCACTAATTTTTTGTCTGTTGCCCCCACCTGGGACACTCTATGACTCACGAGGTGTTCATAGACCACATGTTGAGAAAAAGGCTTTGGATTATCTCACTATGTTGAAAGGATTTGTGAGCAGCTTGTTCACACTGAATAGTATGTGTGACCAGTGTGGGTAAAGGTGGCAGCACACTAGGCTAACACGCTATTTCCTTATGCTACTTTGAGTAGAAACGACTTCCGTTACAATATTCTAGTTCTGCAAGAATATCTCAATGATGTGTCTACCATCTGTATAGGTTTAACTTCTCTTAATTCTTCACTAAAATTCTCACTATATGACGCAAGAATAATTTGATATTTGGAAATTTGAAAAATATCTCAATGACGTGTCCAACATCTGTATAGGTTTAACTTCTCTTAATTCTTTACTAAAATTCTCACTATATGACGCAAGAGTAATTTGACAATTGGAAATTTGAAAAATAAACGAGCGTAACCAAAGTTGTTTCTACTCAAGCGACGTAGCAAAAGCAAGTAGCATGCTACCGAGAAATGTATAGTGTGCCTCCACCTTGAGCAATCGACGTGCTGGGGCATAGTTCCAGTCATGTTGATGAGCTGACATTTCTTTTGTCGTCTGTTGACACTATACACTTTATTGTCTTTCTTCTACCACAACTGCAACCCACAACAACCGAAATTTATATATTTAACCACACAAGGCACCTGGGCTTCCATTCTCGAAAGCTTTGACACCAACATTTCCTAACTATATCATTTTCTTAAGCTTTGTCCGTGAAACTGTGACTCGCTGCACTGCCCTCAAGCCGAGTAGTCTGGCAGGGACCAGAGATGAACACAATGTATATGAGATGGAAGGCGAGTTCAATGGGGCTTTAAATTGTGTATACTATATATGTACATGTGCGTACATACAATAC
>NC_134797.1:30318968-30323968 GCF_046742065.1 Oratosquilla oratoria
TCACGGGTAGGACTCGTGATCGACAGCTATTTCCCTC
Organism: Oratosquilla oratoria; assembly: GCF_046742065.1. NCBI lineage: Eukaryota > Metazoa > Arthropoda > Malacostraca > Stomatopoda > Squillidae > Oratosquilla > Oratosquilla oratoria. Next base: position 30,319,006 of record NC_134797.1, read on the forward strand.
CCGGAAGAGAGCTCAGAGCTCGTATGACCGATCTATGGGTAACGCACACACACGCACCCAACTCCCCGCCCACGAGAGTTGGAGTAGCGACCTGAAGCGCAGCGATACTTAAACGATTTCAGCCCAGTGCAGGATTCCAACCCAGATCGCCGTAGTGACAGTCGGGGACTCTATCATCCGCGCCACCGAGTCGTGTGTATATGTGTGTGTGTGTGTGTGTGTGTGTGTGTGTGTGTGTGTGTGTGTGTGTGTGTGTGTGTGTGTGTGTGTGTGTGTGTGTGTGTGTGTGCGTATGTGTGTGTGTGTGTGTATGCCGCTGTGTTTTGTAAGGAGTTGGGATACATTCGTAAGATCACAGCACTTCCCGTACATGACATATCAAGCTCTGACCTCTCATCCGGGATGATAATATATATCGATCACGAGTCTAATACGTGATCCCATACCATGGTGTCTTACACACACACACATACACACACACACACACACACACACACAATCACACGCGCGAGCGCATAGATGCCTCTAAACAAATATGTTAAGTCTGTCACAATCTTTTTCAAGTGGGATGATCTAGTCTGAGGGAAACTCTTTGGCAATGATCAGATATGAAATATGCAAAGCAAATCACAAGGTTAAAGAGATTCTTCCTGGGGACTTGGTTGACCTTAAACAGAGGTTTCCAAAAAATCACAAGGTTAAAGAGATTCTTTCTGGGGACTTGGTTGACTTTAAACAGGTTTCCAAAAGTTTTGGTACTGTTCCACAATACTTCGGTATCGTTCGCTCCCCCCCACCCCCACTCCTGCCTAACCCACTTTAATATCCTTATAAGATTTTTCAAATCAATGAAAACACAGACAACCATAGGAAAAAAAATATAGATCTTTCTGAAAGAAGACAGTAATCTCTCGCAAAATAAAGAATTTGTATATAAATCAGGGATGATTAAGTATATTTTCATGATACACAAGAAACCTCCCCAGTCTGTCCAAGAAGTCGTTTCTTCCCTCAGTGTAGTTCAACACACTTTGTCCTGAGTAGAACAAGACAATACTTAAAGTTACAAAATGTTGTATTTGGCAGGCAGACAATATGCACGGTCGTGGACAGATCACAATAACCTGCAATGTTACTCTGGTTACCGAAAGCGCGTAGAAGCAAATCGTTATTTATAGTATTTGTGGTTCTGAATCTTTCTTGGTTGTGACACAAAATCCTGCCTAGATCGAACATGGCGACCTTTACCTTCATAAACACTTAAAAGGCAAGAGTAAATGTCGGTATTTTTATCACCTCATTTAAATCGCCTATACCTGGATATTTTGCTTAATCTTCGATAATAATGACTTGGAAATTCTACAATCAGGATTAATACTTTGATCATATTTTGAATAGAAATATTGGGGATATTATAAGTCGAAAAAACCCTTGAGGACCCATTCAAATGACTTGGCGACCCAACTTTGGGTCGCGACCCGAGGGTTATGAACCAATGGTTTAAGGTAAGGGTATGAATCATTCGATTGTGCATTACAATTTGCTATGAGAGTTAGCTATCTATTTATACACAAACACACACACACAAATTATATATATTATATATATATATATATATATTATATTATATATATATTATACATACATACATACATATATAAGACCAAGACTGGATGAAACAGACTACAAAATATGTACCAAGCGAAGTTGATGCCGGTAGGCCTAATGGTTCCTTTTGTACTCGTATATCCACCCCGTAGTACAGTTGGTAGCGCCCATGGTTCAAGATGGTCTGTATAGTTTTGAAGATTGCAACTCATTTTATGCTGTGTCCGCAACTGAACCCAATAGTTCTGTATCTATTCGTTTAGAGTTGGACATATATATTCTTACATATACATATATTTTGTACAGGCATATATTGGAAAATGCATACTGTAGTCAAACAGTGCATGATTACTTGAGATAATGTACGTATTTGAAGAATAGACTTTATTTTATTAATTCTGTATTGATTAAATAAATTATAGTTAAATTCGTACAATTTAAGAGAATATGCATTGAAATTCACTGAAAATCAAAAGGAGCACCTACTAAAACATACCTCATATACTTGAACGTCAAATCGTATTTAACTTCTAATTCCATTTTACCACATATGCGTTTATTCTTACTGCAGCCAGACAATTATAATGACCCAAGGTAAATAAACTTTTCGATGAAAATTTTTCAAAAAAATTTCTTCTAGTCAAAGCCGTTCATGTCGAATAAATATTAATGCTGTCGCCGGACAATTTCATTCAACGAAGACAAATTCTCCAGCTTCTTCAGAACATCGACGATCCTGGTGTTTCCTAAAACACACAGCATTCGAATCCTGGTGTTTCCTAAAACACACAGCATTCGAATCCTGGTGTTTCCTAAAACACATAGCATTCGAATCCTAGCGTTTCCGAAAACACACAACGTTCGAAACCTGGTGTTTCCTAAAACACACAACGTTCGAATCCTGGTGTTTCCTAAAACACACAGCATTCGAATCCTGGTGTTTCCTAAAACACACAGCATTCGAATCCTGGCGTTCCCTAAAACACACAACGTTCGAATCCTGGTGTTTCCTAAAACACACAACGTTCGAATCCTGGTGTTTCCTAAAACACACAGCATTCGAATCCTGGTGTTTCCTAAAACACACACCATTCGAATCCTGGTGTTTCCTAAAACACACAGCATTCGAATCCTGGTGTTTCCTAAAACACACACCATTCGAATCCTGGTGTTTCCTAAAACACACAGCATTCGAATCCTGGAAAAAATAAATAAACAAGTGAATAAGCAAATAAATGACTATATGAAAGATGCTCTCTCTTTCTGTGTCTGTCTCTCTTCAAATTCATTACTTTTCACAAAAGGTAATAGATTCAGATGGCGGATTCTCCCCCATTTGTCGTCGACATACAAAAAGCTCCACACTCACACAATATAGACAGCAGTGCAACGTTTCTTGGCAGAGAGATTTATGTGAGGCCCCGAGAACCGCTGCCGGCTGACAATGGGGTCGCGGACTTCCGGTGAGTCAAACCCGAAGCCATAGTGAACAAGAAAATGATGAGTCACCAAAAGTCACCAAAGGACCCATTTGCTCCTCATTTCTTGCATCGGGTTTCTCGACCTACTTCTGACGTACGCCCCCTGTTTATGGAATTCTGCTTGACAGGGGCCTGGAAACCGCTCCAAGACTGAATGAAATCGTCTAAAATCAATGAACTCCTTTTTTTTTCATATTGATGACTCCATCGCAAGACTTTGCGGCTCCCTAGAGTGTCTACGGACCTCCAAGTTCAGACCTTCTTGGTCTTACAGCCTCCCCTCACCCGTCCAACCCCCTCCATTCTCCTTCCCCACTCTCTTCCATACGTCGGCTAGCCTTGCACATCCGCCTTTTGCGCCATTGCAAGGCACCCGAATTTCCTCTCCATTTTATTTAGAGGGTCGTTTCTATCGAACGCGTCTTCGGGATGCCAAGAATACGACGCCGCGGAGGCATCCAGATTCTCAAAAGTCGCCGGTCTCTAGCTTCCATTCTTCTGCTCAGCCGTTGGTGCCGCAATGGTACGATTATTAACCTACGTCTACTCGAGGTTCCCACTTCGTATAAGACCCTTTCTTGGACAAGTCTTGTGTCGAGAAATTAATTAGAAGATTTCGGACAAAGTCACCAACTTGGGGATTACTGTGTACTCTTGTCAGTTCCAGAAGCTTCCAGCAACTAACTAAAACGACCTGTTAAGAATAGGGTAGAACGTACAGGCTAAGTAATGAAAAGGTCAAAACAATCCATGCAAGGTTCCTCAAGGCCATCTTTCCACCTTCTCCCTCCGTCCTCCTGGTCCAAATTACCCTCCTTGATGGTGTAAGAGGATCTAAATAATGAGACTTGTCTTCTCGACTTCCACTGACTAGAAACCCTGAGCCCCACAGCAGTCGCCAAAGGTCCTTAAGGAAGAAATGGTGGGTTGCTGGTTTGTGTTGTATTAGAACGGGTCTGCTTCTGCATCAACGGGTTGTTGTAGTAGTAGTAGTGTTAATAGTAGTAGTAGTAGTAGTAATAGTAGTAGTAGTAGTTGTGTTAATAGTAGTAGTAGTTGTGTTAATAGTAGTAATAGTGTTAATAGTAGTAATAGTGTTAATAGTAGTAGTAGTAGTAGTAGTAGCAGTAGTAGTAGTAGTAATAGTAGTAGTAGTAGTAGTAGTAGCAGTAGTGTTAATAGTAGTAGTAGTGTTAATAGTAGTGTTAATAGTAGTAGTATTAGCAGTAGTAGTAGTAGTAGCAGCAGTAGTGTTAATAGTAGTAGTAGTAGTAGTAGTAGTAGTAGTAGTAGTAGCAGTAGTAGTAGTAGTAGTAGTAGTAGTAGTGGTAGTAGTTGTGGTAGTGGTAGTAGTGGTGGTAGTGGTAGTAGTAGTAGTAGTAGTAGTAGTAGTAGTAGTAGTAGTAGTAGTAGTAGTAGTAGTAGTAGTAGTAGTAGGTGGAGGTGGAGGTGGAGGTGGAGGAGGAGGAGGAAGAGGAGGGGAACAATCTATAGTTGTCATCTGTCATTATACACAAAACTAAAGGAAACATCGTCATAGGTCTAGACTCGAGTCCGGAGACCGAATACCAGCCACCAAGGTCTGCACCTCCGGAGAGAGATGAGTGTTCATAGGATCTGAAAACAAGCATTGGGGGGACGATTCTCTTCGATGTCCCTCTCCCCGGAAAACCATGTGCAGGTTCCTGTTATTTGAGCGGATGTAACACACGAGAGAGAGAGAGAGAGAGAGAGAGAGAGAGAGAGAGAGAGAGAGAGAGAGAGAGAGAGAGAGAGAGAGAGAGAGAGAGAGAGAGAGAGAGAGTGGGGAGAGAGAGAGAGAGAGAGAGAGAGAGAGAGAGAGAGAGAGAGAGAGAGAGAGAGAGAGAGAGAGA
>NC_134797.1:30328968-30333968 GCF_046742065.1 Oratosquilla oratoria
GTAAGCCGCCTAGGCAAGGGTTCGAATCCCAGTGGTTGAGTCTATTTCCAAAAATTGTCAAATGATAAAAACACTTGTCGGAAGACTAACCTGCATAAAGGATTCGATGAAATACATTACGTAGCATGTTCGTCCGAGTGCCCTTGGCGGAACGATTGGACCGTGAACCAAGTCGTTTCGTTTTAAGGGTCGTGATAGCATGGTCAGTAAGGCCTTTGCGTTATAAGACGTAAGCCGCCTAGGCAAGGGTTCGAATCCCAGTGGTTGAGTCTATTTCCAAAAATTGTCAAATGATAAAAACACTTGTCGGAAGACTAACCTGCATAAAGGATTCGATGAAATACATTACGTAGCATGTTCGTCCGAGTGCCCTTGGCGGAACGATTGGACCGTGAACCAAGTCGTTTCGTTTTAAGGGTCGTGATAGCATGGTCAGTAAGGCCTTTGCGTTATAAGACGTAAGCCGCCTAGGCAAGGGTTCGAATCCCAGTGGTTGAGTCTATTTCCAAAAATTGTCAAATGATAAAAACACTTGTAGGAAGACTATACTGCATAAAGGATTCGATGAAATACATTACGTAGCATGTTCGTCCGAGTGCCCTTGGCGGAACGATTGGACCGTGAACCAAGTCGTTTCGTTTTAAGGGTCGTGATAGCATGGTCAGTAAGGCCTTTGCGTTATAAGACGTAAGCCGCCTAGGCAAGGGTTCGAATCCCAGTGGTTGAGTCTATTTCCAAAAATTGTCAAATGATAAAAAACACTTGTCGGAAGACTAACCTGCATAAAGGATTCGATGAAATACATTACGTAGCATGTTCGTCCGAGTGCCCTTGGCGGAACGATTGGACCGTGAACCAAGTCGTGTCGGTTTTAGGGTCGTGATAGCATGGTCAGTAAGGCCTTTGCGTTATAAGACGTAAGCCGCCGAGGCAAGGGTTCGAATCCCAGTGGTTGAGTCTATTTCCAAAAATTGTCAAATGATAAAAACACTTGTCGGAAAGACTAACCTGCATAAAGGATTCGATGAAATACATTACGTAGCATGTTCGTCCCGAGTGCCCTTGGCGGAACGATTGGACCGTGAACCAAGTCGTTTCGTTTTTAAGGGTCGTGATAGCATGGTCAGTAAGGCCTTTGCGTTATAAGACGTAAGCCGCCTAGGCAAGGGTTCGAATCCCAGTGGTTGAGTCTATTTCCAAAAATTGTCAAATGATAAAAACACTTGTCGGAAGACTAACCTGCATAAAGGATTCGATGAAATACATTACGTAGCATGTTCGTCCGAGTGCCCTTGGCGGAACGATTGGACCGTGAACCAAGTCGTTTCGTTTTTATGGTCGTGATAGCATGGTCAGTAAGGCCTTTGCGTTATAAGACGTAAGCCGCCTAGGCAAGGGTTCGAATCCCAGTGGTTGAGTCTATTTCCAAAAATTGTCAAATGATAAAAACACTTGTCGGAAGACTAACCTGCATAAAGGATTCGATGAAATACATTACGTAGCATGTTCGTCCGAGTGCCCTTGGCGGAACGATTGGACCGTGAACCAAGTCGTTTCGTTTTAAGGGTCGTGATAGCATGGTCAGTAAGGCCTTTGCGTTATAAGACGTAAGCCGCCGAGGCAAGGGTTCGAATCCCAGTGGTTGAGTCTATTTCCAAAAATTGTCAAATGATAAAAACACTTGTCGGAAGACTAACCTGCATAAAGGATTCGATGAAATACATTACGTAGCATGTTCGTCCGAGTGCCCTTGGCGGAACGATTGGACCGTGAACCAAGTCGTTTCGTTTTAAGGGTCGTGATATATATATATATATATATATATATATATATATATATACAATTATATACACATGTATATGTATATGTATATAACTTTTACTGGAGAAAAAAGCCATATCAAAAACATTTTGCCTCAAGAAATTAATAAATGCTTTTAAATTATGAAAAGGCGCAACGGATTGCCTGTTAAATTATGGACTGAATTAAATCAACCTATTCGCGTAGGGCCTATTTTTTTTCTTTTTTTTTTAAGGTTCTTACAGAATACGAGACTCAGTAATGTTCAGAGAAATCTTGCAATCATGGAATGCAACATGCATGGAAAAGTTTCGTCAGCATTGGAAACTTAAAACTTTTAGAGAAAACCATTTAATGGAGTCAGGACATCTTGGAGTAAAACGCTGTGTAAAATAAGAAATGTATGGAAGAAGTTCTTGTGAATAACCAATTGTAGTTTGTTTAATCTTTGAAGACGGCTTTAGACAAAAAAAAAAGTGTCTATAAGGAATAAATTGTAATAACTTGTAAGGAAGAGTATAAGAAGACAAGAGAAAGAGAAATTCCGGATTCTGGAAGATCTTTCATTATTATCATTAGGACAAGACTAACGCACCTATTGACAAAGTTTCAACTTACGTCTTTCTATAGACTTAGACGTAAGTCGAAACATTTGATAAATAGTGACTCGCTCTAATACTGATAACAGTAATAAAGGCACATTTTCCAGAGTCCACTTATTCTTTTCCTGCTGTCGTCTCCCTCAATCTATAAAGTTTCGACTTACGTCATTCTATAGACTTAGACGTAAGTCGAAACATTTGATGAATAGTGAGTCGCTCTAATACTGATAACAGTAATAAAGGCACATTTTCCAGATTCCACTGTTTCTTTTCCTGCTGTCGTCTCCCTCAATCTATAAAGAACGTTTCAGAATTGAAAAAAAAAATCTAACTGGACCAATTAGCATGAAAGTATTGCAGACCTGGATCAAGAATCAAGGAAAAAATTATGGCGTTTGAGACAAAAATGGAGTTACAACTTTATATTTTCTAATATTTTCACAGCAGACACGTGCGTACCTGTAATACAATTAAAAAATCAAGACTTTTGTGAACGTGTGTGTGTGTGTGTGTGTGTGTGTGTGTGTGTGTGTGTGTGTGTGTGTGTGTGTGTGTGTGTGTGTGTGTGTGTGTGTGTGTGTGTGTGTGTGTATTCACTTTGGTCTTTGGTCTTTGAATCACGTGCTGGACTCATGATCGACAGCTATTTCCCTCCCGGAAGAGAGCTCAGAGCTCGTATGACCGATCTATGGGTAATACTGTGATTTTACACACACACACCCAACTCCCCGCCCACGAGAGATGGAGTAACGATTTGAAGCGCAGCGATACTGAAATTATTTCAGCCCTGTGCAGGATTCGAACCCAGACCGCCGTAGTGACATCCGGGGACTCTACCAACCGCGCCACCGAGTGTGAGTGTGAGTGTGTGTGTGTGTGTGTGTGTGTGTGTGTGTGTGTGTGTGTGTGTGTGTGTGTGTGTGTGTGTGTGTGTGTGTGTGTGTGTGTGTGTGTGTGTGTGTGTGTGTGTGTGTGTGTGTGTGTGTGTGTGTGTGTTTGTGTGTGTGTGTGTGTCTGTGTGTGTGTGTCTGTGTGTGTGTCTGTGTGTGTGTGTGTTTATATTTGTTCATTTAAATTCAATGGATGGGCTTGTAAAATCCTTAAATGTATGCCATATCATACTCACAGATTTGATGATACTATTTATAAATTTGCTTCCGTCTACCGACAGTACTTAATTCAACACAAGATGATGGTGTTGGTGGTGACTGCGTTGGTGGTGGTGATAGTGGTGGTGATATTGGTGGTGGTAATATTGGTGGTGATATTGGTAGTGATAGTGCTGGTGGCTGTGGTGACAGTAGTGATATTGGTGATAGGGATGGTGTTGGTGATAGTGGTGATGGTGATAATGATGGTGATAGGGATGGTGATAGTGGTGGTGATGGTGGTGTTGCTAATAGTGATGATGATGATGATGATGATGATGATGATGATGATGATGATGATGATGATGGTGGTGATAGTGGTGATGGTGGTGGTAACAGTGGTAGTAATAGTGGTTATGGTGATGCTAATAGTGGTGATTATGGTAGTAACAATGGTGATGGTGGTGGTAATAGTGGTGATGGTGGAGATGATGGTGGTGGTGATTATGATGATGATGATGATTGTGATGATGATGATTGTGATGATGATTGTGATGATAATCATTGTGATGGTAATGATTGTGATGATGATTGTGATGATGATGATTGTGATGATGATGATGATGATGATGATGATGACGATGACGACGACGATGATGACGATGACGACGACGACGATGACGACGACGACTGCGACGGCAATATTAACAGTAATAATTGTAATAATAATGCTAATGGCAACAATAACGATAATGTAACAATAAATTACATCAACGTTCATAATGACAATAACGATAATACTGACAATAATGATAACGATAACAATAGAAAAAAAAAGAAATAAATTCATAACATATCCATTCAAATATCGACCCTTGGAAGAGGAAATAAAAGATTTAGTTTATATTGACAGCAGATTCGTCATGATTTCTGGGGACGCGAAGCTGTGCAAGACATTCATTTTCTCCTTCTGAAGAAGTTTTATGTGTCCAAGTGTCTGATTCATTGTACGGTAAAAGGTTTTATAGCAAGAACGACATCAAAGCAGCCTTTATCTTGTGTACATGTATTTGTGTGTTTGTGTATGTGTATATATGCATGTGCCTATGTGTGTGCGTGTAAGTGTGCGTATATGTGGATTGTGTGTATGTATGTATATGTTCGTCTGGATATGTGCATGTGTAAGAAACGTCTTTGTTTGTCGTGTTTATGTATGTGTGTATGTGTTTGTATATGTGTGTGTACGTGTGTGTATTTGTCTGTATTTGTACGTGTTTGTATGTGTATACGTGTGTCTATACGCGTGTGTATGTGTGTGTATGTACTTAACTAGTTTTCTTAACAGTACAGTAGTATACAATAAAGTACCAACGCTCGTGAGGTTCTCTCTCTTATTCTCTAATTATCATATCTAGTTTCAAATTAATTCAAGATTCTAAGCTGGGCTATATATTTATTTCATAATTGTCATACTTAGACTTGAATTCATATATTCCTCCAGCTTGTACTA
>NC_134797.1:30336468-30343968 GCF_046742065.1 Oratosquilla oratoria
ATTTATATATATATATATATATATATGTATATGTATACAATATATATATTATATATATTATATTTACACTATATATATATATATATATTTTTATATACAGTATACATACACATATATATATATATATAACACATTATACATATTACACACACATATACATATATATATACACACACATATACATATATATATACATACATATACATATATATATACATACACATATACATATATATATACATACATCTCACATATATATATACATACACTTATATATACACATACACATATACATTATTTTACATACACATATACATATATATACAATATATATATACATAGACATATATATACATATATATATATATATAGACATATATATACATATATATATATACATACACATTATATACATATATATATAGACATATATATATAGATATATACATATATATATATTTATATATATACATATATATATATATATACATATTAACATACATATATACATATATATATACATATATATACATACATATACATATTATATACATATTATATATAAAATACACATATATTACATATATATATACATACATATATATATATATATATATATATTATATATATACATTACATATATATATATATATATAGTATATATATATACATATATATACATACATATATATACATATATACATATCCATATATATATATACACATATATATATATACACATATATATTATACATATTATATATTATATACATATATTTATACATATACATATATATATATATATATATATATACACATATATTTAATATATATATATATACATATATTTAAATATATATATATATATATATATACATACATACATATACATATATACATATTCATATATACACGCGTGCGTGTGTGTGTGTGTGTGTGTGTGTGTATGTGTGTGTGTGTGAATACGCGTGCGTATGTGTATGTGTGTGTCAGACCGCATTCGTTCATGAACAACGATAATCATAAAAACATATCCACGTAGCTTTTATTCTTTCTCTTTCCCGGTTTATTCTCGAAAACAATGCCTCCCCATATTTTCAGCAAGTCCCCTTTCGTACACTCTTTCGACTACCCTCCACTGTAATCATTATGTGCTAAAATGCATTAAAAACAATGAATCTGTATTAAGACTGAACTTAGAAGCATTTAAATGATGCACCCTAACATAGCACATTTTTTTTTATCATTTTTTCTTTATATTTTTTAACATCAAATGAAAAATTAATGTCATCCAAAGAGAAAACATTAAATTGTAAACTTAGAAAAAAAAAGTTGCGAAGAATTGCCAATTCGCGTAAACGACGAACAAATATATTAGTCGTTTTAGAACAACATTCATTACACTCACTAAAACATGTTATACAACTTACTTCTCCTCTGTTGGCAAAAGTTCAATTGTCACGGAGTTGCTGGAAGGAGAATCCAGTCATGCAACGTAGGAATGTAGGATTCTTGATGTACATTGCAGGAGACTTTTTCCTTGCGTCGCTGCCAACTCCCTCCCACGCCATGTGTTGGCCTAGGGCGGATTCCCGACATTCTACCTTTTCCACTTCTTAAGAAAGAAATATTTCTTCCTCCTTCTCCATTTCCTCTTTCTTCTTCTTCTTCTTTTTTCTCCTCTTCCTCTTTCTTCTTCTTCCTCTTTTTTCTCCTCTTCCTCTTTCTTCTTCTTTTTTCTCCTCTTCCTCTTTCTTCTTCTTCCTCTTTTTTCTCCTCTTCCTCTTTCTTCTTCTTTCTCTTTTTCTCCTCTTCCTCTTTCTTCTTCCTCTTTTTTCTCCTCTTCCTCTTTCTTCTTCTTCCTCTTATCTTTCTTCTCCTCCTTCTTTATTCTTTTCTTTTTCTTTTTCTTTCTCCTCCTTCTTCCTCCTTTTTTTTCTCTTTTCCCTCTTCTTCCCTCTTTTCCCTTTCCCTTTTTCCTCCTCTCCCTTTCTTCTTTTTCTTTCTCCTCTTTTTCCTCCTTCTTCCTCCTCCTTTCTTCTTCTTCCTCCTCTCCCTTCTACTTCATTTTTTCTATTCCTCCTCCTCTTCCTCCTCATTCCCCTTACTTTTATCATTAACATTCTTTTCTTTCTTCCCTTTCTCAATTTTTTTCACCTTACCCATCTTCTCATTTTCTCCTCATTATTCTCTTTAACCATCTCCTTCGCCTTGTCGGATAAGCCGGGTGTCTGCTTGAAAGCTTGATCTGGAACGACTCCAATGATTGGAGAAGGGGAAGTGGGGCTATGCAGTGGTCAATCACCAGAAGCCCTGGTGGAAACACTCAGAAAAGCTCCTCTATCCACGTGTCTGCCCCTTTCAGTTGAAAGCTGAGTTTAGCGCTGTCATGAAGAAGGGTCTTGTTGAGGAACATCCGCGAAGTACATCATCGCGAAATTTCCGCGGTGCAAGAAAGCGATAAAAACCGCAGGACCTCAGTCGAACTCGCCCATAAAAGAAAATAATAAAATAAATAAATAAATAAATAAACAATAAAATAAAACAAATACATCACCATCCTACTCATATGAAGGGGGAAGTGAAAAACTCCTGGTAGGACAAGCCATGTCGGATGCGGTAAACGGCTGTTTTTTTTTTGTTTTTGTTTTTTTAGGCCGACGTTTGGGTCGCCTCCCCACCTGGCCAGGGCTGTCGGAAACCAACTCAACAAACCCTGTAGTAGGTCCCGGAGTCGAACTCACGATCATCGGCTCATGAATTCGATACGGTATCCACTGGGCTACCACGTGGCCCTGATAAAAAAAATATCGTACATTACAATTTTGCATCTCTCTCTCCCTCCCTCACTCTCTCTCTCTCTCTCTCTCTCCCTCAATCTTTCTCCCTCTCTCTCTCTCTTTCTCTCTCTCTCTCCCTCTCTCTCTCTCTCTCTCACTCCTCCCTCCCTCTCTCTCTCTCTCACTCCTCTCTCTCTCTCTCTCTCTCTCTCTCTCTCTCTCTCTCTCTCTCTCTCCTTCACTCCTCCCTCCCTCACTCTCTCTCTCTCTCTCTCTCTCTCTCTCTCTCTCCCTCACTCCTTTCTCTCCCTCTCTCTCTCTCTCTCTAATGTAGGGCACATTCATACCCTCAACAGTGGACATTTATATAACATAAAAGTCGCCACAACTTCCTCCTAAAGAAGAAACTTTCATGTCTCTCAATACCTTAGATTGCTAAAGACATTCTTCCGGTTTTCCTTTTCCAGTGCGATTTCACGTCGTCTTTTGTCATCTCGTTAATTAAGGTTATGATTAAACGAGTTGGGTTAATTTTGGACATTAGGTTATTATTTACAAAAGGCTCATGTCTTTAGATAGTCACATGTGACGGCTCACTAGGCATGTCTCGCTAGCATGCTATTTCCTTTTGCTACTTCGTTTGAGTAGCAACGACTTCGGTTACGATTTTTTTTTTTTTTCAATTTTCTAAATGTCAAATTACTCTTGCGACATGTAGTGAAGAGCTGAACGACAAATTAAGAGAATTTAAACCTGAACGAATGTTAAACAAATTGTTGAAATGTTCTTACAGAGGTCTAGAACATTGTAACCGAAGTCGTTTCTACTCAAACCTCGTTTCTGGTAATCTGCTATCAACAAGAGGACCGCAAAGTTGAATGAAAATCATCGGACACTTATTAGAATAAAACACTAAATAATCCCGTAACCATGGAGACCAAAAAAAATCATAAACCGAACGACACACAAATGAAGTTGAACCCAGAAATTCGAATTTTTTCTTCTGTTAAATTAATTGCAGTTTGTTGATACAAATTTATTTGCATTTTTACACCAACTCATTCGGCACAACTTTTTTTTTTTTTTTTTTTTTTTAAAAAAAAAAATATCTCGCTCTCGCAAATTGACTGACAATAGAAATGTCCTTAAGTGCCCTAATGGTAAAAACCCACTAATGAGTCGAAATATATATTTTTTTTAATGGAAACTGTATCCGAATGTATTATTTATCAGAGTTCTAAGCTCTATACCAATCACTGCTATAAATAGTTTTGACACTATTTTCTCTATCAAAGAATATTGGTGACAATTTTTTTTCTTGTAGTCTTATTACTCTCACATTATCTTATTCATTAAAATTAATTTCATCCGTTATCTACACAAAACAGGGAAAGAGTTTGAGTTCGTCACTGATTTCATTAAGATGTATAAGACTATTTGTGTCATCCTTGTCTCAATCGTCACTTTTGTTCGACTTGTCAGGTGATGTAATTCAGCTGCGGGAAATCGCCATCTGCAGTTAAAAAGGCTACTAATTCCTCTATCATGGTCCGAGCAGATTCATTCTTGCTGTAGTGTTCTGTAGCCAACACGTGAAATTACCCCTTCAGGACTCGTGATCGCCGAGTACGGGATAAACAATAGTCACCCCTTAGAACATGCGTCCGACTAAACATAAATTCGACTAATTTTAATTATATAATAACAATGTTCATTATAATAACTTAATTTATTTTGTAAATAAAATAAAAACATATCCCTCTACATACTGTAAGAAGCATATTTATGTATTGTAAATATATTTTAATTAATTGTATACTAAACACAAAGAATCCAGAATTTCGCCACAAATATTGTAAATACCATCATCGTCATTTCCAATAAACAGATCAGTCATGGGATTGACTTTAAATATCCTAGCTTCCTCCAACAAGGACAATTGTAGTAACCACTACATTTGGTAACCCTGGAGTGACCGATCGTCTGCCCCGGACTTCCGCCGCCCTTGCCGCCAGCCGTGGACTACTCTCGACGCCCCTGCTGCCTGCCCTGGACTACCGCCGCCACTGCCGCAGCCTTCTCGTCCCGCCCGGCCTACCCGTCCAGCCCGGCCCCGCCGTCCGTGCTTGGCTGCTTAGCCTAGCACCACCGCCGGCCTGCCTGCCGCACCAGCGTGCCCAGCCCCGCCCGCCGCCCTGCCGTGCCCAGCCCCGCCCGCCGCCCAGCCGTGCCCAGCCCCGCCCGCCGCCCTGCCGTGCCCAGCCCCGCCCGCCGCCCTGCCGTGCCCAGCCCCGCCCGCCGCCCTGCCGTGCCCAGCCCCGCCGTCCCGGGTTGTCCTGCCCGTTGACCCAGCCTGCCCATCCCCGCCAACTCGGACTGCTCTGACCAACCCAGCTGCCCACGAACATCGCTGCATACTAATCACGTAAGCATGACGTTAACCGAGCTAATCTCCAAACTCACCCTCCAGGTTAGCGCCCTCCAAGAGCAGGTTGCCAATCTTCAACAACGACCCCCGTCACCAAGATACTACCGCAACCGCTCTAGGTCTACATCCAGAGGAAGACCCAAGCAAACATCAGGCGTCTGCTACTACCATCGTCGCTTTGGACAAGATGCGAGGAAATGTACACAGCCGTGCACCTTCTCACCGTCACCTTTAAACACGATGGGCGAACGCTAACGGCGCACAGCGTTCGCCAACATACATCGAAACTCTTCTTCGTATTTGATCCACTCTCCAACACCACATACCTCATCGATACCGGAGCTGAAGTCAGTGTCCTGCCTGCCACAGCAAGCCAGCAATCACTGCCGCCGATGTCTTCCCTCTACGCAGCCAACGGCACCAAGATACCCGTTTTCAAGAGGAAGACACTTCAGCTAGAACTCAACCTTCGCCGATCCTTTGAGTGGACCTTCTACGTTGCATCAGTTTCCCAACCCATCCTTGGCGCCGATTTTTTGACCCACTTCGATCTCCTGATCGATATTAAAAAATCGCAAGCTCCACGATCCCCTTACATCGATGTCATCCTACGCCAGGCCAACAACCGGAGTAAGTAGCCAGCTTTCAACCATCAGTGCCGATAACAAGTTTACTTCTCTCCTCAGGAACTTTCCTGCCTTGACACAACCTTACTCCACGACCACGACTGTGAAACACCACGTAGTGCACCACATAGAGACTACGGGACCTCCAGTCTATGCCAAAGCCCGTCGTCTGGCTCCGGAAACGCCTCAAGCTAGCCAAGGCAGAACTAGAAGCCCTCATGCGTCAAGGTATCATTCGCCCAAGCTCAAGCAACTGGTCGTCAGCTCTCCACATCGTCCCCAAAAGCAACGGCGACATCAGGCCATGCGGTGACTACCGCGCCCTCAACTCACGAACTGTGATGGATAGGTACCCAGTTCCCAACATACAGGAGTTTTCCTCACACCTTGCAGGAACTCGCGTATACTCCCGGATCGATCTTGTAAAAGCCTTCCATCATATTCCGGTCAACCCGCCTGACATCCCCAAAACAGCTGTCACAACACCTTTTGGCTTGTTCGAATACGTTCGAATGCCCTTCGGCCTCAAGAACTCTGCCCAAACTTTCCAGAGATTCATGGACGAAGTCCTACGAGGCCTGCCTTTTTGCTTCACCTACATCGACGATGTGCTCATCGCCAGCCCTGACGAAGCCACGCACCAAGACCATCTGAAGCAAGTCTTTACCCGCCTACAAGACTACGGCATCCACATCAATCTCGAGAAATCTGACTTCGGTGTGTCATCCATCAACTTTCTAGGGACACACCGTCACACCTTCAGGCGTCACCCCTGTCTCATCCCGCTGCGACGCCATCCAGAGTTTCCCGAAACCTACAACACAGCGCCAACTCAAGCAATTCCTTGGTATGTTAAATTTCTATAATCGTTTCATTCCAGGCTGCGCTCAACTGCTCCAACGCTCTACTCCATGATCAAGCCGTGCAAGAGGGGACGTTCCATCGTACTCAACTGGGACGTCGAAACTGATGCAGATTTCATGGCAGCCAAAGAAGCACTCGGGAATGATACCGCCCTTAGTTTCCATATTCCTGATGCCATCACTTCCATCTCGACAGATGCTTCAGTCACATGTGTCGGCGCAGTTCTGCAGCAATACATCAAACGATGCCTGGAAACCCATCGCCTTCTTCTCAAAGAAGCTCAACAATGCCGAGAAGAAATACAGCGCCTTCGACAAGGAACTCCTAGCCATCTACAAGGCTGTCAACAGGTTCAGGTATTTCGTCGAAGGACGACAATTCCACATATACACCGACCACAAACCAATCACAACAACATTCATTCATAACAAGACAACATACTCCCCTAGACAACTCCGACACATAGATTTCATCTCCCAATTCACCACAGATATTCGTTTTGTTCGAGGTGCAGATAATTGTCCTGCCGATGCACTCTCGCGCAACATATCTGCAGTCTCTACCTCTCTCATCGACTACGCCGCCATCGCTGCAGACCAAGCTGGTGATACCGAGCTGCAGCGATTGATGGAAAACCCCGCGTTGCAGATGAAGAAGGTACAGCTCCCTGGAACCAACACTGAGCTCTACGCCGATGTATCCACGGACACCATCCGTCCCTACTTGCCCGAGAACCACAGGTATCCCTTGTTCCGCCATTTACATGACCTCTCCCACCCAGGTATTCGAGCTTCGCAGCACA
>NC_134797.1:30351468-30356468 GCF_046742065.1 Oratosquilla oratoria
GAACGTTTGCTGTTTTGCTGATATCTGTCTGTGACGATCCAGAAAGTAATATTGCCCAGTGCTCTGCCAATAGTTTTAGCTTTTATGTACAGATATGCAGGAAAAAATAGTTTTCATCAAAAGCTGTAATCACCATAGGGACATGGACGACGCAGACCGGCCTCTGGTCATTGCTCTTGATATTAATAATAGTGGCCATATTTCTAAAAAAAAAAATCATAAATGAAAAATAAAATAAAATATAAAGAATTGAAGCCAAGCATATAACAGCTTCAGAATGTAATAATAATGATAAATACAGACAAAAACTATTAGTTTCACTGATTATTAATATTGTGTGAAAGTGGTAGTTACCGACAAGTCTATCGAAATAAACAGCTGAATTTGAGGGCGGAAGAGCGTCCTTTATTAGTACCTTCATCCTCACTTGCGTTGTTTATTCCTAACATTAGTAGCAGAGGGCCGAGAGGTAGACCAGTAAATACCGTGTCGAACTCATGAGCAGGTGGACTTGAGTTCGATTACTAGGGGCCGGTATGTGCTTCTTGACTTGGTTTCCAATAGCCCTGTCCAGGCAGGGAGGCGACCCAACGTCGGCAAAAAAAAAAAAAAAAAAAAAAAAAAAAGGAAGCTGCTCGCCGCAACTGACAGGGCTTTGCTCCACCAGGGGTTTCTCACTTCCCACTTGGTGCAAGTTTTGATAATAGCAGAAGCCAAGGATGTTTACTGTCGCCATGCACATGGCTCTTTCGAATACAAGAGCATCTCAGTCATTTTTATCGTACTCCGAAAATAAATATTTTTCTTTTCAAGTTGTACAAATTATTATTATTATTTTTTTTTTTTCAGGAACCAAAATAACTATTTGCAAGCACAGATTGACCAGCAGATATTTTTGCGTCTGAGTGACAGGTATTATACGAATACACGCTATTCATGTCCGTGGTGTGTGTATGTATATATATATATATATATATATATATATATATATATATATATATATATATACCCAGAATGTATAACAAGTTGATGCTGTATTTACATTCTTCCTGTGAGCATAAGGAACCAAGGCTATCTTTGCATTTTCGATCCATAGAAGCTCATTATTGGCTGGGGTTTTCCAAGGAAAAACACCAAAACATAAAAAAAAAACTCATCTAACACTATGGAAAAAATTATAATGATAATAACAATGAATAATAACAATGATAATAACAATTGATAATAACAATAGAATAAGGTGAAATAGAATAAAATTAAATAGAACAAAAACAAAAAGAAAATAAAACAAAACAAAAAAGAAAAGAAGACGAAGTAAAATAAAAAAATTTAAACAAAATAAAACTTAAAAACAAATCAAAACAAAACAAAAAATAAGATAAAACAAATAAAAAAAACACAGAGCAAAACAGAACCCAAAAAAGAATCAATCAAATTAAACTAAGTAAAAATTAATAGAATAAAATGAAATGAAATACAACTTAAAATGAATTAAATATAATTAAAGAAAATGAAAAATTGGCTTCCTATGATCTTTTTTTTTCTCTCTCTCTCTCTCTCTCTCTCTAGACTGCCCTAATCCAGCCCTGCGTGAAGCAACGCGACCTCAACTTCTTTTTAGTGGAGATGTGTTTAGGGATCTCAGGAGGGGTCCCAACTTCCTACAGTTTATAGGTCATTAACGTCTTCAACAGGAGACACTAAACTGCCCTCCCCCCCCCCTCCCTCCATACCAAACATTTTCTGTTATCCGAGAGCGGTACCTTTCCCTCCTCAAATCCCTCATTGCATTGCATTTTCCATGAATCACAATAACAAAATTTGCAAACAAGAGACCCTTCGGCCCAAAATGAAGTCAAATGCAAAAAGAAGAACAATCAAAAGTAACCACACGCTCAACCAGACATAATAAAACAAAGCAAAAAAAAACATATAACAGATAATACAATATATTTCTTGTGTGTTTATCCAGTTGAACCATACAAATTCGAACTGTGCTCTATTCCGTTTTCTTTGTGGACTTAATTCCATTCAGTGACGACGCGGTCAGCGCAATGGTTTCTGCCTAGTTTCTGCTTACATCTACGCCCTGACAGCTTCAGACGTCTCTGTAGACGTTGAGTGTGTTTTAACCCGGCTTCTACACTAAACGTCCGCTTTGCTCTCTACATGGGAACTCCAGTTGGGCTTTTATCGTTTGTTGCATGATTCGTATTCACAGAGCCTAAATAGACCATTACACAGTAACTAATTATTGAAAATATTTTCTTTAAAAATATTAACCATATTTGATACTATAGTATGTACGCTCTAAGGAGTCCGTTTAGGGTGTGGCATATATTTTGATATACTACCAGCCATTTTACCAAATCAACCTTCTTAGTTGTTACAGAAAGCGTGGGAAAAGTATGGGTTGTCAGTATGGGAAGTACCAACACTATCAGTACTGTTAGTGAATCATAATCGCGTTAATGTTCCTCTACCTCTTTTGCATTTTTGGTTCATATTTGGCACATGTAATATAGATTTCATTTTAGCTTACACCAGGTTATTTGACTCAATTTGTGGAAAAAAGCTTTTGTCAGAAAGAGATTAACGTTTCCCATTTTCTTTTAATCTCACACATGTAATTTCTGAACCTGTCATACTCGACACATTTTGGTTCCAATTATTTGCCACATTAATATTTCGTATTTGATTGGAGGCAAAATACATGTTGTAAGTACGTATGCTGCACTGATTTGCTGAGAAAATCAAAAGGAGAGTTCCCAAGACACTTTGACAAATCTTAATCTTTTTCAGTTTTGTGGCTCCGGGTATTGTTCTCCTTGAGATGGTCACGTTCCTCTCTCTTCCTATCTTTCTATTCTTATCCTATTGCCTATTTCCCTTCTTTTTCACACTTTTGGATCATTGGGTCAGGTTTGGCACACATAAGGATTTTCTTCTAAAGCCAGACAGTTTTATTCGTTTTACCGAAACTTTATCGATCAGCCTATATATATATATATATATATATATATATATATATATATATATATATATATATATATATACTTCTTTTGCATTTTTTTCTTTATCTCGATTATTTACCTCTGACTATCGATATACTGTTTTATCAGATTTGGGGAAAATATTAGTCCCTTAAATATATCTCTGTGTAGTCCAACACAAATACGTGACGGATTTAAAGACACAGGCCAGGATATCATCTCAACCCTGTCATCACTAGGCTACGGAACTGCCTAGTGTAGGCCTTATGGTCTCTTGCAGTCTCCTTCATTCTTATGTTCTTATCTCCCAAAAGTCTATCCTCTCCTACTCCACAGCCAAAATCCTTATCAAACTTCTTACTCCTACTGCCTCTTCCCATCCACAGAGTTTGGAAACTTATCAACAAACTAAGACTTTGTGCAACATACTGTCTCCATCGATGTAGAAAGTCTGTTTACGAATGTTCCATTAGAAGAAACTATGGGGATTATCATACAAGGAGTTTACTACTCCGACACTGTTCCTCAATCATCCACAAGATATTCTATACTTAATTCATGCCTATTTCATTGAAGCTTCTCTTTAGTCCCACATCTCCCTTTACAGTCCAACAGACAGTATTGCTATACATTCACCATTTGGGGTCTATTTGCCAATAGATACATGAGTAGCATCCGCGAACGTGTACTTCATGAAGTGGAGAAGTTATGTCTTTGGACGCCAACTTGATGACATTTACGATGTGGCCAACGAACGCCAACAAAATTAGTCGCATCACAAATATCTTTGATGTGAATTCAATATTCCACTGTACTGTTGAACACAACGAAGAAAAACTTCTCCTTTTCTTAAACGCTCTTGCGGACATCAGTGAGCCTTCTGTTAACACCACCGTATACGCCAAGCCTAGCAATGTTGGTACCACATTGGACTTCGAATGAAATACTGTGCTGACTATAAACTCAGTGTGGTTGAAGCCTTCATTCGTGGAGGCATTACTCACTGCACCAGCTGGCCTAATGTTTATGTTTAGCTTCATCCCCATTAGCTCCGCACTAACAACATCTTGTCTAGTACCATGATTGAAAGGGGAATCTCGATTCTGTTTAATAGATTTATGACTGTCTCTGAACAAATGCACCCAGTAACACATACGCACGCACACACATACACACGCGCCCACACACACACACACGAACACATACAAACAATACATATTTCTTTTGTCAGTTTTTCTCTGGAATGCATGCGCCAAGTGATGAAATAAGGGGCGCTATCACGATTTCCCTCACCATCACTATCATTAACAATATCACTATTACTATCATTATCAATGCGTCAAACTTACACATTGACACTACGTGAAAAACATACTTTCATGACACCAGAAGTCGAACTCTGGAGACACCACATAAGACTAACTTTAACCAAGTACACTCCACAGAGGATAAAATGACCTTGCCAGACAAATTATCTGCTGTATTGACTCTGCCACACACACGGACAGTATTTACTCGAGGGACACTCTGGGAGAATTGGGTTGACTTCGATGTTGGGGCTACCGAATAAAACCAAGTTTAAATGAGACAGTTCTTCCGCCCTTGTCAAATAATTAGCCCTAGCAAAGACCCCAAAATAGTGACTGTTACCTTCTAGCGAATCTAAAAGAATTAGGTTACTTCAGTGTTGGAAGTATCGTGTTTTTTAAAACGCCATATAAAACATGTTTAGTTAATGAATGGAATAAAATTTCTGCACAGGTAGTGCAATGTAGTTCAGTTCGAAGCTTTAAGAATCATTTAGATAAACACCTAAGCAAGATGCTGTAATGATTATAATTTATTTTATATTATTTGTTTTTGTTTTGTTATCATTTGTCTGTCTGATTTTCATTTATTATTAGTTATATGTTAATTTATCATTATTTACTATTTACCTGTTTGTTTATTATTTAACTATACCTATGCATTTATTTATGTATTTTATTTGTTATTTACATTATTATA
>NC_134797.1:30361468-30363968 GCF_046742065.1 Oratosquilla oratoria
TAAAAACTTTCTATGAAACTTGAAGCATCAAGAGAAGCTAAGGTTTCCAATTAGTATGGGAAGACAAGGGAGAGGAACCACGGGAACGATACAAGAGACTTTATTAGGAGAATATCATACCACTCGACTTGTTTCGACATCAAATTTTGAAAAAGAGAGGTGAGGTTTCTGTCTGATACAAGCTCCTTCAGTCTCTCGATCTTCCTTCTCATCGCCTTCTTTTACCTGTCTGTTCCAAGTTTCTTAATAGTCTGAGGATATTAATCCCAGAACATTCATTACATCATAAAACACCTCATCCAGCACATTCTTTGGATCTGGACATTCGTCTTTCATTTCCTTCTAGAATACGCTTTGCAAGAACGAAAAAGACGTTATACTATCTTCCTTATATGGAAGATTTAATGTAAACTTCGTTTATCTGATGGCCTATCGTTATCCCTCGAAAAAGAACCCAAATTACTCCTATGGGGATAATTTCACTCTAAATACGGAACAGCTGTTCCGTACCATGCTACACTACGACCTTCGAAGAATTCGCGAGGGGCCGTGGGGAACTTTGGGGAAGAGAGAGAGGGAGGGAGGGAGGGAGTGGGTGGGGGTGAATTTTTGGTTCCAAACTTCCCTCCAACTAGCGCGATATGGCTTACGAGACAAGTGTCACTTTTGAGCTCTTTTGTAGTCCAAGAAATTGACAATTTAGAGGCTTACACAACATAGCAAGGGGAGTGAATATCATATTAGCGACAAAACAAAGCTTATAATGTGTTATATGCTATGGGCATGTGTATGTACACATGTTCAACATGTTAACGTGGAATCTTATAAATGATCTGTTCATGGTGTCTGCATATGGATAGTGGCTTCGTCTTGATCAGGTGATATATGGCAACAGATCTTAAGTCCTTACTCTGTTGTATCGATTGTTGTTGGTATTACTCATGAGTGTCTCTGGTCCCCTCAACCCCCTATGTATGTTTGTCCGTGTGACTTAATGTAGAAAAATTACCCGATGAGGACCACAATGGAAATAAGCGTTCATGCTTTTTGTGTTATCCTCGGCAATTTACATTTATTATTTCGAACTATGTGTTCTTGTCATTATTTGCACTTCATGTACATTGATTTATTGCCAAATAAAGTCTATCTATCTATCTATCTGTTTATGTGTGTTCTTTATACGTTATTTCGACCCAGCGTTCTGTGCCTTACAGAAGTTGTCCTCACCGACTGGTCGAGGGACCCCGAAGGACCCACAGAGTTTCGCAAGTTAGGCCCAGAAACAGGGAACTAGTGGTACTTAGTGGATGCTTGATGATTTCATTTAGTGTTGACGCGATCTCCAGGAGTCTTAGAGAACAGTAGTGCATAAGTACGCTAGTTTAAACAAACAACGTCAGGATCACAATGTCTAGCAACTTCAATGACATAGTCAAGAATTTTTCTATAACATTCAAAAGATGATTATTCCAGTAACTGATCTCTTCCACTTTCCTAACCTTTTTCTAAGGTATTTCTAGTGTCCACAAAAGTTTCTTCTCGGCATTTAAAACAAAATAAATTGGTATTTCGTCGGAGTTAAATGGCGTTTCTGTCCTTGGATACAGTATCGCGTTAATGTGATGAGTACATACGTGTGCTAAAGAAGAGACTTAAGGAGAGCCGTACAAAGGAAGGACAGTAGAAGTTAAAAGTAATCGGCATTATCAATGGGAAATTAGTTTCCGATAACAAAGTATTCTGTGTGGCTCTGTCCCATAGGGATGTCACTAAAATCTCTTAACATGATGGCACAAATCGTATACAACCAATATTCTACATGGGGGCAGAAGTCATTCTCCTTTCTCTCTCTCTCTCTCTTTCTCTCTCTCTCTCTCTCTCTCTCTCTCTCTCTCTCTCTCTCTCTCTCTCCCTCCCTCTCTCTCTCATGCTTTATAGGTGTAGGCCAGATGATTTGCACAGACTGGTACGCCATGACCCCTATTCCTTCCAATGACTGCCTATGATAAACCTTACATTACGGCAATATATTTTCATAACCGTGTCTTAATTGGATGATGCATTCAATCGTTCAGTGTAACGGCCAATCAAACACAGTTATAACAGAAATATTCCCATAACATGAGGTTTATTATTGAAAGTCGCTGGGGACGAACTATGATTGTGGTTATCTGCAGCAAATGCAACACAAATACCTAACCAAAGTATATATTTGTGGAATATATATATATATATATATATATATATATATATATATATATATATATATTATATATACATTATATATATATATATATATATACATATGTATATATATATATTGATTTAAACTATGACAAATGTAACTGAAGGCGGAGAAAATATACGAGAAATAATGGAAGAATTACTGCCTTAACGTTTCGACCCTTAGGGTCACATGCTTTGTGATCAAGACCCTAAGGGTCGAAACGTTAAGGCAGTAATTCTTCCATTATTTCTCGTATATTTTCTCCGCCTTCAG
>NC_134797.1:30368968-30373968 GCF_046742065.1 Oratosquilla oratoria
ATGAAGTTACTCTATGTACACAGTGAACGTGTACATAAGGAAATTGCTGGTCTATATAGCTTGTTGTGTTAATGTGTACTAGAAAATGATTCAGTGTCCTTTGTATACGTGTACATGAAGTTACTCGACGTGTTCAGATATATACATACATGAGACTAAATTAGCATTTAGTATTTTGTTCACAATAACCAGAGCTTCTATCCCTGAGGACAATATAACCCCAATGAGGCAAAAGAGGAGAGATGTAAAGACATGGAGAAGGTGGGGAGAAAAGAGAGTTATTTTTTTTAAGAAAGAAATAAAGAGAGAGAGATAGGGAGAGAGAGAGAGAGAGAGAGAGAGAGAGAGAGAGAGAGAGAGAGAGAGAGAAATAGAGATAGAGAGAAGAGAGAGAGAGAGAGAGAGAGGGGATATTAGTCTTCAATCATTAAAAAACTGCATGACTGCTCAGTAGGGGTGTCACTTCGATATCATTAGAAGAGAATGTTAACAGGAAACCTTTTAGCCTAGAAACCAGATGCAGAAATAAATAAAAACAGAGTAATGAACGAATAAAGAGATATAATGATAATAAGAGTAACTGTTTCCTCAAGTTTCAGAGACTGGATACCCGCAACCCCACAGTAACCAGCAACAATCCTCTGATTTCCCAACGAATCTCTTTGGGAAGAAACTGTATGTGATGTCACAGCGTCGGTTCGTTCCTTCGTTGTTGGCTTGGAACGGCTGCCACGCCGGTTGTGTGAAGAAGTCGAAGGAGATGGTCGAAGATGATCATGTGATCCTTTGAGGTTGCTTCCTCAGAGTCAGAAGGGCATCCGTGTTGGATTACATATTAGGAGAGTTGATGGGGCTTAACCAAACCCCGATGTACAATACTAGTGTGTCATAGATTTACACAAGGACACGCCTCAATTTTCTGGAGTCTCGATGTCTAAATTACACATATAACGCTGTCAAACTCTATAGATCCTCGACACTAAGTATTGCATCAACCCTATGCTTAGCAAAGCACTTCATCAGGTGGTGTTTAGGCAGTGAGGCTTTTTTCGACATTAGAATTTCCTGTTTGGACGTGAGAAGGCAGTCATAAGTTTCATGGAATGAATGAAATACAAAATTCAAGGATATGAAAGAGAATAATGGCAGATATTGAAGATTGGCTGTAGAGAAATGATACTCTTTTACATCCATCGCACTTGACCGCCTATTTTTGGTTCCACAACGGGATATAAAAACATATAAATGCATAACTAAAGAGATAAATATATGAACAAATTAATGAATATATGATAATGTATAGATGAATGAATAGAGACAAATACGAATAAACAAAATAACAAATACGAACAAGTAAACAATACAGAAGATCAAATATATTTCAAGGAACTGCAACACGTTGTAAACGTACCCATCAAACTGAACTTCACAACATTGAACTGCACAGTAATCACTAACCTCTGCGGGAGGTTTGTTCAGTTCAGCCATCACACTGTGGGAGCAAAGGGTTTAAACCTTTACTGAGGTTAAGTCTACTCCCTGATATCTTTGATATTCCGTGCGAAAATATTCTCTATAAAATAGTGAAGGCCTGTCTACAGATCCACAGTGAGTCTTCATGGTTTTTTTTTTCTGAAGAAAATATTTTTATATATCTCAGCCTATTTTCTTGTTATGTTTGTGATATCCATATCATTTCAGGAGGTCAGTGCACTGCGTTTGACTCTTGCATCTTCCCAGTCGTGGGTTCGAGTCCCTTACTTCTCTCCCATTCCCAACAATGACTGTTACGTGCCCTCAACAATTCAAGAAGAGGAAAGGGCAATGATGACGGCTTCGGCCGCAGTTACGCGCCTTCTGATGTATGCTCCTTACCTTTAGGAGCTCGTCGTTTTACTCTTGCTAATGAAATTCGGACCTATACAGGAAGAATGTGTGTGTGTGTGTGTGTGTGTGTGTGTGTGTGTGTGTGTGTGTGTGTGTGTGTGTGTGTGTGTGTGTGTGTGTGTGTGTGTGTGTGTGTCTACGTCTGCGTGTGTGTGTGTGTGTGTCTAAGTCTGCGTGTGTGTGTGTGTGTGTGTGTGTGTGTGTGTGTGTGTGTGTGTGTGTGTGTGTGTGTGTGTGTGTGTGTGTGTGTGTTTGTGTGTGTCTGCGTGTGTGTGTGTGTGTCTGCGTCTGCGCGTGTGTGTGTCTGCGTCTGCGCGCGCGCGCGCGCGCGCGTGTGTGTGTGTGTGTGTGTGTGTGTGTGTGTGTGTGTGTGTGTGTGTGTGTGTGTGTGTGTGTGTGTGTGTGTGGTGTGTGTGTGTGTGTGTGTGTGTGTGTGTGTGTGTGTGTGTGTGTGTGTGTGTGTGTGTGTGTGTGTGTGTGTGTGTGTGTGTGTGTGTGTGTGTGTGTGTGTGTGTGTGTGTGTGTGTGTGTGTGTGTGTGTGTGTGTGTGTGTGTGTGTGTGTGTGTGTGTGTGTGTGTGTGTGGCCTTGATTATCCACTCCAGGACCAGCGGACTATCCTTTGGGGGAACGATACAGCCTTTGTATCTCTCCACAGTGATTTAACCATGTGTGGGTGTGATTATGATGTATATAATTTGCTGAACAAATTTCGGGATGGAAACATTGATTGAGCCTTTATAGGCTGACTACTTTCTGTGAGATAAGAATACAAAAATTGTATAATTCGTGATTAGATGATCATTACTTTATTTTTTTTTTCCGAACAAAATGAGGTCGCACTTAGCATTATTCAACTAGATTCAATTCATTAACACTTTCTAAGATTATTGCCCTAACCTTCATAAGTCAACTTAAATATTCATTTGCTATGAATGACAATTTGCTATTATACACAGCTTTGTATCATCGGTAAATGTTAATACGAGTATAATATATTTCAGTCCATGATCTGTCGCTCCGTTCACATCAGCATCACACAGTGTCTGCAGACACAAGCGAGAATATTACTCTCGGTGACAGATTCGACGCTTTTCTTTGTAAACAAACACGAACGGCACTTTGCTGGTCTGTCGTCTGCAAACAGAGGCTGTGAATCCGTCATCAAGGACAATATTCCTGTTTATGTCTGTGGATATTGTATGATTCTCATGTAGCAGTGACAAGTGTATACTTACTATGAACAAACGTATATCGGGAAGAAAGGGTTGGGAAATCCACTTTGAAAAAGAAAATACATCTACTGGCTATCGGCATTGTTGTTCAAAAGAACAAAAGTGTATTTATCTCGATTAATGTATATTCGTTAAATTATCTTAATTAACTCTTTATAACTCACGTGAGCAAAATCATCCACTTTGAAAAAAATATATATATCTACTGGCTATCGGCATTGTTGTTCAAAAGAACGAAAGTGTATTTATCTCGATTAATGTATATTAGTTTAATTATCTTAATTAACTCTTTATAACTCACGTAAGCGATATCATCCGCTTTAATTAACGCTCTGGCTACCGATAGGATGCGAAGGAAGTTGATATAATACAGTCAACAACACAATGAACTTGTGCAAATATTCACGCCCAATTCTGACACATAATACATCAATATTATGCAAAGAGATTGTTCGTTGTTATTGTTTTTACGAATAGATTTTGGTTAAATTATATCAGTTATATTTTGAGAGTATTAAGGTTTGTCAAATATATCAAATGCTGAAAGGAAACTGTATCTTTATAGTTCTGATATCCCATGAGGTCGGGTTTGAGTGTCTGTAACAGTGCGTGCAAGGTCAGGTCAGATCAGGTCAGGTTAGGTTAGGTTAGGTTGGGTTGGATTGGGTTAGATTAGATTAGGTTAGGTAAGGTTGGGTTGGGTTGGGTTGGGTTGGGTTGGGTTGGGTTGGGTTGTGTTTGGTTAGGTTAGGTTAGGTTAGGTTAGGTTTGGTTGGGTTGGGTTGGGTTGGGTTGGGTTGGGTTGGGTTGGGTTGGGTTGGGTTGGGTTGTGTTTGGTTAGGTTAGGTTAGGTTAGGTTGGGTTGGATTGGGTTAGATTAGATTAGGTTAGGTAAGGTTGGGTTGGGTTGGGTTGGGTTGGGTTGGGTTGGATTGGATTGGGTTGTGTTTGGTTAGGTTAGGTTAGGTTAGGTTATATTAGGTTAGGTTAGGTTAGGTAAGGTTGGGTTGGATTGGGTTGTGTTGTGTTGTGTTGTGTTGGATTGGGTTGTGTTTGGCTGGGTTAGGTTAGGTCAAGTTAGGTTAAATGAGGCTAATTTGGGCTACGCAAGGCTAGGGTAGGCTAGGCTAGGCCAGGCTAGGTTAAGTTACGTTATATCAGGTTTGGGCATGATAGGCCAGAAAAGGTTAGGTCATGTATGTCCCCAATCTTAGAAAGCAGATTTACAATGACGGTCAATGGGGAGCAAACTTAACACCAGAAAAAAAAAATGTGCAGAATGTCAACAGCCTAATGGGAACATGGAACATGTGTTCGAGTCCCGCGGCGGTTTCCGCCATCGTGCACGACAACAATGCCGGAAGTGTAGCAACAGTAGTGTATAGTACACTAGACATTGTGCCTTGTTGTGGAAGGATGGGCGAGCTGACTGCAAGACAAACCGACAGGCCAACAGCCAGTGGTCCGGCGTGGAGTCAGTCTAGTTTGCAAGGGGAAAAGCACCGCATACTGGCGTTCACTTCCCCCCATCCTACAAAAAGGTTGTCAAAGTAGCAAATATTTGCAGAATAAGTCTAAAACCCGTCTGAGTGTACACACCTTCCACAAGTCCCAATTCACTCTCACTTCCGTTGTTTTCCAGAACAAGGCTGCTCCATCATCAGTTTAATAAATTCATACACAATGGGTCACGAACAGATCGCTGTCAGCAAACGCGTAAGGCTTTCAGCCTGTCTGCCTGGTTGGCTGTCAGGCAGACGTGTGTTAGTTCGTTCAGGCAGAGCATGGGCGTGCGAGCGGGCGGGCGGGCGGGCGTGCTGCTGCTGTTGCTGAGGGGAAGTATTGACCAAGGCGTAGTGCGTACAAGTACGGGCGGCCC
>NC_134797.1:30383968-30388968 GCF_046742065.1 Oratosquilla oratoria
CTCTCTCTCTTTCTCTCACTCTCTTTCTCTCTGTCTGTCTTCCTTCTTATTTGTGTATGTGTGTGCGTGTGTGTTTCACCATGGTCTTGGATGACGTGTTGGACTCGTGATTGACAGTTATTAACCTCCCGGAAGAGAGATCAGAGCTCGTATGACCGATCTCCGGGTAATACTGTGACCTTACACGCACACACACACACACACAACTCCCCGCCCACGAGAGTTGGAGTAACAACCCGCAGTGCAGCGATACTGAAATTATTTCAGCCCTGGGCGGGATTCGATCCCGGACCGCCGAAGTGGCAGGCGAGAACTCTAACCACCGCGCCACGAGGTTTTGTGTGTGTGTGTGTGTGTGTGTGTGTGTGTGTGTGTGTGTGTGTGTGTGTGTGTGTGTGTGTGTGTGTGTGTGTGTGTGTGTGTGTGTGTGTGTGTGTGTGTGTGTGTGTATGTGTGTGTGTGTGTCTGTGTGTGTGTGTGTGCATGTGTGTGTGTATGTGTGTGTGTGTGTGTGTGTGTGTGCGCGCGCGCGCGTGTATGTGCGTGCGCGCGTGTGCGTATGTGTTTGTGCGTACAAGTGTGTATGTATACGTGCGTATATCACCGCGTTACTCTATGCACACTCACGTTTGCGCCGCTGATCTTTATATGCAGGACCGCTGCACCGCGGGCGCTAGATCCACCCATACGTTGCCTCTTCCTTCCGCGGCTTATCTACTCCATCAGGAAATCTTAGGGTTATTGGTTACTACGGCCGTAACCCGTCTCCCTACCAAAAACAATCTACCCCGTGACATAACTCTATTCCCTCCATAATTGTAGATCAAATGCTTTGACGGGGCTATATAGTTGCTTGGGGGTTGAGTCGTTCTTTTCTGCGTATAGAAAACGGGTGCAAATGAATGGAGGCGGGGAATTGGCAAATCAAAAACTAGTGGTTATGGCGACGGAAGGAGAAAAGGAGAAGATTAATAAGAGAAGAAATGAAAGAAGTAGAGAATGAATAGAGTAAAACAAAAATGGAAGGAGATGTTGTTCTTGTTATGGGCGTAGATCGCCTCAATCTTTGTGGACAATCTCGTACTCGTAAGACTAGGAGCATTTGTATTAGGAGTAGGATGCGTAGTATCGTGGGTAGATGCAGGGAGAGTAGAGAGGCAGAGTAGGAGATTGAGTAGGAGTAGGAGCCGCAGTAGGAGTAGGAAGAGTAGTGGGATTAATAGGAGCAGTTAGAGTAGGAGGTGAAATAGGAGGAGGAGGTACAGCAAGAATAGGAAGCGTAACAAGAGTAGGAGGCTCAGTAGGAATAGCAGGAAACTCAGTAGGAGTAGGAGGCGCAGCAGGAGCAGAGGAAGCAGCAAGAGGGGGAGCAGCAGTAAAAGGCACAGCAGTGGTACCGTGGGCGCAGCAGATAGAACTGCAGGTGCAGCAGGAGACGTAACAGCAGCAGTAGCAGTAAAATTGAATTAAATGGGTGGTGGTGGTGGTGGTGGTGGTGGTGGTGGTGGTGGTGGTGGTGGTGGTGGTGATGGTGGTGGTGATGGTGGTGATAGTGGTGGTGTAAGAGTGAGGGTTTATGGTGGTGGTGCTGTTGTTGGTCTTTGGTGATGGTGATGTTGCCTTAGGGTGGTGGTTTTTGGTTGTGGTAGTGGTGGTGGTTTTGGTGGTTTTGTAGTGATGTTTTTTTGTGGCAGTTTTTTTTTTTTTTTTTTTTTTTTGGTGGTGGTGGTGATGGTGCTTTTTTTGGTAGTGGCGACGGTCCTGGCGGTAGCAGTGATGATGGTTAAATAGAGGAAGGATCATTATACTTGGGTTGGGGAGTGCAGAAAATTTGTACTTCTTTAACGTCCACAACACTTGCGCTACTGTGGGTGAGCTGTGCCTTTCTGCATTGTTTCTGACACGAGCAGTGGGCGGGAGACAGGCATGACCCTTCATTCACGAGGAACCAAGATAAAAGGTAATGAGGAGTGACGGATGGGTATCTCTGGAGGTAGCCTTGGATTGGCTGCCTTCTGTATAAAGGGCCATTTACACGGTCTAACAGTTTGACAAACCCGGTTTGTCAGACAAGTGTTTGAAGTGACGTTTGACCGTGTGAATGGGGTATTTGGTCGTCAAACACGTTTGTCGAACGTGTTTTACAACCAAATACCCTATTCACACGGTTAAACATCACTTCAAACACTTGTTTCACAAACCGGGTTTGTCAAACTGTTAGTGTAAATGGCCCTTAACTGGAAGGGAACCTCTTTGTGTATAGACAGATTATGTAGTCATTCAGAGAGTTTTCTTATTCATTTAAGTTCAACTAGTGATGTGATATCACAAGGACAAAACGAGACTTAACAAATGACTTCACAAACGATACTGAGAGTATCCAACGAATTTTGCTGATGTCACACGTTCGACCATAAAAACTTTGACATTTGCTCGTTTTCCTTGTACATTCTTTAGCAGTGAGCGGGATTCGGGTATTACGTGATAAATACACCTTCTGTGATTATTCCAGAGGAATGACAATAGTTACATTGTTTGTGAAGTTAAGTATAATTCTTACCTACTTGTATTCATAGGTAGCGCGGTTGAGCATGTGTTCATATGCGTAATATGTATAAATCCACAAGAACAGTTGTTGCATTTTTATGTACGCCTCTCACTAAAGCAAGAGAGCATCTAGAGAAGGTTATAATGATTTCCTCAAAACACCGAGGATCTGATAGCTTCGCTTTAATCAAAAGTCAGATTATTAATATTATACATTATCACGTGTCCAAATCGTGAGCAGATAAGGATAAAACAACTGCTTTACCCTCTTCCAACGTAAGTTAGTGTATACAGTTAATACACTATCATGGCGGAGGTGGGTTGAACGCGATATTTCGTGTAGGTGTATGTAATTCGAGCATACAAATATAAGAAAGTCGTACTCAACTTATATCTCTCTTGATAGCGTATTGGTTTACGTCACTGTAACTTTGTTACGGGTTAGCTGGGTTCGAATCCTCGGCTCGTCCACGTTTCAATTTCCAACGGATGCCTCCATCGAGCGATTCTCAGTCTCGACTGCGATGGCATGGAATTAAAAGTGATTTGTGGTTGAAAAAAAAAGATATGTAAGTTAGTGTATATGCAACGGAATCATTGGATGCCCGTAGTGGGATTTGGTGCGTGAGGTTAACATAGTAGACACCTCACACTCGTATCAATGATCATTCACCATTATACTCCAGACATTATAAAATAAATTCGTGTTTCATTTCAACCCTCATCTGATAAAGCCAGAATAAAAAACATATAGAAAATACATTCATGATATTAATCACGTTACAAAATATATATTTTTTCGTAAAAACAAATGCAAAGAAAATTAATCCTTTCGCTGTGTGCCGTAGTGAAGCGTTGAGTTTTGTATTCGCCTTCCATGTAGACAAGCGTTCTGTCCCGAAAGATACCAGTGAGCTCCTAGGGTGAAAATGATCACTTCATCCTCCTAACATAGCTTCCTCCACCAAACTGCTCTTTCTGACGGGAGGCTTAAGTTGTTGTAAAACCTGCAAAGAACCAAAATCCCACACCTTTCCTTCCGTTCCCATTTCCTTCCCTTCTCTCTCTCCTCCATTCCCCCGTTCTCTCTTCAGATCGCCTCGCCTCTTCTCTCCTCTCTTTTCTTGGTTTCTCTTTCAAATTCCCCTCTCTGCTCTTTTTCCCCCTTCCCTTCTTTTCCCCTTCCTTTCCTTCTCCTTTTCCTTTCCCTCTCCGTCCTCCTACTTTTCCCAGCTCTCTTCTTCCTTTCTTTCTCTCTTCCCTTCTTCGTTTCTCTCTTCCCTTTCTCCTTTCCATCCTCTCCCCTCCTTCTCCCTCCCTTCATCCACTGTTCCTTCATTCCTCCTCCTCTCCGAGTGAGATTCATATGTCATTCCCTAAGTCTAGAGAAAAAGCGTCCACTTGCTTTGCATTCCTCACATACATTATCATGATTTCCTTCCTAGAGTTTCACATTTGGTGAATAAAATCATCTGTCCCCCCAAACCTGGGTGGGAACATCGTTATGACCAAAACTTTTGTTGGGTTTTTAGTAAAGAATTGACAACAGTCATGATTCTCAACCTGTGATCCATAGATCCCAAGGGGCTCACATAGTCTCATAAAGGGGGCCTCAAAGTCTCACAAGGGGATTCTCGCGGTCTAACAGGGGGCCCTCGCAGTCTCACAAGGAGACCCTCACGGTCTAACAGGAGGCCCTCAAAGTCTCACAAAGGGACCCTCACAGTCTCACAAGAGGAATTTCACAGACGCATAAAGGAGCCCTTGCGGTCTCATAAGGGAATCCTCATAGTCTCACAAGAGGACCCTCACAGTCTCATAAGGGGACCCTAACAGTCTTATAAGGAGGCCCTCACAGTCTCATAAGGGGACCCTTACAGTCTCACAAGGGGAACTTCACAGTCTCATAAGGGGACCATTACAGTCTCACAAGGGGAACTTCACAGTCTCATAAGGGGACCCTTACAGTCTCACAAGGGGCCCTCACAGTCTCACAAGGGGCCCTCACAGTCTCACAAGGTGGGACCACATAGCTCCACAAAGGGGCCCATAAACAGAAAAATGGTGTTTGTTGGTGGACACCTAACGACTCAATTCCGTGTTAAAGTGATCTCCGTGAGGTTAAAGAACAGCATTACATAAGTGGTACAGGATACATGTGGAAACACGTCGAGGACCCACGAGACAGAGTGTCTATGCCTCGGTGGAAACCGTGTCCTTTGCCAGGGGCCAAAACCTTATTTGACTTGAGTCAAACGTCAAAGTAAACTTTCGTATGACGTTGAAGTTGCTCTGTCTACACAAGGGTCCTTCAGCTACCTGTTACAAAGACCCTTTGTCTCTCAAAATGGTTCCCTCTCCCCCGACCCCCCCCCACCCTCCCCACCCCATTCCGGTCTCAACTGGACCAGCAATATTTGAACTTTTATACTTCGGTACGTGCAATTTGTGTT
>NC_134797.1:30391468-30396468 GCF_046742065.1 Oratosquilla oratoria
ATCTCTATCTATATATCTCTATCCCTCTCCCTCTTTCTCTCCCTCTCCCTCTCTCCCCCTTACTTTCTCCCTTACCTTTAAATTTCCCCCTTCTTCCTTGTATCTCCCCCTCTCCCCTCCTCCACCTCCCTCTCCCCTCCTCCACCTCCCTCTCCCCTCCTCCACCTCCCTCTCCCTTCCTACACCTCCCTCTCCCCTCCTCCACCTCCCTCTCCCCTCCTCCACCTCCCTCTCCCCTCGTCCACCTCCCTCTCCCCTCCTCCACCTCCCTCTCACCATGAAGGCGCTCGATTCGCCATCTGCAGCGTCTTCCTTCCATAACCACGACCCCTGGAGGTAGGTTGGGTACAGAGATTCAAATAAGAGAACGAGTTGGCTACAGGAGGCTCGGACCCCGAGGGATGAGGTCTCGACCAGGAACCTTATCGACCGATGGACTCCCAAAGAGGTGAATGAAATCGCCTGACAACGTCCAAAGTAGAAAGGAAAAGTGTTTCAAGCCACATGTGGGGCGAGTTTCAATAGGATCGGGTCAGTTGTACGCGGAAGCATACAAAATGTTTTATTGGAGTTAACTTTTTTTTTCCAAGTGAGGAATGAGCAATTCAGGTTTTTGTTTACTACCGGTCCCAGCCGTGGCATCTGGCTTGCTGATGTATCATCCACCTACCTCCCTATCGACCTATTTCCATATAGGTATGTATGTATGTATATATGTATATGTATATATATATATATATATATATATATATGCACACACATCTATACATATACATTTAGAAAATGTGTGTGTGTGTGTGTGTGTGTGTGTGTGTGTGTGTGTGTGTGTATGCGTGTGTGTGTGTGTGTGTGTGTGTGTGTGTGTGTGTGTGTGTGTGTGTGTGTGTGTGTGTGTGTGTGTGTGTGTGTGTGTGTGTGTGTTTAAATGTGTGTGCATGAGTGTTTGTGCGTGAGTGACGAAGAGAAATAGACAGAGAGAGGGAGGGAGATAAGGACATAGAGAGAGAGAGAGAGAGAGAGAGAGAGAGAGAGAGAGAGAGAGAGAGAGAGAGAGAGAGAGAGAGAGACAGGCAGACAGACAGACGAACAGAATGAGAGACAGATTGAGACAGACATAATGAGAGACAGAATGAGAGACAGAGAGATTGAGAGAGAAAGAGAGAGAGAAAGTGAGAGACAGACAGACACAGACAAACAGAATGGGAGACAGACTGAGGGAGAAAGGCAGACAGACAGAGATAATAAGAGACAGATTGAGAGAGAGATTGAGAGAGAGATAGAGAAAGAGACAGACAGATATAATGAGAGACAGAATGAGAAACAGAGATTGAGATAGAGATAGAGATAGAGAGAGAGGGAGGGAGGGAGAGAGATAGGGGCAGACAGACAGAATGAGAGACTGAGATTAAGGTAGATACATATAGAGAGACAGACAGGTAGACAGAGAGACAGAAAGAGACAGAGGCAGAGAGAACGACAGAGAGACAGAGACAGATAGGTAGAGATAGGTAGAGAGAGATAGGTAGATGGGCAGAGAAATAGGTAGAGGGATAGGTGGAGAGATAGGTAGAGAGATAGGTAGAGAGATATGTAGGGAGATAGATAGGTAGATAGATACATATAGATATCGAAATAGATACATAGATTTCGAGATGGATAGATAGATAGATAGATAGACATATATCGAGAGATAGAGTCAGAGATAGAGAGACAGTATGAGACAAAGAGGTGGATAGAGACAGAGAGACAGAAATAAAGAGATAGAGAAAGAAAGACAGATGATAAAGATACAGAGAGATGGAGATAGATACGAGTAGAAAGAGGAAAGTGTATGTGTATATATATATATATATATATATATATAGAGAGAGAGAGAGAGAGAGAGAGAGAGAGAGAGAGAGAGAGAGAGAGAGAGAGAGAGAGAGAGAGAGAGAGTGAGAGAGAGAGAGAGAGAGAGAGAGAGAGAGAGAGAGAGAGAGAGAGAGAGAGAATCTAAAGCGGCATTAATATCGCCAACTCAACGCGCACATACCCTAAGAAGAGCCACAACCCAAAAACAAATAAGAGTTACTGAATGACTTACGATTCTAATCAGTGTTAAAAAGTGGTCTCTTGGAGGCTGAACAACAGCAATGCATAAGCATGCGATACACGGCAAAATCAGGCTGAAACCCCTTTGCTATGGATGCTCACTGGCCTAGCGATAAGAAGCGTCCCTATTTGAACGCGAGATCAGGAGCGGAGGTGGTTCGTGGCTGGTTGATGGCAAAGTCAGTAGGCAGTGATGGCACAACACATTAAATTCCTTTCTTCTAAAACTTCCCTGCAAAGAGGCACCATCAACTCCCTCTCCAGACACATCTCCAACATCTTCTCTCCACCAACATTTCCCCTGGTACCCCAAACCTCCATATTGGTCCCTCAACAACACCACAGCATTCCCATTCCTGGTCCCTCAACACCACAGCATTCCCATTCCTATCAAAACTCTCTAAATATTCATTTGAAATTATCCAAAGACTCCCTATCCTCTTCAATTTTCTCACTACCAAATCTATATGCGCTCACACAAACCTACATTTCCCATTCCACTTTCATCCTCACCCACATTAACCTTGAAGACACTTCTTTCCTCTTCCCCACGCGTTTTCTTATATCATCACTTTCCTACTGAGCACCTCCTTCCCTCCCTCGCCCCCTCAACATTCCACCACACTCCCAAACTCCAAATCAACCTACCCTTTCAACTTTGTTTCGTGTAACGCTAACACATCCATCTTCCTTCTCACACAAACATACTGCTAATCTCTTTCCTTTTACATTCATCTGTACCAGAATCATGCACATTCAATATCCCAGTTTTTAGGGTTTTTCTTTGAGTTCTCATCCCAGACCCTCTTATGCATTAACTTCTCGTAGGATAAACACATCAGGAGAAGGATCCCTTGTCCCATCACTCCGTCCCACTTAGTCGCGTTTTTCGACAAAAATGGGATAGGACGAGGTGGAGTCACAGAGGTAGCAAAAGATATTTTCAAGGGAACAGGAGGGACATTTGCACTCGTAGTACAAAAGTATCATAATTTCTCTGTGAATAGAGATTTAGTTTTTACTTCAACATAGACAAATGATGCGTGGCTCCGGTCCGTACGGGCGCCCCAAAACAGTCCTTAAAACCCCTGGCTGCATGATACCATGCCGTCAGTACCCCAGTTTTGGGTGCAAAATGAAAATAATAATGATAATAACGGTCTCGTAGTCTCTGCTTAGTCCATATGTTTGGACCTAGCCAGCCATATAAATAATGGCGCCCCGAGTAAGCTGCCAACATTCTATATTTAGATATGTCGTCTCGAGCCATTGCTCGACAAGGCACAATCTCGGAATTAAATTTTCACATTTGATAATGTCCTTGACGGCATTCGGCAACAGGTGCAGAGGAGCTGCCAGATTCCTCCATGAGCTTCATTTACAGATAATGTGGAATATAATTCGTTTGTGCCCATGCTGTGCTTTGGAGTTTTCATTACCGTTTACACCAAACAATTTCATTCAGCTGATTAAAGTCTCCAGGGGTAAGTGTATTTAGGTCATCTTGATCAATCATTCATGCCCGTGTTGTAACGTGCATATTTCATTCTAACGCAAGTCGATCGTATTCAGCTGAGGGTAATTCCGGTCACGGACGAATTACTCAGTAACTGGATATTGCTTGTTAGCTTAGTGGATATTGCTTGTTAGCTTAGTGGTTCACAACCTGTGATCCATAGATCCCCTAGTGGGCCAGAGAACTTCTTCAGTGAGGTCACAGACCAAAAACTAGTGGTGGCTAGTGGATGAACAACGATTCAATTCGATGTCGAAGCGGTCTACATGAGGTTAAAGAACAGCAGTACATAAACTACATAAGTTTAGTGGTCCATAGTATTAAAGCGATGTACTGTAGATTACAGAACATCAACCCATATGTATAGGGTGCGTGAGCAAGCACACTAAGAGCCTTTGATTTAGGTGAATAAATAACTTATAGTACCTATAAGTCAGGAACCAAAGTAATAATTTACAGAGACACCGTACGTTCAACAGGCAGATAATGAATCGACAGTACATTCCTGAATTGGCTTGATCCTACCGTTCAGTCATCCTAAACTTGATATATAATATTCTACTATTTGCATATATTTTGAGGCGCATAGGAAATGCAGCTATGTTCGTAATAATGGTCATACCAGCTTCCAAAAACGATCAGTTAAGTGACTGATCCATTGAAATACGTTTATGGTTCCTCAATGCAAAAATTACGAGCCTCATTTGTGTGTTTTTGTGTGTTTGTGTGTGTGTGTGTGTGTGTGTGTGTGTGTGTGTGTGTGTGTGTGTGTGTGTGTGTGTGAGAGAGAGAGAGAGAGAGAGAGAGAGAGAGAGAGAGAGAGAGAGAGAGAAGGGGGAGGGAGAGAGGGAGAAAGGGAGAGAGGTAGAGAGGCGGAGAGGTAGAGAGGTGGAGAGATAGATAGAGAGATGGACAGATAGAAAGATAAACAGAGAGAGACGTAGAGATAGAAAGATAGAGTGACAAAGGGATAGAGATATAGGGCGATAGAGATAAAGAAATAGAGCGAAAGAGAGATAGAGAGAGAGACAGAGATAGAGATATAGGGAGATAGAGACAAAGAAATAGAAGAGAGAGAGAGAGAGAGAGAGAGAGAGAGAGAGAGAGAGAGAGAGAGAGAGAGAGAGAGAGAGAGAGAGAGAGAGAGAGAGAGAGAGAGAGAGAGAGAGAGAGAGAGAGAGAGAGAGAGAGAGAGAGAGAGAGAGAGAGAGAGAAAGGTTGTGGGTGTAACACCACGTTTTTTTTTTCCTCAGAAAGCTTCAAGGCATTCTTGCTACGGCATTCCTTATAAGGGCAGAAACCTGAAGACATTGATGTTAATGGAACTCGCGAAGACTTTTTTGTTCTTTGCGCGTCCAAAGCGCGGAGGCCGAAAACGAGCGAAGCATTACTC
>NC_134797.1:30401468-30413968 GCF_046742065.1 Oratosquilla oratoria
ATCTCAGAAACAGACAAGATAATTTCACCTTATGTTATGTGTCGGACGGTAAGTATGCATATAAGACCGAGATTTAACGTCATATGACCCTCGACCAATGAGACTTCGGGACGACATGACGTCATTGCGGGATGAAGCAGGTGATTGGTCGGTTAATGACCGCCTTGGTTTAAAACGAGTTCATGTGCAATTATCATATATTATAACAAATTGTCGCTCGATAGCACACGAATGAAACAGTTTGATATTTGTCAGAATAAAATGGAAACGGTATGCCACCCGGTAGAATGTGAAGATGAACGAAACTGCCTATAACTGAACGAAATATTTGGAAACTAACCCTGACGAAACAGTCGTAGTTTTGAATGAAATTGCATGACGTCAGCAACGACAAAATGTCTCGGAAGACTCGATGTAGCAAAGGAATTTAGCATAATGTTAGACCACACTTAGTCTGAAATATATATTCAAGTCATTGGCATAATAGTATCCGCACACACACACACACACACAAACACACACACACACACACACACACACACACACACACACACACACACACACACACACACACACACACACACACACACACACACACACACACACCAATGGAACAATTATATCGGATATGCAATATAATCAATATAATGAATATAGGTGTAATATATAGGCCAAAGACATTATCATTAGCCGACGACAAACTGTTGTTTCAAGAACTGTCTAGTTTATGCAACCGGGACTTATTGATAAATAATGGGTGATTTCAATTTTACTGGCATTGATTTGATTACCCTTGAACATGGCAATATAGGTAGTCGCTCGATTGATTTTCTCGGTGACAATTACTTAGTTCAGCATGTAAAAGAGCCCACAAAACATGGAAACTTACTCGATCTATTGATCACTAGCCGCAAAAGCATGATAACCGATGTAAAAGTCGGTGAAACTGTTGCAAATAGCGATCACAACTTAGATTCAAACTACTAAAACAAATTTCAATAGATACTTGGGCTTCTAAAATATCCGATTTCAGTAAAGCTCAGTTCATAGGACCATGTCAGGAGCTTCAGCTTACAGATTGGGAGGCCAACCGTGTAGTTAATGAATGGAATAAACTTCCTGCAGAGGCAGTGCAATGTAGTTCAGTTCGAAGTTTTAAGAATAATTTTGAATAAACACCTAAGCAAGATGCTGTAATGCCTGCCATTTGTTTTATATGGTTTGTTTTGATATCATTTGTCTGTTTATTATTATTTGCTTGATTCTCATTT
Organism: Oratosquilla oratoria; assembly: GCF_046742065.1. NCBI lineage: Eukaryota > Metazoa > Arthropoda > Malacostraca > Stomatopoda > Squillidae > Oratosquilla > Oratosquilla oratoria. The sequence continues at coordinate 30,402,740 of NC_134797.1, forward strand.
ATTATTAGTTATATGTCAATTTATTATTATTTACTATTTACCTGTTTGTTTATTTTTTAACTATGTGCATTTATGTATTTCATTCATTATTTACATTATTATAGTTTTTATTTATTCATTTACTTATTTATTCATCATTATGATGATATTTTCGCATCCGACCTAGATATGGACCAAAAGGTCTCCTGTCGGCATGCTCCGCCTTTGTAATCCTTTGTAAAAAGGTCAACATTTTTATACAAAATATGTGTACAAGTTAATATTTTTCTTTTTTTTTCTTTAGAAAGGAAATTATGATGTAGTTGTAGTGTACTGCTGGTGTGATATATCTTATCATGATATTCAATGCTTCAAATACTTAGATAAATGGGTTTATTTCTATGATGGTGGGGGCACTATTGTTGAAAATGCTCTGACTGAATACATCAACCAACAAGGCTGTGTTCGAGAGAATATGATTGAAATAATCATATTGAGATGTATCTCTCTCCTTTTCTTTCCCTCTCCACTCAATCAGTGTGTGTGTGTGTGTGTGTGTGTGTGTGTGTGTGTGTGTGTGTGTGTGTGTGTGTGTGTGTGTGTGTGTGTGTGTGTGTGTGTGTGTGTGTGTGTGTGTGTGTGTCCTCTGCCCCTTCTCTTTTTCCGTTTCTCCCCCTCCCTTTATCTCTCCCATGTCTCCCTCTCTTTCCCTTTCCTTCTTCCTTTCCCTCTCCCTGTCTGTCTCTTTCTCCCTTTCCTTCTCCCTATCTCCCTTTTTCCCTTTCCCCATCCCTCTTTGTCTCCTGTCTCCTCTCCCTGCCTCTCTCTGTCACCATCTCTCTTCTTTCCATTCCTCCGTTGGTCCTCTCTTCGTCTTTTCTCCCTGTCTTATTTCCTCCCGTCTTCTGCCCCACTTTCTCCCGTCCCATTCTCTCCTCTGCCCCTTACTTTTGCCCCCCTCTCTTTTTCTGTCCTCCTCTTTATGTCCCTTCTCTCTACTCTTCCTTTCTCTCTCTTGCTCATCTCCTTGTCTCCCCTCTCTTTCTCTTTTATTGTGGCACTCGTCAGTAGGTTTAATTGATTTCAGTAGCATTCACTCCGTCAGTGGCAGAGTGTGTAGAGGGAGACGATCATGATCAAGCCCTTGCGCGCCGAGTATCATTTCTGTCGCCAGGTTCTTCATCTCCGTAGCAACCCTGTCGATAACGAAGGGCGTAAAGCATGACACTACTATACATACATATCAGAACGTGTGCCAGGCCTCGTGTGTGTGGATAGCCACGTGATACATAAACATCGGTTTCCTGCAGCGTTTCGGAATTCTGTAGTGTCAGCAAGAACAGAATCAACAACGCTATCGACAACAGCAACAAGAGCACCAACAAAATAATAGTGATAAAAGTAATGATAATAATAACAGTGATAGCACAAGATAAATGGATAGATAAACTGATAAATAAACATATGAATTATTAAGCAATGAAACAAAATTAAATAAAGAATATTGATAACGGACGCAAAGACCAGCAATGTCAATATCAACAACGCTATCGACAACAGCAACAAGAACAGCAATAAAATGATAGTGATAAAAGTAATGATAATAATAAGTGATAACACAAGATAAATGGATAGATAAACTGATAAATAAACATATGAATAATTAAGCAATCAAACAAAATTGAATAAAAAAATATTGGTAACGGACGAAAAGACCAGCAATGTCAATATCAACAGTGCAGGTTTTTTTGAGTATGGTTAAATGCAGACAGTTTCCCGTTTATATAATAACATTAATGTAAACCTATAATAGAAGGGCACATACATCGTGATTCTGGCCACATACACGGGCAAGAATGACAGTGGTCATGATAGCAAGAATTTATGACATAAGCAAAAAAATAAATAAATAAATAAAAAATATAAAAAGAAGAACGACGGTAGCAAACGTAACGATAAAAGAACACGAACAAGGAGAAGACAACGACCATAAGAGAAAAACGAGAACACTCATTAACATGGCCGAGTTCATTAGACTGAAAAAAATCACCATGTGGCAATATAAGTGGTTTATGTCGTTCATATCATGGATTTTCTTCTAGAAAGAAAGCCGTTGAGATCAACCAATCAAGCACTGGTACTTTATGTATTAGTCCCGCAAGACGGACATCAGAAAGAATCACATCCCAGCATCACGTCTTCAAAGCCCATCAACACCCTCACCTCCATCTGGCGGTGCAACCTCGAGGGGCCGACTCTCAGTCTCCGGGCTGAGAACCAACATCTCTCTCAATCAACTTTGTATTTCCTCTACTTTTTCACATAGAGCAGATAATTAGTTATTAGTCCTCTACTGCTACTACTATGATATGGTGACATAGAAAAGGCCACACACTAATAAAACACACACACACACACATCACTATCAACATGTCATTCAACATAAACAACACATTAACCATCAACGAACATTATCGACATCAGTATTAAAAATAACATTTATGATCACTTATTCTTTGTCGTAACACAACAAAAAGAAAATAATGAATTTCCAACAACTCTGACGTCACATTAATTTCTACATACACACCAGTCTCATATAAACGTATTAACCCATAGAAATAATATCCTTTACCCTTATGGACTGGAGTTACTCAAAATATTATTTCATGATTTGAGACTGCAATCATATAAAAAAAAATATTTAACTTTTCTGTTTTTCCTTCCTGCTGCCTTCCGTAACTACCCCTGTGACTCCATCCTTTTGGTGTACTAATGTCTCTAAGGATAGAAGCGCTGGTTATTACTGTCTTCACCCCCGAAGGCCGACCATCTCGCCTCATCATTACACATCTTCATCTTAAGCACAGTGATAGCCCCTCACCCTACCACACACACCACAACACGATCCTACCTATTCCGTCACCGACATCCATAACCTACATCAGAACCAGCAAATGCCGCGTATATATATTCAGTACAGCCGTCCCGTTTGATTACTGTGCCACACCAGACGTCAGTATCAAATACACAGAAACACGACCCAAGGACGTGGCCCCCTCCGAGCACCGCATCCGTGTTTCCTGGTCTCTCATCCACCTAAACATATGTTATTTGGTCATATCTTGCAAGTATCAATATCAGGGATTACCATTTCACGTTGATTGTTGCTCTGTATGCCCTCACGAACCATTAGGAGAACACATATTAATCCTACCTTGGCTTTGTCTATAATGTCGACATTTTATCTAAACGTCGTTTGCGCTCGTTCGTTTGTGTACATAGACTTTAAACCTCAAGTCAGATATCTTTTATTCTTTACATTTTCGTCAGATGATGACAATTAACACGTTCATACGAAACATCGTCATTTTGAAAACGTCGATATCTGGCCGGACGACTCGCATCGCCGAGGTAGGTGCTTGCATTCAAACCTACAGATATTAGCATTGCAATCTTGGACTCCTCAGTGTTAGCGGTTGCCCCGTGTCCGGTCCAGATGCACCCGAGACGGCCTTGTTCCACAACGAGGTATGTATTGCAGGAAATGACGATGTACAAGCTGACCCGGAAGTCTGAGGTGGGAATTCCGCACACTGGGCCAAATGCTGCTGTCCTTGGACTAGTTCCATTTTATGGACCTTTTTCATATTCATGTTTGTTTGTACCAGCCCGCGCTTGCATGCATTCATGCGTTTGTGGGTGTGTGCTTGTGGGTGTGCTTGTGGGTGTGCTCGTGTGTGTGTGTGTGTGTGTGTGTGTGTGTGTGTGTGTGTGTGTGTGTGTGTGTGTGTGTGTGTGTGTGTGTGTGTGTGTGTGTGTGTGTGTGTGTGTGTGCGTGTGTGTGTGTGTGTGTGCGTGTGTGTGTGTGTGTGTGTGTGTGTGTGTGTGTGTGTGTGTGTGTGTGTGTGTGTGTGTGTGTGTGTGTGTGTGTGTGTGTGTGTGTGTGTGTGTGTGTGTGTGTGCGTGCGTGTGTGTGTGTGTGTGTGTGTGTGTGTATGTGCGTGCGTGTGTGTGTGTACGCGTGTATTCATATGTACGTTTCTGTGTGTGTGAGCACGCGTGTTCGTATGTACGTGTCTGTGTGTGTGTGGGATTATATGTTGCCTAGCTTTCATCCCTGCCTCTACCGTAGGAAGGACTGATGAATGAAAGACGGTCACAGATACGATGTTTAATGCATTTACTTTTGAATTAAATTTGCCTCCCGATAGCTAGATATCATTGCCCATTTTCTGGCTAAACACAGAATATAATTTTCTATATCTGTGGTAGAGGTACAATGTTTTGACAACATTGGTACTAATGATAGCACCAAAATCCTCTTCACTCTCTAAGTCTTTTTTTTTATTTTTTTTCAAATAACTTATGATCATGGTCAAGATTATAGTTTCTTTTTAAGCGGTTAAGCTAGAATTATGATATACGTAAACTGTGTTTTCTTTGCGTTGTTTAGTGTGAGATATGGTATTTGAAGAATGCTGGATGTTGAGGATATTTTTGGATAACAAGAAGATAACTGTTTGGGGACGGCCGTCGGCCCAACGTCTATTGTTGGAGTCGACTGGCCACCTGGGGAACGACTACTGGCCGTGTATTCTGAACACTGTATCAAAAGTTCACATCCATTCGCGACTCTGCTCAGAAACATGTAACTTCCATTACCTGTCATTTTGTCTGTGAATATGTAACTTCTGGCACTAAACATTTGACACGTTTGTCTGTACAGTGGATGCTCGCCATTTTACGGGGATTTAATTGTGTAACACGAAACAAATTTACACGAGCACATGGACGTACGCACGCACACACGCACGTACATATGCACACGCGCGCGAGCACACACACACACACACACACACGCACACACACACGCACACACGCACGCACGCATACACGCTTGCACTCACACGAAACTGCCAATGCATCAGTACGAGCCACCAAACGCTCAGAAGATACCAGGAGCTTGAACAGAGGACACCTTTTTTTTTAACATATATTCACCACATATCCATATTTACAAAAGGGTAACCGAAATCCAGCATATCATTCTTTTACTATTCACTATTTTCTAGCCTATTTCATACTAAATTACGAAACTCATTACGTCCCTGGTAAAAAAAGAAAAAAAAAAAAAAGTACACCAGAATATATCAACAACGAATGCCAGTCCGGCACAGTCCCTCCCTCCCTCTCTTCACCTCAATCCAAACACAACCGAAAACTGTTCTGGGGTTTTGTGTGTGGCCTTGTCGCAATCCGAAATTACTGTACGCAGGAGTGTGCTACAAATTGACAGTCCTTTTTTCAATGCACTGCTGTGAAAACTGTGAAATGAGTGTAGAAACTCAAGACCAAATGTTAGAACTGTCTTGTAATAACACACACACACACACACACATACATACATATATACAATAATATACACACATATATATACATATATATATATATATATATATATATACATACATATATACATATACATATATATATATATATATATATATATATATATATATATATATATATATATATATATATATATATTATACAGTCTCTTTTAAATTTTGTTTCGAGACAGAAGTAAATGCTATATTGCAATGCGTTGTCCTTTAAGCTCATTTCGAACCTACGCAGACCCGAGTTCGATCCTTAACGACCTCAAGTAATGTTCACTTATTTTACTAGAGAGAACGTAGGAGTGGGAAAGTTGAGCACCTCAGCTAGCAGGGATTATGTTGGCTACAGACAAGTGTCCCTACGTCTAAACTTTTCAACATATTTCCCACACCTCATATCACCACTACATACATACATATATATATATATATTTTTGCAGAAACCACCGGGAAATTGAAAAAACAGATACCGAACGTTTTCGTCTATTTAGACATTTTCAAAGGTACAAAAAAGCAATACAGAAAGAGACAATAAATACATAAGAAGACAAGGATACTCGGAGAGGTCCCATGTTACATTTTATCACACACAATTTTGTCAATAATAAAATTGTCCAATTTGAATAAACCCAAACTCAAGTTCATGTTATTTCCAAAATTTCTTTTTATAAAACAAGATTCAATAATATTTCTTTCTATAATATTATTACAAGAAGTAATTATTTTAGAATTTCCCCAGTCAATATTATGACCATAATCCCTCTGGTGGACAAATAATCCACTGGACACTTGCCCCGTTCTAATACTATATTTATGTTGGCCTATTCTTTTTTCTAAGCCTTTGCCTGTTTGGCCTATATAAATAAAATCACAATTTTTACATGGTATATTATAAATACATCCTTCTTTACTTCTTGGGGAATTTTTAATTAACAGACTCTTAATGTTGTTATTATTTTTGAATACTATCTGGATACCAAATTTTTCAAAAATGCTAGGAAGATGGATTAAATTTTCGTGGTACGGAATTGTTAGCATATTTTTATAATTAAATGGTTTGACCTGCGACGTATTAAGAAAACATTTCCTAGCTTTGGTTTTTGTTTGTTTTATCAATAAGATGTTTTGGATATTTTAAATTTTCTCCAATGTCATAGATGAATTGTATTTCTTGATCCAAGAACTCAGGGGAACAAATTCTATAAGCTCTCAGGAACATTGAAGAAAAAACTGACAGCTTGGATTTTTGACTGTGATACGAGTAAAAATGAATGTACGAGAGGACATTGGTCGGCTTCCTGTAAACGTCAAATTTAAAGTATCTTCCACATCGGTAAATATTTACATCTAAAAATGGTAACATATTATTTTCTTCAACCTCTACTGTGAATTTAATGGAATGCACCAAATTATTTAAATCTGACAAAAAAGTATCCAAATATTGATCATTAGGCCAAATGCATAATATGTCGTCAACATACCTGTACCAAACTGCATTAATTGGAAGAATGTTTGGTAATAACTCTTTCAAAAAACTCCATATACAAATTGCTAAGAATTGGAGACAGACAGTTCCCCATGGCCATACCAAATGTTTGAGTATAAAAGTTTCCATTAAATTCAAACTTAGAGTCTATTACACATAATTTGATTAAACTAATAATAGTATGAGCAGGGAGTGTAAAGTCATGTTTCTTTAATTCTTTTTCTAGAAATCCTAACAAATCTAAAACCGGGACTCGGGTGAATAAACTTTTAATATCGAAACTAACCAACTTAAAATCAAATGTGATATTATGTCCAAGCAGCTTTTCGGTTAAGTCAACATAAAAAATTCCCCAAGAAGTAAAGAAGGATGTATTTATAATATACCATGTAAAAATTGTGATTTTATTTATATAGGCCAAACAGGCAAAGGCTTAGAAAAAAGAATAGGCCAACATAAATATAGTATTAGAACGGGGCAAGTGTCCAGTGGATTATTTGTCCACCAAAGGGATTATGGTCATAATATTGACTGGGGAAATTCTAAAATAATTACTTCTTGTAATAATATTATAGAAAGAAATATTATTGAATCTTGTTTTATAAAAAGAAATTTTGGAAATAACATGAACTTGAGTTTGGGTTTATTCAAATTGGACAATTTTATTATTGACAAAATTGTGTGTGATAAAATGTAACATGGGACCTCTCCGAGTATCCTTGTCTTCTTATGTATTTATTGTCTCTTTCTGTATTGCTTTTTTGTACCTTTGAAAATGTCTAAATAGACGAAAACGTTCGGTATCTGTTTTTTCAATTTCCCGGTGGTTTCTGCAAAAATATTTTATCACGTGTGTTTGGTGATTTCTTTGCATATATATATATATATATATATATATATATATATATACATATATATATATATGTATATATATATATGTATATATATATATGTATATCTATATATATATATACAAATACGTCAACAAACAAGTGCATGTGTTAATAAACAACCGAGATTACCGCCGAGAAGTGCAGCGGAAACGGTGATCACGGCTCTCCCCGGACACTGAGTTGGGCGTTCAAGTCACCGAACCAAGAAACCGAATACTAACTCACAGCAACTCGTCACCAGAAACGCTCGACAGTTTTAGTGTGTCCCAAAACCAGTCACGATAATGTCAACCATAACAATGTATGAAGCGATTAATCCGATCATTCCCTTATAATTTCCCAATGGTGAGTTGGATAAAGGAACTTGCAAAAGAATTTATGAAAAAAATTAAGAAACTTATGGACTACTTAGTAAACAAAAAGATGAACAAGAGAGGCGTAAACAAATTGGTAAAGACAAATAAGTTAAAAGAATTATTTTAAAACAAAATAAGCAATCATTCATTCGACAGGCACCTGTAGACGACAGTGATCATTCTCATCATTTTTGTGGCTACCGCTAGGTGATTCCATTCAGATGAAGGACACAGTCACCCCAGCCTATGCTGAACCAATAAAGAGAACAACTGTTTACATACCTTTCTTGTCTCGCTAAGAGATTTCACTCAGCTAAGGGAAGGTTCCCCGCCCCCTATCCTCGCTCCAAAAGGGTTAAGTTTACTGCCCCAGTGGAGCAGATTTGCAGCTGACTCTATCTCAGCCTGAATGAGGGGAAGCAGACTGCAGGAGGTAACGTATGAACGGATGTGGTAAGAGAGGAGGAAGGGAAGGAAGAGGAGAAGGGAGAAGAGGTGAAGATGGAAGTGGATGTGGAAGTGGAGCTGCATGTGGAACTGGAGGTAGAAATGAAGGTGGAAGTGAAGTTAGAGGCGAAGGTGGAGATGGAGATGGAGAAGAGAAAAATATGAATTTAAAGGAGGAACTAAAGAGAGAAGTTGATTAAAGAGACAAAATGAAAGTGAGAAAATGAAAATGAAAGAAATGAAAGAAACACAAGAGAAAAGAGAAAGAGAATGTGAAAAAAGACCACGGAAAGAGTTAGAGGCGAAGGTGGAGATGGAGAAGAGAAAAATATGAATTGAAAGGAGGAACTAAAGAGAGAAGTTGATCAAAGAGACAAAATGAAAGTGAGAAAATGAAAGAAACAAAGAGAAAAGAGAAAGATAATGTGAAAAAAGACCACGGAAAGAGTTAGAGGCGAAGGTGGAGATGGAGAAGAGAAAAATATGAATTTAAAGGAGGCGCTAAAGAGAGAAGTTGATTAAAGAGACAAAATGAAAGTGAGAAAATGAAAAGGAAAGAAATGAAAGAAACACAAGAGAAAAGAGAAAGATAATGTGAAAAAAGACCACGGAAAGAGTCGACAGTGCCGCTTACCACGACCACCAACCTCCCACCTCCCGAAGGTCTTGTCGACCTTTCAACCAATCATAAGGATGAGGGAGAGGAGAGGAGTCCCAAGTTTAAGATTGTGGATGTAGAGTTGCTCCTAAAAGTTCGTGAACTTGGTCATAGCTTCAAGGAGTTTGATAACCATATCTGTAAATTTTAGTCCAATTCTTTTAGTCATAATTTCCATTGTGGTCTTGTGCCTGTTCAAGTACGGTGAACTTCATGGTTCCTATTCGTTATCAACTCTGGGTAAATGTTCCCTGCAATCCAACTGCATACGTGATGCTGAGCGACAGATGATAAAAAATATCTATGAACACCGGACATTAACTCGTACACGATCATAATCTATAGAAAATAATTCGAATAATCACAGAAAATCGAACGAGTTTCAAACAAGATTTTCCGTTAGTGCTTTTCGTCTTTTATTTTTTTTTTTTTTGTAACCATGTTCAAAAGATAAGGAGACAAAAATGGAAACAGATATAAAATGGGGGAATGAGTATGGCAAAAAAAATTAAAGTAATAAAAAGATGTTTTGGGAGTTAAGAGAGGAAGGGGAGGTGAGTCAAGTAGAGAAGAAATGGTAAAGGGCAGATGTTAAAAGAATAGAAGGCAGTATGGGTAGGTGGGAGGAATATTTTAAGAGAGCTGTTGAATGTGGAGGAGGATTGAAAAGGATGGGTGGTAGCAGTGCGGTGTGCCGAAAAAATTACGGTGGTGGGAGGGGGAAATGGAGGAGCAACAAGAAAAGATATGGTGCCAGCAGTTTTGAAAATCATGAGACTAGGTGAGGCACCTGGGTTAGATGGATTTCATGCGGAGTGTCTGAAGAAGGGAGGTACAATAATAGTGGACTGGCTGGTGAGATTGTTAAACGTTTGTATAAGGGAAGGTAGATTGCCGGATGACTAGAGTGTCTGTATAGTTCCGCTTTACAAGGGAAACGGGGAACAAAGGTGAATAGTGGTTTTAGAGGGATCAGTTTGTTGAGTGTTATAAACTGGACAAATTTAGATTTAAAAAGGAAATAGGCAAGAATTGGTTTACTAATAGTGTGGTCGACGAATGGAATAAACTTAGTAACCATGTAGTAAGCGCTGAAACTATCAGTTGTTTTAAGAAAAGATTAGACAACTTTATGGATGGGGATGACAGGTGGTGATAGATACGGAGCTGCCTAGCGTAGGCCTTATGGTCTCTTGCAGTCTCCCTCATTCTTATGTTCTTATATTCTTATGTAGTTAGGAAGGTATACGGGAGGGTTTTGAGAGGAAGAGTGTGGGTTTAGGAAAGGTAGGGGTTACGTGGAACAGTTTTTTGTGGTTAGGCAGATATGTAAGGAAGCTTTAGCAAAAGGTAAGGATCTTTTTTGGTCTTCATGGATTTGGAAAAGGCTTATGACAGGCACTGTAGGAGGTTTTGCAGACATATGGGATTAGGGGAAAGCTGCTATGGGTAGTCAAGAGTTTTCACAAGAGTAGTAGAAATTGAGTAGTAGAAATTGAGAGAGCGAGTGGTCTGAGGTAAAGGTAGGACTGCGATAGGGATGTGTCATGTCGCCATGGCTGTTCAATGTGTACATGGATGAGATGGTGCGGGAGGTAAAGGACAGGGTAATGAGTATGAGATTGGCGATGGTTAAAGAAGATGGAGAAAAGTAGGAGGTGAGTCAGTTGTTGTTTGCTGACGACACTGCAAATGTGGCAGGGTAAGAGGAGTGATTAAAGGAATTAGTGACAGTTTAGGAAGGTATGCGATAGAAGAAAGTTAATGGTAAATGTGGGTTAAAGTAAGATGATGAGATGTACAAGGGGTGATGACGGCAGCGAGTTAGAAGTAAGTCTTAAAGGAGAAAGGCTGGAGGAAGTGGATAGCTTTAGGTATTTGGGGTCTCATGTGGCAGGAAATGGAGGAGTGGTGGAGGTAATTTGTAGACTGAGAGAACCAAGTGGTGGAGGTAATTTGTAGACTGAGAGAACCAAGTAAACACCTTGGGGGGATTACAAAGCGTCAT
>NC_134797.1:30421468-30488968 GCF_046742065.1 Oratosquilla oratoria
TGTATGTACATTATACATGTATGTTGTGAAGTTTTGACAAATGTATCAAGAAGCTCCGCCAATAGGACTCGACCTCTTGCATGCGCGATTGCTTACCACAAAGCAAGAATGTTACCACTGTACTAAACTTGACCGTACAAAAGGAACGATCTGGAACTAGGCCGGGTCATTCCCCGACGGTGCTCTGCTTAGTACAGTATATATTCTTAATTTCATCGAGTCTTTATTACTCGAAGGGGAGGGGAGGGGAGGGGAGGGGATTGGGAGGGGAGGGGAGGGAAGTGGAGGGGAGGAAAAAACGGGAGTAGAGAGGAGGGGAACATAATAGAGAAGAGGAAAGGAGAGGAAAGGAGAGGAGGGGAGAAGAAAGGAGAGGAGGGGAGAGGGGAGAGGAGAGAGAGGGAGAGAAGAAGAGAGAAAGGAAGAGAATAGGGGAAAACGGGAGAGGAGAAAAGAGGGGAAGAGGGGAGAGGAGAGGAGAGGAGAGAAGAGGGGAGGAGAGGGAAGAGGTGAGAAGTCGTGGAGGGGAGAAGTCTTGGAGGTGAGGGGACGTGAGGGGAGGAAAAGGGGGAGGGGGGAAAAAGAGGGGAAGAGGTGAGGGAACGAGATAAGTGATGGCCGCGTAAGAGAGAAAAGAGAGAAGAGGAGAAGAGAGGGAATGCAAGGAAAATGAAGAGGAGGAGAAAACGAGGTAAAGATGATAGAGGAGAGGGGAGGAAAGGAGAAGGGAAGGGAGGAGAGGGGAGGAAAGGAGAAGGGAAGGGAGGGGAGAAGAGGTAAGGTGAGGGGAGAAGAGGGAAGACGAGCTTTGACCGAATAAGCAGATGAATTGCTTTTGGGAATGCACGGGACTTCATCCATGTCGACCTTCTCGTTATCAGTTTGCGACGATGACTTCTTCAGGTAAATACAACCAAAGGATTACAAAGGATTACAAAGAAGGAGTATGCCGGCAGGAAACCTTTTGGTCCATAACTAGGTCGGATGAAAAAAAAACATTATAATAATGATAAATAGGCAAATAAATAAATTAATTAATGATATAAATAGTAATAAAATAGATAATTACATAAATGCATAGGTATATCTATATAATAAACAAAAAGGTAAATAGTAAATAATGATAAACTGACATAAATAATAATAAATGAGAATCAAGCTAATAATAATAAACAAACAGACAAGTAATAACAAACATATAATAGAAAATAAATGGCAGGCATTACAGCATCTTGCTTAGATGTTTATCTAAACGAATTTTAAAGCTTCGAACTGAACTATATTGCACTGCCTCTAAAAGAAGTTTATTCCATTCATTAATTACGCAGTTGGCGAAGTTGTTTCTACCCACTTCCAAATTAAATCTATTTCCTGACAGTTTGAGACCATTATTTCTTGTCGGATTCTCATTCAGTGTGAAAATTTTGTCACTTTTGATGTTGTCAGTTCCCTTTAGAATCTTAAAGACCTGTATCAAGTCACCTCTGAGTCTACGCTTTTTTAGGGAAAACAGATTCATATGTTTTAGTGATTTTTGTATTTGTTTTTTTATATTTGGAATCACTTTTGTGGCCCGCCGTTGTACTTTTTCCAATATGTCAATATCTGTAATGAGATTCAGTGACCATACGGAAATAGCATATTCCAAATGTGGACGAACTAACGTTAATGAGAAATGGACTTTTGAAGTCAAAAGATCGCGCAATCAGTCCTATAACCTTATCTGCTTTCTCAGAGGCTGAAATACACTGCTTAGATGATTTGAGATCATTACCGATAATTACGCCGAGATCCTTTTCACTATCCACTTTTGTTAACGAATTTCCAAATAACTTGTAATCGTACTGTTATTTTTACCTATGTGCATAACCTTGCATTTACTTGTGTTAAATTTCATTACCCACTTTTCAGAACATTGCTGTAGTTTATCTAAATCTTCTTAAATATCTGATTGGTCTAAGTGAGCATTTACTTGTGTTAAATTTCATTAGCCACTTTTCAGACCATTGCTGTAATTTATCTAAATCTTCTTGAATATCTAATTGGTTTAAATGATCATTTCCTTGTGTTAAATTTCATTAGCCACTTTTCAGACCATTGCTGTAATTTATCTAAATCTTCTTGAATATCTAATTGGTTTAAGTGATCATTTGCCAACCAATACCCTCAGTCCCCCGATTCACACACTGGCCGCATTCACGCTTTACCATTGTGATATTGATGGCTCTGGGCCTGAGCATCCGGCCTTGTGATAGACCCAAAGAGACCCTGCTGGCTTGCGTTTTCCGCGTGTTTACCTAACATATTGTGCCCCAGTGTGGTCTTAATTGAGACAAACGTACAAATAAACACACATGTGGACAGACATAGATACACCATACAATCGCACACATACACAACTATACACACACATAACTACATACACATAACTACACATATACACAAATGCACACACACACACACACACACACACACACACACACACACACACACACACGGCATGGTTGGTAGAGTCCTCGACTGTCACTACGGCGGTCCGGGTTCGAATCTTTCCCAGGGCTCAAATCATTTCAGTATTGCTGCGCTTCGAGTCGTTACTCCAACTCCCGTGGGCGGGTAGTTGTGTGTGTGTGTGTAAGGTCATAGCATTACCCATAGGTCGGTCATACGAGCTCTGAGCTCTCTTCCGGGAGGGAAATAGCTGTCGATCACGAGTCCAACACTTGATCCAAAGGACCAAGATGAATACACATGCACACACACACATGCACACACACACACACACACACACACACACACACACACACAAACACGAAAATGGTCCCAGCATTTTCAAACCCGTCATATGAGGAGAGACTGGCTAAATTGAAATTGCCGACTTTGGAACAAAGAAGAGAAAGAGGCGACCTACTGACCATTTACATAATCATGAAAGGTACGGAAGTCCTTGACAGAGAGAACTTCCTAAATTGGGACCAGTGTAACACAAGAGGACATAAAAAATCAAAAAGAATAGTTATAGAAGAGAACTGAAAAAATCCACTCAGAGTGATAGACATCTGGAACAAATTGGACAAAACAATAGTGTGTGCAAAAGCCGTACACGAATTTAAGAGCAAACTACACACTACGAGACACAAGGACGGAACACCACAAGCATAGCTCCCCTTCCCGTAAGATACAATTAGGTAAATACAACTAGGTCAAATGCACACACACACACACACACACACACACACACACACACACACACACACACACACACACACTCATATAATTACTGTATTGCATTATTGTCAGCGTATCACTGTAAAACTTAGACTAGGCGTATTACTCATATAATTACTGTATTGCATTATTGTCAGTATCACTGCTATTTCAATAAACCTATTATTATTATTATTATTATTATTATCATTATTATTATACACACACACACAACTACAAATACACATAACCACAAACACATACACAACTACATACACACAACTACAAACACACACGCGCGCGAGCACACATGCACGCACACAAGCACACACGCGCGTGCACACACACACACACATGAACATACATGCGCACGCATATACGCACACACACGCGTGCACACACACACACACGAACGTACATGCGCACGCACATGCGCACACACGCACACACGTGCGTGCACACACACACACACAAATATCACGCACTTGTTCATGCAATACACTCGAGGCAAACACATCGTTACACCCACGTTAATTACTCTTGTTTAAAACGAAACAGGTCACCATTGCCGCAAAGCAGCCCACTCCACAAAGGTCGGAGAATAATGTGCGCTATATTTCTTGGTCTATGCTTTGCTTTTTTCTTCCATGCTGACCCGTGCCAAGTTAAACAAAAAAAGCGACTAATGCTTACACTACGCTGGCGCGACTTGACGTCGAGATGTAGTACTTCATATAGATTTTTTTTCTACCTGACAAAAAACCATTTCGCTACTTTTAATTTGGACTACGATTGCAAACGAAAGTTATAAGAATATTTAGTTTCTTGGCCTTTTGAAATTGAATAGCTCGAGGTTCTGCCCGAATTTCAATTGACATTATGGTCCAAAAAAGGAATTTGTTCACAATACTTCCTCCCATTCTGGCGAATTTCCCGACAAGGCCTGTCGCGTTGGCATCATTCAGTTGGAAATAGATTGACTTCCAAACGAGTTAAGAAGCTATTTTTCCCCTTCCACATCTTACCTCTAACTTCCATTTCAATTACTAGAATACGTTTTCGTTTACAGAAATCTAGACTTCTCTAAGAATATTCCAACACTTAAGTCTAAGATTCGTATAGTTTTAAAGTCTCTTAGTTCGTCATTCAGTTTTGCTATGTGTGACGTCGACTTTGATATTTGGAATTTTGAGAAAAAAAAATATTGTAACCGAAGTCGTTTTTACTCAAACGAACTCTCAACTGTCGACGCTGGTGATAGGCCGGTGTAAGTCCAGTGTGATAACCCTTTTATGTCGGTCATGTCAACTTGACATAGAATGAACCATGCAAACTCCATTAAACGATGGCCGAGCGCCGTGTTAATGAAATCACCATCTCCAGTTTATGATCATTCTCTGTACATATTTCCATCCCTTCATTGAGATGAATAGAATAGACGGACTGAAGCAAGAATGAGAGGTAAAGTGCCACCACCAGGTGAGAAAGGGGCTAACGCCACCGATCATTTTTTTTTTTTTTTTGACAATTCACCAACTCCTCTGTCCTCGTGGATGATATGCATCGTTGCCGAGATTTACTTTAGGTTCATGTTGCTAGGTTCACCATATACATACATACATACATACATACATACATTACATACATATATACATACATATATACATACATAAATACATACATATATGCAAAGTAAACACTTAAGAAAATAAACAAACTGAGCAGAGCGCTTTCGTATATTACATCTTCAGTGTAAATTACACTGTAATTTACACTGATGTAATATACGAAGGCGCTCTGCTCCGTTTGTTTATATTCTAAAGTAGTTACCTTGCACTTATAAAACACACGTTCCCAGTGTTTTTATTGCACATACATTATACATACATACATACATACAAGCACATACACACACGTTATATATACGTGTGTGTGTGTGTGTGTGTGTGTGTGTGTGTGTGTGTGTGTGTGTGTGTGTGTGTGTGTGTGTGTGTGTGTGTGTGTGTGGTGAGGCAGGTTTTCCTAGGCTATGGGGACGCTGATGTGCCACATTTGAAGAAGGAAAACTGCCATCGTGGCCTTGGCTTGCCCGAAAAAATAGGCCAGGTGAGTTGTGAAGAAGTTGTTAAAGTGTAAGAATAGAATTCTTTCCTGACGGGTTCCTTCCCCACCTTTGGAACTAATGCATGATCTGAACCGAACCAAACCGAGCCGAACTTTTTCTTAGACACGCTCAATAAACTTGTTATGGTCCGTCGAATGTAATATGGACATCAACCACAAGGATAATACATCGCGAAGAAAAAAAACATTACGTCACCCGCAATCCAGTGAGAAGGTCCCAGAATGGAAAGAAATCTATTTTCGCACTGAGAACCTTCACGGGTTTATATGGAAACTTCCGAGCTACTAACAAAGTGTACATTTGTTATGACCTCAGCCATGCGATTCTATTCAGGCACGAGAAACTCACCGGGCCGCATAAGTCTTGAGGTCTGAAACTGAGGATGGGATAAAGTCTGAAACAGGGGACGGGGAGAGTCTGAGGCGAAGGGTGAGTGGGAGGGGGCGAGAGGGAGAGGTGGAGGGGCGAGAGGGAGAGGTGGAGGGGCGAGAGGGAGAGGTGGAGGGGGGATAGATCTGAAACAAAGGTTGAGAAAACTGGAACTGGAAAGGGTGATACTTCTGAAGCTGCGGACTAAAACTCCAAAATTGCGAGGTGAGAGGCCAGGCAGGTTGTGCAACTGAAGGGAAGGGGCCTCAGACGGGAGGCGAGACCCCTGAAAGAGGTGGACTGGAAAGGGGACGGAGAAGTCTCAATAGGACTGAGCGAAAGGTCGAAACGAAGAGATTGGGGTGTCTGAACGCGGAGAGGAGGAATTAATGGGGAAGGTGGTTATGTAGGGAGAAGAAAGGGCTTAGTAGGAGAAGGAAGTAATCGTAATGGGAGATAGTTAAATCTTAATGGGTGAGGATCTTAAAAATGGCAGATCTTAAATGGGGAGTTCTTAAAGTGGGGGAGGTCTTAACGGGACCATAAGGTGGGGAGAACTTATCGGGGTCTCAACAGGGAAGGTCTCAACAGGGAAGGTCTCAACAGGGAAGATCTCAACGGGGGGTGATCTTAACATGGTAGAAATCTTAACAAAGAATACTTGTTACCGTGAGAAGGATTTAATTTGGGGGGTTCTTAACCGGGGAGGTTTTAACAAAAGTCTTAGAGGGAAAGGTCTTGACGAAGAGGACTTATTGGGGGAAATCTTAACGGGGTAGGTTTTAACGAGAAGTCTTAACGTTCGAAAAATTCCAAACGGGAGAAGAAAAGTCTTAACATGGAAAACGTTTTAATGTGGGGTGTCTTAACGGGGAATAACGTTAGCTAGCTTCCATTTTCTTGAGACATCTCCTGTTATGATGGATTTCTTGAAAATAGTTTCTAATGAAACAACAATCTCATTTTTCATTTCCTTTAAGATTCTTGGATGCCAACCGTCAGGCCCTGGTGTTTTATTAACTTTGAGTTTCTCTATACACCTTTTAATTTTTTCTTTTGTTATATTTACCGTAGTAAGTTCACCTTAGATTTTTCACAGGTTTCAGTTTGGAGTTCACTTTGAGGTGTTTTGTTTACGAATACTGAGCTAAAATAGTTGTTTAAAATATCACACATTCCTTCATTTGAATATTCTAGTCGACCGTCAGCAGATAATAGTGGGCCAATGTGATTCCTCATAACCCTTTTATCTCTAATGTAATAATTTAATTTTTTGGGAATCTCTTTGGATTTGTCAACGATATTCATTCCGTAATGTTGTTTTCGTGTTTTTTTTTTGTCTTTTTAAATCTCTCTGTATTATTACATAACTTTGATAGTCATTAGGTGCATCCGAGCACTTGTATTTCTTATAAGCCTGTCTTTTTTTAGCAGTACTTTTTTCAGTTTCTTTGTCAAGCCATTTTGGGCGAGCCTTATTTGGGGGGGTGTCTGTCTTTAAACGGGGTGAATGTAATCATGAATCATCATAGTAAGCCTGTTTTGAAAATATTTCCCACATCTGATCTACAGATCTTTCGCCTAAATTTGCCTCCCAATCTACGCCGAAGCTCCTAACGTAGTCCTATGAACTGAGCTTTACTGAAATCGTGTATTTTAGATACACAAATCTATATTCTAATTTTTAGCAGTTTGAATCTATGTTGTGATCACTACTTGCAATAGTTTCACCAACTTCTACATCAATTATCATGGTGTCGCCGCTAGTGATCAATAGATCGAGTAAATTTCCATATCTTGTGGGCTCTTTTACATGCTGAACTAACTGTCACCGAGAAAATCAATCAAGCGACTACCTACATGGCCATGTTCAAAGGTCATCCAATCAATGTCAGTAAAATTGAAATCACCTATTTTCAATAAGTCCCGATTGCAGAATTTAGACAGTTCTTGAAACGAGTTTGTCGTCTGCTAATGATAATGTTCTTAGCCTATATATTACACCTACATTAATTTTTTGTCCCTTTGTTTGGGTTAATTCTACCCACAAAATATCATATGCATCCTGTTTCACTTTCTCTGAAACAACGAGACATTGTTTTTTATGACTTAGTTCATAATTATTGCATACTGAGGGAGGGGGGTGTTACATTAAAAATATTCATGCAACAGTACGTTGTGTCATACTTCACTTGATAATATCACTGATATTTTCCTTTCAGAAAACCACACTAAATATTCGGAAAATGTAAAAGTCCTTTGACATTAGTTTAGAAGTACTGTCCCATTCAGAAAGCAGATTTGCATCTTCATCTCACCCACACCATCCCTTTGCAAATATGCAAAATGAATTACCATCAATCTATTATATTAATGAATTTCCGAATTACCTTAGATTAAATACAAAAGAGATTGTTATGAATTTAATTTGCCTTGTTTGTCACAGCGGGTGAGTATGGCTGGGTTTCCACCGAGCGAGTCTTGTCAGTCTCATCAACCGTTGTGAGTTCGTTTGGGTAGAAACGACTTCGGTTACAATCTTTCGTTTTTTCTATCTTCAAATATCAAAACGACTTCGCGTCACGTATTGAGAAACCGAATAGCGAAATGAAAGAAGCTAAACCTTTACAAATGTTAGACAGATTGTTGAAATGTTCTTAGGGAAGTCTAGAATGTTGCAAACAAAGTCTTCTTCCGGCTATTCGAATTCACAGCATTTGACGCTCGGTGGAAACGCAGCCGGTGAGGTGGGATATGGGAGCTCTCGAGTGCGACCCTTCTGAAATATTATCAAATCTCGTATCAGTTTTTCAAAGAACATTGGACACACTTTATGCATGGAGGCCCGTTGACCTGCAGAGAAATTTGACTGATCCAGACCCTAATTGGGCTAGGAGCGTTTCCCCTATACAAAGTAAGGTATTTTTTTTAGAAGTGCACACCTACGCGGTATAGCATTAGGCAATTAAATGATAATCTTGCAAACTGTAATACATCAAAGTAACAGTCTGTAAATTTATACATCACCTTTTGTAGAGTCGATGTGTGTTCCCTTGCCCTTCCTATGCTAAACAAGGTAAAATATATTACCAACAAACTTTGGTATATTCAAGCTTAGGTAATCTAAACATTTGGTCGTAAAATATATGACTGGTAATTTATTTTGCCGTCTATAGCACCGGATTTCCGAACAGGAGATCCTGGGACCGAACTTCCCAAAAATTTAGTTTCGACACGACTAAAGGAATTAACCCCTTTGACACGACAACCTTTCTTGTTCATATAAGCCATTAACTAAGGGCCAACCTAAACCAATTTGTGTCTCGAATAACTGATAAAAAGTTATCCCTCTCACCCTCACTAGGGGCTGACCGTGCGTGGGTGAAATAGCGTTAACTGTACTTACGTGGACGACGACAGAAGGACGGTTTGGGAGCGACTCCGCTGCGTGGCTCGGAGGGCAGATTTCCCCCATTGCTGCCCAGACTTGTCGACGTAAACACTTTCAACACCCGGCCGGTGGCGCCAATTTGGTGAATGAGAGCTTCAAGTGACGCCAGACGATTTTATTACGGTCGTGGTGAGGGAGGTACGGGAGGGGGGGGGGGTAGATACAAGACCACTGTTTCCAAACTCTGGGGTCGCCAAGACATCTTGTATGTTTTTTTTTCTTTTCTTTTTTGCAAAATTATATGAATTCAAAACAATAACCAAATTATTAACACAAATACAAATAGACTAGTGAGATTGCGGTCATATCATGAGGATCATATGATATTGGGGTCGCCTGAAATGTTGGGGAAATGCTATACTAGACCAAACAAGATACAACACCAACTTGGTCCACAACTTACATGAATAAAATCGCCTGACACCACTTTGAAGACTCTATACAATATAATTATGACGCCGAAAAAGTTCAACACTATTCACTAAAACACATTGGTAGCACAAACATGTCATACTTCGTGTCACTATAAAATGTTTCTAATAATCATGTCCTCCTCTTCACTCAACACGCACACACACATTTGTTTTCTCGTTTTACTTAACACTCGAAATAGGTTTTACTTTGATTTCGTGTTCACTGTCTGTAAGATCCTATCACGGATTGTCTCATCCAACGGAAAAAAGTCTATGTTAGTTTTCCAAGAACCTCGAATGTTTACGTTTTGTTAGTGACAGGTGACCGTGAAATGGTCAACAATGTTTTTCGAAAGTTTTTGCTGTCGCACTTCGAATTCCCGACAGTAAATGTATCTTGGTTCTTTCTTTGGCTTATTGTTACGAATATTTGTTCACGAATATTTAGGTTAATTTATCTGGTATAAAAAACAGGGTCAGTGTGTCGTCGTCTGAAGTAAATATTGAATTAGATTGACCAGTAAGGACGTTCACGCGTCCGACTGAACCAATCATCGCACGGGAATAGCCTGTATCCGTTTCTTTGAAAATGTATTTCGATCCTTAGCTTATTTAGTCTGCTAAAAACCCACCCACTTGTTTATTACCCACTGAAAATATTCTAATATTGTTTATATTATTGAATATGAAAGCTTATCATTTCATACCATGCAAGAAATTTAATTCATCGATGTTGAAAATAATGACAGAAAACGGAAGGCCACTTGACAATCACCTGGATAAATTAAAGTACAGTACATTATTTGATTGACATGCACTTTGGATATAATAAGCAAATAGTTGTTCACATGCTTAAATAGTGCCGTTAAATATATATTCATGTTTTGTGCCTTGTGGCTACGAATTGTTTGCTGTTGTTTTTCATAATAAGCCGAAAGCACCTGTTAGATAAATAAATGGGGAAAACACGGTACTCGCCAGACGACTCACAACACTGATGATGCCATCGCCTCCTTCAATTTTTTTCCCTAAAAAAATAGCCGCTCCTATGGTATCCAACTACACTAACTACACAAATAAGCCTGATATTCCTCTAGTCTTTTCAGGTCTATTGATGAAAGGAAGATTTAAGTTATGAGTAAATATTGCATACCAGTATACACATTGGGATGATTGGCTGCCTCGACCGTCATCTCTTCCCCTCATTTCCTTGGAACCCTGCTTCCACCATACTGCACTATTTCAGAGCATATTTAGATACGTCTTCAATGCAATGCGCCCAACCCTAAAAGATGTCATAACAAGAACTTGCATCTGTGACAACCTTTTTTCAAGTCCCGATGATGCCCCTAACATGACGTTGAAAAATGCGAGGATCATCTTCATGAAAACCAGCAAAGTTCTTTCTGTTCTTGAAAATATGAGAATATACTCAGTCTTTACATGTTTAAACGGTTTTGTAACACAGATTCCACTCCAGCTGTCCGGCCATATTCATATGCATACGTATGTGTGTGTGTGTGTGTTTGTTTGTGTGTGTGTGTGTGTTTGACTATTTGTGTTTATTTAGTTGCTTATACAGGTTTATCCAGGCAGGAAAGGAGGTACATTCACAAGGTTATGTGCACGCGCAAGCAAGTGTGTGTGTGTGTGTGTGTGTGTGTGTGTGTGTGTGTGTGTGTGTGTGTGTGTGTGTGTGTGTGTGTGTGTGTGTGTGTGTGTGTGTGTGTGTGTGCGTCATTCATCATGGTCTTGGATCACGTGTTGGAGTTGTGATCGGCTGTCGTTACCCTTCTGAATGAGAGCTCCGACCAAAGGGATAATCCTGCGACCTTGCACACACACACGCGCACGCACAAACACATACACATACACGTGCGCGCGCACAAAACTTCTTGCCCAACAGAGCTGGGTTCCAGGTTGCAAAATTATGATTTTTTCAACCTTGGGCGGGGAACAAACCTCAAGACTGCTTAGTTAGTAGGCGAACTAGGTACCACTACACCTGCAAGCCATATATATGTGGTGTGTGTGTGTGTGTGTGTGTGTGTGTGTGTGTGTGTGTGTGTGTGTGTGTGTGTGTGTGTGTGTGTGTGTGTGTGTGTGTGTGTGTGTGTGTGTGTGTGTGTGTGTGTGTGTGCGTGTGTGTGTGTGTGTGTGTGTATGTATGTGTGTGTGTGTGTGTTTGTGTGTATGCGTGTGTGTGTTTGTGTGTGTGGGGTGGGTGTCGGTGTACAAACATGTGTAAAGCCTAGTGACAGTATATGAGCCTGAGTTCCCTTAATTTTTCGACGAAGGAACAATAACTTTATTCAGTTTTCTATCATTATATTTCCGTTTCCAGAATAAGCGCAGAAAATATATATATATATATGATAATAATAATAATAATAATAATAATAATAATAATAATAATAATAATAATAATAATAATAATAATAATAATAATAATAATAATAATAATAATAATAATAATAATAATAATAATAATAATAACAATAATGATAATAACAACAACAAAAAGAAAAAGGAAGAAAAATCTAAAGGAAGGACGAAAGAAAATAAGAAAGAAAAAAAGAAAGAAAGAAAAGAAGACGTGTCAATACCTCTCATCCCTGTGAGAGCTGCAAGAAATGGCACTGAATCCGAAAATACTGTCAACACGAAACGAAAACCTGAGACGAATGTGTTTGATTTCAGGGATTTTGTTCTGTTTAACACCCGATTGTTTCACTAAGTGTAAAGGAAGCCCAAAGTTCCAAGAAGTACCTAACAACTGTTGGTATAAGGAACCTTTGAAACTCCTTCCGGCGTCGCTTAGACTCTTTGCCACGAAGACAGAAGGTCTTTCGAAAGAAAAGTGTCGAGCTCTTGGCAGACTCTCACAGACTCCGACAGAACCTGGAAGACTTCGACAAACCCCGACTGATTCGCCAGTTGGACCATCTTCGGTGATATTGTTCTCTTGATGATAAACGGAGAGAGGTGTGTGTGTGTGTGTGTGTGTGTGTGAGAGAGAGAGAGAGAGAGAGAAAGAGAGTAAAAAAGTGAAGGAGAGAGGAAGAGAGGGAATGAGGGAGACAGCAAGATCTGGTGATCGGATGTGACGGAGAAGCAATTTTTTTTTTTTTTTATACTTGGGAGCTAAACATCTTCTGTATCTTTTCTTTCTCTGTTTTATCTGAGTTTAGGTGGATTTTAGGTCGTGTTGATCCTTTATACCCAGACGAACTCGGGTCCTCGGAGTACAAAGTCGGAAGAGGTTTCACGCGGCCATGCAAATCGAGAGCGGCTTTTTCCATTTCTCTATACTCTCTCTCTCTCTCTCTCTCTCTCTCTCTCTCTCTCTCTCTCTCTCTCTCTCTCTCTCTCTCTCTCTCTCTCTCTCTCTCTCTCTCTCTCTCTCTCTCTCTCTCTCTCTCTCTCTCTCTCTCTCTCTCTCTCTCATAACCTGCACAGTTCGCGATTGTCTTTTCGATTCGAAGTATTTTAAGTTTGTGCTCTCCAAGTATCTGGGGACAGCGTGTGACGGACAGACAAACACGGCCCTTGTCACCATACAATTTTTTTTTTAATTGCTCCAACCAGACTCTTGCAGTGCAATTGTTTCCGTCAGAGACTGCTGCCACTGCAACTACCTTTCCCTTCCTATCCTCCTTCACATTTAGCAACCCCCTAAAATACTCTGCCCATCTTGCGAAGGAAGGAAATAAATATTCAGAGAAATGGTACAGGACAGCAACAAGGGGTTGGGGGACAGCATAACGGAGGGACAGTAGCAGTATGATAAAAAAAAGTCATCATTTCTCCGTGAGGAGACTCCTCCTCTATCACAGACAAAATGATGTGTGACTCTGGTCCGTAGGGGCGCCCCATAGAGACCCTAAAGTATCAACTGCATGCTACTTTGCCATAATAACAAGCACACACACACACACACACACACACACACACACACACACACACACACACACAAACACGCAACGACACACACACACACACACACACACACACACACACACACACACACACACACACACACACACCGTCTGGGGTATTGGCAATTAAACTTGATACATGAAAAGCAAATAGTGATTCACTTTTGTATGTTCCAATCTGTCTTCTTGGATTCGGTCTCGGCTGGATTCCCAGCGCTATGCAAGAATTTAGTTTTGAGGGAGTGAGCGAGCCAGTACGTGTGTGCACGTGCTCGCGTGCAAGTGACGCGTTGTGCCCTCCTGACTGTTGTATGACGTATGCGCGTGTCCTGCATGGTTGTTAATATGCCTGTAATTAACAAAAACGCATTCACCTACAGGAAAAAAAGCTGCATTAATGGTGTGCTGGATTATATCTGAAGGTATGATATTATATGCTATTGTTTGTCTGTACCTGAGGGTGTATTTCTAAGCCTGTGTTCCTACGCGTGTCTGTTGGTGTATTTCACGATGTGATTGTGCTTGCATGTTTATTGCTTATTTATTTTTTCATGTGTGCTTGTGAGTGTTTCCAAGAGATAGCGGTTTGGGTTCTGTATCTGTGTGAGTACCTCTGTGTGTTGGTATGCGTTCTTGCAAATGCAAGTGTTTGAATGACCGTGAGTGTTTGGGATAAATACAGTCGTGGTCACCCATAGGTAGACCGAAGTCCTGTCCGTGGTTGCTTCGGTCATCCGGTGGCCAGTGACCAGTAGTTTCCCTTGCGTCCCAGTGGGCAGGCAGCCTTTCGGTGTGTTCCACTCTTGTCCGTAAACCTTTGCTTTTGTGTTCTGGTATGTATTTTTGTCTTTGAATGTTTGTATACTTGTGAGATGTGTGTTTCGTAATGAAAGGAGGAGGAGGAGAAGTGAGAGAAGGCGAAAGTGGAGGAGGAAAAGGAAGAAAAACGTAAAAGGAGGAAAGAGAAGAGGATCATGAGGAATAGGAAGAGGAAGCAAAGGTAAATGAAGAACAAGGTAAGGAGGAGAATGAAGAGGAATGGAAGAAGAGAAAAAGAATGAAGTGGTGGATGTTAAGGTGACAATGGAATGTGGGGTGAGCAGAAAGAGAGAGCGGGGATAAGGAAGGTCTGTAGTAAATTAGTCGATGGGATGCGTAAGCTTAGTTGTGTGTGTGTGTGTGTGTGTGTGTGTGTGTGTGTGTGTGTGTGTGTGTGTGTGTGTGTGTGTGTGTGTGTGTGTGTGTGTGTGTGTGAATGTGTATGTGTGTGTATGTGTGTTTGTGCGTGAGTGTGTATGTGTGTGTGTGTATGTTTGTGTGTGTATGCGTGTATATATGTGTTCACTTTGGTCTTTGGATCACGTGATCGACAGCTGTTTCCCTCCCGGAAGAGAGCTCAGAGCTCATACATGACCGATCTATGGGTAATGCTATGACCTTACTCGCATGCACATACCCAACTCCCCGCCCTCGAGAGTTGGAGTAACGACTCAAAGCGCAGCGGTACTGAAATTATTTCAGCCCTGGGCATGATTCGAACCCTGACCGCCGTAGTGACAGTCGGGGACTCTACCAACCTCGCCACCAAGTCGTGTATGTGTGTGTGTGTGTGTGTGTGTGTGTGTGTGTTTATTCTTATTTTCTAAGTTAAGCTTTAAAGTGTCGATCCAACCTCACAGTATCACTTCTGTAATTCATTTGACGCAATTGATCTCCAGGTAAACTTCTCTTGTTTAATAAAGTCCTCTAGCGACTCGCGGATTCAACTCGCTCCTCCACATCTTCTTTGCCACCTTTACACAGGAGTAATTATATATTATTTTTTCACGTGGTTGTGCTGTGGATGTGTTTATTTCACAGTATTTTGCTAGCGATTACCAGTGCTTCTGTCCTTGGGAACAAGATGGAGTTATAGCAGTGGTAAAGGAGACAGAAGAGAGCAGTAGAAAGGAAGAATAATATAAATATATAAAAATCAGCATTATTTTGTGAGAGAAGGGTAGTCTTCATTCATAAAAGAGTACTACGTAACTCTGGTCCGTAGGGATGTCATTTAAGTTCCTAAGATAGTGACTGCATAAGTGTTATGCCATCGGTATCCCATATAGGGTTTATTGTTTTGTATATGTTTTGCTTATGTATTCACATATGTGGCTTTGCCTGCATGCGTTGCCTCTGTTCTCGTATCATGTCAATATTGATGTCTTTTTCTATGTTTATAATAATTTCTTGATTTTTTATTATTACATTGGTTTCTCTTACGCCAGTCAGCGGTATTGCATTCATCCACTATGAAAATCTGGAAGGCTGAGCTTTCCGAAGACTTTCTTTACTTTGAATTGTTCCTTAATTAAAACAAAAATGTTCACGAAGAAAATAGTCTCATGTATATTTCAGCCATGCCGTTGTTTGACCAAGTTGAAGGACAAACATTCAGTTAAATAGGGGTAAGCAGGAGCTTTTGATATCCTATGAAAAGATAAGGGTTCCTTCTGCTGCACTGTATTATATATAAAGTTCAAGAGGGAGACATTTCAAGTCGCTCAAGACTCGAGTCTCTACCAAGCTTATAGCTGAAATATTTAAGAGATTGTGAATTATATTCATAGAAGATATAAAACAAAACCTTGAACTACGTGTACAAACTGTGTTATAAAATAGCCACACTTTTTGAACATGTAGAATACCTTCATGTTACGATAAAAACAACACTAATAGGTGCCTCATTTGGAATATGTTCTTTTATATTAAATATATTTTATGTGTCAACGACACCGAACAAATTGTTTTATTTTACGTGTTTTGAGCACTGGAAGACTTACACGTCCCTCTATAAGTCTACAGTGTATAGTGCATGGAATCTATGCTTCCTATCTTTTTCTTTTTCTTTTTTTACTGTTAATGTAAGAAAACCAATCAGATATTAGCCCTTTCTTTGTGTGGACAACACAACTGACTACCACAGGAAGAGCACTTTTCAGTAAGGAAATTATCTCTCCCAAGTTGTCTGCTGAGTTCTGTTATTCCAAACATTATCTCTTGAATTAAACGCCCAATATGAAAAAAAAAACAAGATCGAATTACCTGAGTCTATGAAACATCAAATCGTGAACATATATTTCATGGCACCATTAATGTCTGTGAATTTGTTTGTTTATTATAACTGATATGGTTGATGTGGCAACGATGCACTGTACTTCAACATGTCTCAATAAGTACCAAGTTATCTTTTGTTTTTTCGTGGATATTTTCAACACTGATTAATTCTATTTTCTGTATTAAATCAATACCATATCCATTGCTAATATTGCCAACAATATAAAAATATTTTCAATAAGTATTGGGTCTGTTGGTGTGTTCTTAGGAAACCAAACAAGTTAAGGATCAAAAGTATTTTCAAAGAACCGGATACAGACTATTCCGGTGCCATGATTGTTCCAATTCCATTTAAGATTTTCTTTTCACGACAACACAAAGGTCCTATTTTTCATATCAAGTCAGTTTTTAAAACGTTTCCGGAAAATATGCCTACATGACACTGATCCATTCTACAGAAAAAAAAAAACTACTGTCGAGTATTCGGAGAGCGACAACGAAAACTTTCGAAAAATATTGTTGACCATTTCACGGTCACCTGTCACTAGCAAAGCGTAAAAATTCGACGTTTTTGGAGGAATAAACAGGAGCCATTTTATACTTTTTCTTTATTCGTTGAAAGAGACAGATCGAGACATGATCTTACAGAAAGTGAACGTCAAATCAAAGTAACTTCGAAAGTGTTACGAAGAACGAACAAATATTTGTTTGTGTGTGTTCGGAGGTGTTGTTAGAAACGTACTCTAGTGAGACGAAGTGTAACGCGTTTGTGCTGTCAGTGTTTTTTTTTTAGGGCGGGGAAAGTGTTGAGTGTTTGTTATCGACTTATATTATACAGATTTTTCAAAGTGGCGCCAGGCAATTCTGTTCAGATAAGGTGTGGATCCTGTTGGTGTTGTATCTCCATTGATCTAGTACTTTCACCCCCTCACCTCGACCGAATTAGTATCGTCTGACGCCCGTCAAGAAGGTGCCAACGCCCCGATGTTGAGAGTGTCTCAGTCAGCAGGTCCGGGCTTTGGGAAGACTGCCCCGCATCGAATTCGCCTTTGAAGAGGCTCTTGCTCGTCGTTCATGTAAGTACAGCTGACGACATTTTACCCACACACGGCCTGCCACGGAGTGGAGAAGGCAGGGGAGAGGGAGTACTTGTCTGTCAGTTGATCGATGCCCCAGATTGATTGAAATGGGGTCCATAGACATAATAAAACCGTCTGGAATCATAAAAAAATATGTGCTGCCGTCGCGTCGAATAGGCTCCCTCAGTTGCATTTCCTCGAATGTTATGAATTTGAAAATCTGGAAGACGACTTCGTCTACATCATTCTAGACTTCTCTAAGGACACTTCAACAATGTATCTAATATTCGTATAGGTTTAACTTCTCTTGTGTCATCATTCAACTTCTCAATAAGAGTATATAACACAAAGGTAATTTGACATTTGGAGATTTGAAAATTTTGAAAATTAAAAGATTGTAACCTAAGTCGTTTCTATTCAAACGAACTCACTTGAGTTCAGATGTGTGCTCCTAAAGTGGACTTTCCCGAAAACATTTGCTTACCTCCCCCTCCAAAACCCCCACCCCACCCCTTCAGATGCTAAACACGACAAAAAAGATGACCAAAAATTCCATATATACTCAAATTAAGGTAATTTGAATATTCAATGAAATAATGTATTGTTATTAATTTGTTTTTGCTCATGACGGATGGTGGAGGGGGGGTGCATAGTGTGCTGAGTACTCGTTAATCCACACGAAGTAAAAACATTTTATTCTTGACTGCATATAGATAGTTTATGTAACAATTATGGGAATCCCCCGACTATAGAATCATGTAAGTGAGATCATGGCGAAGAATACATCGCGATAAATCTACAAACTGTCCCACCATCCCGAATGAAGAGGAGAAGGAGTAGGTGGAGGAGGAGTAGGAGGAGGAGTATCCCAAAACGGAGAAAAAAACACAATCACCCAACCAACCACTTCTGACACATGACCTAAAGGCGAGCGCGTCAGTGATTTTTTTTTTTTTTTTTTTTTTTTTGAGACACTACTTCCATCCTTTCCGGCGTTTGTTTATTTTCTGCCGGAGTTTGTTCCGAGTTTCATTGCTATGCACTCGACACCGATGACGGCGTCTTTGCATCCTAATTAGAAGGGCTGGGACCTTCCCGCTACGCTCCACGAAAGGAAAAAGTTGGAGAGCTTCCATTACCTGATGTGAGCCGAGTACAAGGCTGCCAGGATACAAAAACGGCAACATTACATACATACATGTATACATACATACATATATATACATACATACATACATATATACACGCATGCATACATGCAGGCATACACACATATATACATTCATACATACATATATACATGCATGCATGCATACACACATGCATACATATATATATATATATATACATACATATATACAGGCATACATACATATATACATACATACATGCCTATATACATACATACATACATACATACATACATATATACACGCATACATACATACATAATACATACATACATACATGTATACATAAATACATACATAATACATACATACATACATGCATACATAGATACATGTATACATACATGCATACATACATACATACATGTATATATACACGCGTACATACATACATGCCTACATACATATATATACACATGCATACATACAGACATATATATATACATATATATACACGCATACATACATACATGCACACATAAATACATACATTTATACATACATGCAGCATACGTACACATATACTGTACAAATATACACACATGCATATATACGGTACATACATCATGCATGCATCCGTAAATGTACAAACTCGTATACTACGTGTGTGTGTGTGTGTGTGTGTGTGTGTGTGTGTGTGTGTGTGTGTGTGTGTGTGTGTGTGTGTGTGTGTGTGTGTGTGTGTGTGTGTGTGTGTGTGTTTGTGTTTGTGTTTGTGTTTCGCATGGTCTCGAAACACGTGCCGGACAAGTTGCCATGGTTTGCGTTCTAACCTCAGGAGAAAAACGTCGACATTAGATTATGTATGTATCGGGAGGAGGGTTTCCGCAACAGGAGCGGTTACATTAAGCTGAATGAAATCGTAGGACGTTACTCAGAGTGGAATCTTAAACTTCTTTATGTTGTTGAAAACCAGCGCTTCTGTCCTGAGGAGACACTATCTCGCCGAAGAGGTGGTACAGGAGAGATGGAGCGCAGTTGGAAAAAGTATAGTAGAAGTTAACTGTGATCAGCAATCTTAACTTAGCAGAGAGGAACCTTCGAGTAGGATGAGGTAACGTCGGAGAGAAAGAGGGTTAAGCTACCATGACGATATTGTCACTGGTTTAACCCTTAATCGAGTAGACAGTTACATTTGTTTTTGGATGACAGTCTTTGTCTGATATTTTTTTTAGTGTGAGGTTTAGTATCTCTTTTGTTCTCACCGGACAATTTTATTCACTTATGGTAGAGACCGTTTGTTCTATAAAGGTTTAAAGGAATATTTACCTCCTAAGTTACACAAACTGTGATGTGCAGTTGACGTTTGTAGTTGCTTCAATAGACAATAGTCTTTGTCTGATATCTTTTTTTTAGTGTGAGGTTCAGTATCTCTTTTGTTCTCACCGGACAATTTTATTCACTTATGGTAGAGACCGTTTGTTCTATAAAGGTTTAAAGGAATATTCACCTCTAAGTCACAAACTGTGATGTGCAGTTGACGTTTGTAGTTGGTAAATGCCTCAATAGAATTCGTTCGATTCCGCGCACCAGGGGTGCTCGTTTAAAGGAAAAGGCTTATTAATGCAGCCGTACAGTGTTTAAACTCAATTACTCGAATGTTTTGATCAAGCGTGGAGGGTGGGGGAGGCCTTTGCAAACAAACAAAAAAAATGACAGATCAAAAGAATATATAGCTAAAATGGCAACTTTGATGTCGCAAAGCCCAGTTTTCACGCTCTATCGTGACACCATATTTTGTTCACGATTTCCTCCTACCGAAGGGGTTGACCATACTTCCATACGATTGTCGATTAATTGTAGACTCTTAGCTTCCCCAATACCGAGTAACACCTTCACCTTCAGGTTCTTGGATAGCGAAAGAGATTATGTCGTATTCTACCCAACGGCTGGTCTTAAGCCCCGCCCACATGTGCATTACATAGTGTCTGCAGACAAGAGAGAATATTGGTCTTCGGTGACGGACTCGCCGCAGACAAGCACGATTACCTTGCTTGTTTGTCTGTCTGCAGACAAAGACGGTGTGTCCAACACCGTGCAATATTCTCGCTTGTCTCTTCAGACACCGTGTGATGTTTGTGCGGACTGGGCTCAATGGCGTGTACACAAAGAAATTGGGTTTATCTGCGCGGGATACCGGCGCCAAAAATCAAACTGTATAATGAACAAATGTAGATCCCCCTCCACACACACACACACACACACACACACACACACACACACACACTGCGCTGCGCTTCGGGTCGTTACTCTGACTCTCGTGGGCGGGGAGTTGTGTGTGTGTGTGTGTGCAAGGTCATAGCATTACCCATAGATCGGACCTACGAGATCTGAGCTCTCTTCCAGGAGGGAAATAGCTGTTGATCACGAGTCCAACACGTGATCCAAAGACCAAGTGAAAACACACACACACACACACACACACACACACACACACACACACACACACACACACACACACACACACACACACACACACACACACACACACAGAAGCGCCCTCGAGCATGGCTCTGCAAGAAGCTCAAGCTCGCTTCCTCTGTGCACGCTTACATTGATTTATATACTTTTCCTCAGGGGTCAGCAACCTATCAGGTGTCCAACTTGGCACCTGAGAGAGTTGTTTGTGACACGTCACGTGATTAAAAAAGTATTAATGTTATCAAAAATAGCGTCGCAGTCTTAGATAAAAAAAAATAGCAAGAGATCAGAAATTAAAATGTACAGGTATTTATATTCATTGGCTCTCTCATTTTGGTGAGGTAATGATTACATTTATGAGACAATAAGTGACATGAATAAAGTACTTTGAGTATGCAGGGCTGTACATATCAAAGGAAGTGACATAGTGTCTTCTAAAAATTGCCGAAACTGGTTTAATTCTCGCCAGTATTCCACGTCAGGTGATTTTATTCTTATCAGATGTCTCCCCCTCGTTGCAGAGGAAGTAAAATTGAGCAGAATTCCGTCTATTATCCAACGAAAAAAGAGACGTTTGAATATCCATGATCACGTGCTAGATTCGTGTTCGACAGCAATATCCCCCCGCAAGAGAGCTCAGATTCGTATATAGACTGATCTATGGTCATTGTTGTGGCCTCTCTCTCTCTCTCTCTCTCTCTCTCTCTCTCTCTCTCTCTCTCTCTCTCTCTCTCTCTCTCTCTCTCTCTCTCTCTCTCTCTCTCTCTCTCTCTCTCTCTCTCTCTAACACACACACACACACACACACTCACACAAACCGCATCACCTTTTTCAGTGGGGACAATAATGTTTTGCATATTTAGTGAAGTGTTCAAACTATGAGCGGGGCATGAACTCGGACAACCCACATCAGAAGTCACGACGCTGACGACCCACCCAAGTCGTTCCATCCGTCAGATGGCAGTTGATTTTCGGTCTGGACACAAATGAAATTACCAGAACTTGATTGCGATTATCAAAGTGACCCGTATTCGTTTCATATCGCCACGTTCCTCCGGTAGCGTTTGGAGCTGTTCCTCTCATTTTAGTTCCCGCCAGGAGATTTTATTCATCTTCTTATTTTATTCATCTTCACCCTCGATAGCAAAGTGATCCACAATGAAACGTGAGAAAAATCCACATAGCAAGTTGTTACTGGAATTTAAAGTTCTACACCCTTTATTTCTTCAGAAAGAGAATATATAAAGGGCAGTTTATTTACGTTCAAAGGCAACAAGCTTAGTCCAAGAGACGTCTAATTCCAATTAGAACTATTAATTAATTATCTTTACATCCTGTAGCTGAGTTACAAAACAAGTAGAAATTACAGGGAACAGTTTAAATCACACTGGACTCTGTGATATGAGAGTGAAGCTTAGTTCAGTGTGTTGTCTTCTTCTTATGTGTTACTGTATGTATAATAGTAATACCAAGCCTTTTCCCCTTAACGTGGGAGCTGAGTTAAAACAACTCAACTACCATGTGTCGTATACATCAAAACCTATTTAACTTCATCACAGCGACTCATTTCAAACGCTTTATTCTGACTGAGTAAAGGCAAATCTATTCATTTCAGGGAACGGACCCCTAATTGAAAGTGGTCTTCATCCATTGAGACCCGATTCATGTCTGAATTCAAGTCCTCAGTTATACAAGAAATGGATCGTTTCTTGTCCAGAAGAGAGCCTTTCAAGGGTGATGCAATGCAGCGAGGCATAGCAATTTTCGGGTATTCCCCTTCCGAATTATTTTGCAACGCTGTCTTCCCTCGTTGGAATAGAATCGTCTGGTGGCACGTAGAACATTCGGCACAAATCGTCATTAGCCGTAATAAGTGTATAAATCGCAAAATACGAATAATTAATAAGCCACTTCTAAGTTGTCGAATATGTGACGTTTAACCAAATTAACTGTGCCGAGGTTGAGTTACAGTCTTCGTCATTAGTTCACTCTATTCCCGGACTGGACGATTTCAGAATTACAACTTTATTACATACAGTCAGTAATACACAACGGATGTTATTAGTTTAAGTTAGTAAATCCTCACTTGTCATTGAATATGAAAACAGTTGGTAATTTTAGCTTATCTAAAATGATGAAAAGAGACGAACTTTTTCAGTTTGTGATAGTAACTCCATACTCGTTAGCACATATAAATATATATATATACATATATATATATATATATATATATATATATGTGTGTGTGTGTGTGTGTGTGTGTGTGTGTGTGTGTGTGTGTGTGTGTGTGTGTGTGTGTGTGTGTGTGTGTGTGTGTGTATATATATATATATATATATATATATATATATATATGTATGTATGTATATATGTATGTATTTATGTAGGTATCATGTATTATGCATACTAAAAGCCCTCGGGTGGCCAAATCAAAGGAGAGTACGCGTCTAATTCGTACACAAATTCATTTCTACTCGTCAAATCTCAGCAACTCATTGATGAAAGATCATTACTCACCCCCGCCACACTTCTCGGGTCGAGGGCAATATAGCGAGGTACAGTACTTACACAGCAGTCATGCCTGGAGCTAGTTCACCTCCGCCGCTTCTTCACACCCCCACACCCCCACCTCATCCACTATGTAGAATTGTGGAGAAGCGACGATTATCCCCTTAGACCACGTCATTCTTTCATCCTCTCACAATCTCCCTCCCTCCTTATTTCTCTTTTGTACTTTCTCCTCGCACACAATCTGTTTTACTTATTTAAAATGAACTGATACCAACAGTTTTAATACACTCTTACAGCGATTTTATTGTATTTTTCGTTGATATTTGCGTGCTAGATTTTCTGTAAACAAGTTATCCTCAATATACTACGTAACTTTACTTTCTAAAATTCAAACAGGATGTCTGTTTATAAAAGAAAACACTGGCCAGTTCTCTGAACGGAGATTTGTACACCATGTTCCGTGACAAAATAGATAAGTGAAATGCATAACTATTTAGTTTCTCTTTCTTTAACGATGATTTGTTTGTGAAGTGAAAATGATAAACATATAAACCTGACTTTTGCCGCTGCTATGATTAAAACTATGAAATTAGCTTGGTAAGTAAACGAATAAAAAGAAATAACTGGAAAAAAAAAGGAAAGAGCAAGGTGTTGCCATACGCAGGTCGTCGTGACATCCAATCAGATGAAAGCTTTGATGTTCAAAATACGCTGAGCTAAGTTGGCCGTTACTGCTTTCGTAGCATAATGTTGAATGCCTATTCTTATAAATGCTTTACCAATTAAGGCTTAACATTAGCACTTTTTTTCCAAAACTTCTCCAATTTTCCAGCCGAAAGCCAACTTTCATAAATATTGTAATGAACCCCAGATCAATTCATCAGCCAACTCATTTCGTAAGTTTTCGGATTCACAGAACCTGGAGGGCCACATTATCGAGTAATTTGCTTTTATCTCACACTTTTTTTTATCTCAATAATATTGAATATCCTCCGTAATACCCGTCTAAAATCTTCTCAGTCTCCAGTGCACGACAGCATCCTTTTGCTCAATGTGAGTATACAATGAACTACAGTGGCAAAGCATACCGACTGAGCGTTCGATCAATAACGAAAAACATAACCGAATAGACAAACAGCCAAGTCAACAAGAAAACAAACTAATTGGCTGGCATATCAGCACATTGCTTTAGTGCTTGTCGAACTGAATCTTAAAAAGTATAATACTAGGCACACATGTACAAAGCACAGTTTCCTCCACACCCCCTCCTTTCCTCCTCCTCCTCCTCCTTCTTCTTTCTCTCCTCTTCCTTTCCCTCTCTCCTCTCCTCATTTCTCCTCCTTCCCTCCAACTTCCCTTACTCTTATACTCCACTTACTCCTTTTCCTCCTCCTCCTCGTCCTCTTCCTCCTCCTCCTCATCTCCCTTCTCTACCTACTCCCTTCCTCTTCCTCTTCTTCCCCCTTCTCCACCTCTTCCACTTCCTCCCTCTCCTTCTCTTCTTCCTTCTTATACCTCCCTCCATTTCCCTCTTCTCCTCCCCTCCCCTCCCCTCTTCCCTCCCCCCCACTCCTTGCCTGTATGGTGTATTGACTATATATCTATATAGTCAGTATTTCAGAGAATTTGGTGGTGTTCCACCCCTACGGACCAGCGTCACGCAGCATTCGTTTATGGCTGGTCTCTAGTCTCCATTCACAAAGGAACGCTGATTATCACTTTTAAGTTCAACAGCTCCTCCGTTCTGTTACCTTTCTTGAATATCGCATTTGTCACTTCCATGATCCCAAAGAATAGAAGCGCTGGTTAACGTAGACTAAATATTAATGCCCCTCCTACTCCTCTTCCTCCTCCTCCTCCTCTTCCTCCTCCTTCGCCACTCACCTGCTCCTCGTCTCCACCATCCTTCCCTCCTCCTCCTCTTCCTCCTCCTTCTCCTCCTTCTCCTCCTCTTCACCCTCATACTTTGATCTTCCTTTTTCCTTCGTCTCTCCTCTCTTCCTCTTCCTTATCCTCCTCCTCCTCTTCTTCCGTCTCTTCCTCATGCTCATCCTCCTTTTCTTCCTCCTCCTCCTCCTTCTCCACCTCCTCCCCTTTCCTCCCCTCTCCTCCTTTTTCTCAATCTTCTCCTTTCCTATTCCTTTTCCTCCTCTTCATTTTCCTCCTTTCCTCTTCCTTTTCCTCCTCCTCCTCTCTTCATTTTGCTTTTCCTCCTCTTCTTCCTTTCCTCCTCATTCTTCTCCCCTCCTTTTCCTCCTCTAACTCTTTCGTCTCCTCCTCGTCTTCCCCTTTCTTCTCCTCCTCTTCCTCTTTCTTCTCCTCCTCTTCCTCTTCCTCCTCCTTCTACTCATTCCCCTTCGTCCTATTCCTCCTCCTCCTCCTTCTCCCTCTTTTCTAACTCCACCTCACACTCCTCTTCTTCCTCCCCTCCACCAATTCCCCTCCTCCTCCTCCTTCTCTTCCTCCTCCTCCTCCTCCTCCTTCCTTGCATCTACTCCTCTCCCCCTCATCCTACTTCTCTCATCATCATCATCATCATCATCATCATCATCATCATCATCATCATCATCATCATCATCATCATCATCATCATCATCATCATCATCATCATCATCATCATCATTATCACCACCACCCACGTTGTCCTCCCCTCCTTCCCCTCCTCCTCTCCTCCTCCTCATCATCCTCATCTTTCTTCCCTCCTCTTCCTCTCCTCCTCATGATCCTCTACTTCTCCCTTCTCTCCCCCTCTTCCTTTTCCTTCTTCCCCTCTCCTCATTATGATCCTTCGCCTCTTCCTCCGCTCCTCTTCCTCCTCCTCAGCTTCTTCTTCGTTCTCCTCCTCCTCTTCCTCCTCCTCCTCCGCCTCCTCTTCCTCCTCCTCCTCTTCCTCCTCCTTCTCCCCCTCCCCTCCTCCTCCTCCTTCCTCCTCTCCTCTTCATCCTCCTCCCCTCCTCCTTCTCCCCTCCTCCTCCTCACTTCCTCCTCCCCTCCTCCTCCTCCTCCTCCTCCTCCCCTCCTCCTCTTCCTCCTCCTCCTCCTCCTCCTTCTCCCCCTCCTTAACATCCTCTTCACCCCGCCCTCATACCCCCTCGTCCTCCTTCTCCTCGTCTTCTTCCTCCTCTCCTCTTCATCCTCCTCCAACTCTTCCCTCCTTCTCCCTTTCCTTCTCCTCCTCATCACCTCCTCCTCTCCTCATTATGATCCTCCACCTCCTTCTCCTCCACCTTCTCCCTCTTCCTCCTCCTCCTCCTCCTCCTCCTCCCTCGTCCACCTACCCCTCCTCCTCCTCCTTCTCCTCCTCTCCTCATCACCATCTTCCACCTCTTCTGCTTTACACATAGTCATCTGCATAAACAAATCCAAGATGCATAGACACACACACATACCTAAGAGCACACCTGGATGGAGTGTTTGTTTCTTCCCGTTTCTCTTACATTAGTTCATACGATGTTTCTCCCTAAGAGTATAACTGTGATTCTTTCGAATAAAGAAAACCCAGACACTTCCCTGGTATTAGTATTTAATCTTCGAATATTTTCAGTTCTTTCTAGTTTGGTCATCTTTAAGTATACTAGCTCCCCGTACTTTTTCTACATTATGTTCTTTATCTATTTATTGATCTTTTTATATATACATTTATTTATCTATTCATTTATTTCTTTCTTGTTTGGTTATTTGATTTCTACCACTTATCTTTATGTTAATAACGTTATTACTAACATTATCTTTATGTTTACTTTTTATTTTATTTATCTGTTTACTTTTTGTCGCTCAAGTATATGAACATGGTTCGGCGCGGTAACGTACCCTATTTAATTTATTCTGGCTCGTGCCAAATGATTTCATTCATCTGAGGCGTTTTACCATAACTGAGTTAAAGCCACAAAGACCTAAAAGACATCACGTTCTTGACTTCTCCGTCGCGACTGTGAGAACGTTCTAGTTTATCGTTCCTGTGCTGGGATGGGGGGATCAATCTCAACTCTTCCATGTGTAGAGCTCGCGTGGACAACTTTCCGGGGCAGTGCTTGTAAGGTTGCGCCTCTTTCAAAGTTGGGACTCCGGGACCACAACTTGTGAATCGGAACTTGGCGTGGGTCATTATGGATCAGAACTTGCGCAGGGGCATTGAGGTGAACGCGTGCCTCAACCCCCCTCAGACACCAACAGCGCTTGAATCTCTACGAAGGTTTCGAAGTATCTGCCAAAGGGTCTTGTGGAGCATTGCAAAGCTATTGGAGCATTATTGGGAAGTTTCATGAGTTACCTTGAAAAAAGTTAATAAAATTTTAATATATATATCTATATATATATATATATATATATATATATATATATATATATAATATATATATATATATAAATATATATATATGTATATATACATATATATATATACATACATATATATATATATATATATATGTGCATATGTATATATATATGCATATATATGCATATATATGTATATATATATCTGTTATGTATATATATGTATATATATATGTGTATATATATGTATATATATATATATGCATATATATGCATATATATGTATATATATGTATATGTATATATATATATGCATATATATGCATATATATGTATATATATGTATATGTATATATATATATATATGTATATATATATATATATATTTACATATGTATATTTATATATATATCTTTTTCAAACAGTTCATCGAGGTTGTCTTTTTGTTTTTTTCTTTTTTCTACATCTGAATGAGGTTATTCAACCAAGAAAACCTTTTATTTTCCTCAGAAGAGATTACTGCTTTTCTAAATTAATCCATCTGGATTGATTAGCTGTCCTGACTTCTAATTGTTCCAAGATTGATTCACTTTCACTGGAAAAAATATGCCTACTGGAATGTATAGTAAATGAAATCTGTCACTTTTTCCTTTCCGAAAGTGACAGTTAGACCTGAAAGCCATTTTACATCAAAAGAGACAGTACAGGCGAGGCTGGTGAGACCCTCGGAGGAATTGTCGCTAAACTTTATTATTAGTAAAATAGTCTT
The DNA here is from genome assembly GCF_046742065.1 of Oratosquilla oratoria. NCBI lineage: Eukaryota > Metazoa > Arthropoda > Malacostraca > Stomatopoda > Squillidae > Oratosquilla > Oratosquilla oratoria. The sequence goes on from NC_134797.1 coordinate 30,450,313, forward strand.
ATGTAAACTAACCTCAGGGGACAAATATTCCCGATGTACCACGACCTACGAAGTCCAAATGACGGTTTACCTCGTTTTACCAGGTTATTGTTGAACATTCTATTCAAAGGATTACAAAGGATTACAAAGGCGGAGCATGCCGACAGGAGACCTTTTGATCCATATCTAGGTCGGATGCGAAAAAAAAATCATATTAGTAATAAAATAATAAATGAAAACTATGATAATGTAAATAACAAATAAAATAGATAAATAAATGACAGTAAGATTCCATTTGGTGACAACTCTCCATCTTTGGCAATATCTGTTATCTGATGTGTAGAATGATGACCTATAAGATGGAAGGAGCATACAGGTAGACTAATTTCTTGAAATGATGAGATGATGACAACTCTATCAAATAAGTTCAAGAATTGTGCAAATTCGCTTTAGCAGTCCCGAAGTCCAGGCTACAAACATAATGTGCATTCATTACGGAACCCAGGGGTTCTTTGCATGGGCATCCAGACCCTTTATGGTATGAAGATCAAAGACTGGATCTCGATCTCGATCTCGATCTCGATCTCGATCTCGATCTCGATTTCGATCATTAAAAAACAAGAAAAAAAAAAAGTCATCAGCCGGTACCGTTATCCTTACCATTTTCTTTCCTGTTCTGTTCCTGATGACACTGACATTTTCTTAAGTCATATTGCCATCTAGTATGACTGGTGACCTCTTTAGCACCTATGTAGATTTCCCTTGGATGAACAGAATCGCCTGGCTGCAGCCATAGTAAACTTAGTGGTCGGAATTTAACGCTAAAGTGTCAACATCTTCAACACACTGGCAATCCTTACAGACTCTGATCAGGTAGACGAAAGGCGATTTTACTCATCTCGGGACTAAAGAAGGGACGAACGGAGAACTTAATCGACCAAGACCGCACTTTCGTGTCCTCTCAGTCTTCTATCTATATTAGAGAAGTAGCCAAGTTAAAAGCATGTACCTCCTCCCACCCAATCCACTCCCACCCACCACCCTTTCCCCCTCTCATCTTAGCTCCTCGTGGATGACGGGTCATCCCTGTATCCCGCCCACTGCTCTGGGGCAGAAGCAATGTAGCAAGACACAGTACATCCACGTCAAGGCCTCTTCACTTAATCGGCGCCACTCTCTCTCCCTCCCCTGTGTCAAAATATAATTCACACATAAGCATACTACCCTTCATCTCCCGCCTCTCTCTTCCCTGCATAACAGTATAATCTTTACACACTCACTCTCCACTCATCCCCATCTTCTTCCTTCTCCCCTCCTTGTTCAATAGACATTCCCCTCTTCCCCAAAGCCCCTTTTACCCCATCCATCCATCTCATCCTCGGGCGTCCCCTTAAGTTTACTTTCTCCACCCTTGCCTTCCACACCTCTTTTACTAATCTTTCATCACTCATTCTTTCCATGTGTCCAAACCATCCCAATAAGCTTTCGTCAGCCCTATCTGCCATCTCCTTTTCCACTCCTGCTCTCCTCCTTACCTCCTCGTTTCTCACTCCATCCAGCCTAGTAACCCGTACCATACTTCCCAGACATTTCATCTCAAAGACATTCTAACTTTTCCTCTCTGCCTCTCTTAGAATCCAAGTCTCTGCCCCAAACAATGCCGTCGGCACAATCACCCATTCATACAATCTCCTCTTGTTGGTTGTGCAACAATTGAAATAATAGTAGATTCCAGTTCACAGTTTTTATTGCACAGCGAAAATATGTACACCGAGCACGCCATTAGCACTACCACTCACTTCCAGGTCTCGCCTCAGAAAGCCTCCTGATACGCGTTGATGCGCGTCACCCTTGTAACTGATGGCGTCCCCGAGTTTCTTTCACCCAATTTGTTTACAATTATTCACTCGTATACACAACACTCTTTGCATCCATTCCCATATGCCTATTTCTCATAACACTTTTTAATCCCACAAGGCATTTTCTTGCTACTCTCAATCTACATTCTACCTCCACCTCTACTCCTCCATTTCCTGCCACATGCGACCTCAAATATCTAAAGTCTTCAACTTTATCAAATCGTTGCGCCTTAACCTAAGCAAAGTATGCAGTGAAAGTCCAAGTTTTAGATATATATAAAATTGGATTGAAGGAAATATACTATCCTGAATGTTTCACAATTATCTTATTGAGCGTAGGATAGTCCCAAATAGTTAAGAAAGTAAGGCTAATGTTTTGTTAGATTATAATCGTTAATATTTTTTACTGTGTTTTTTTTTTCTGAATGCAGAGGGAAATCTCCCGCCCTCAAAAGGTTAGATTGATAAGGGGTAATTTTTCAGTGTCAAGTACACAATCTTGCATGCAACTTTACAAAGTTTTATTGACAATGTTTAGACCTTTCGTAAAAGATAAAAGTTATTATGTTTATGTATGCTGATGTTATCAAGACGATAATATTTTTCATGTTCCTAAAAAAAGAGTTTCAGAAGTAAATGAATAGATAGTTGAATGAATAAGAAGATAAATAGAATAAATGAATAGGTAAATAGGTAAATAGGTGAATAAATTCATATTTGAATAAATAAACTGAAGGAGTAATCAACTAAACAATTTCATAAATAAAATAAATGAATAGATAAACAAATGAAGATGAATAAATAGATAAGGACACGAATGATAAAACGAATGAATAAATTACGAATAAATGAATCAATAAACAAGTAAACAAATGTATTTTGGGTCCCTGGGATGGAAATCTCCGAAATTTGCTTTGCGTGTCGTATTTCATATCAACTTCCTTTCGAGGACATAGACGAGCGTCGTGCCATCACTTGCAGGACGGGGGCGGTGGAGGCGACTTGACGTCATTGACGCGGGCCAACTTCAAAGGCCTTTTCCAAGTCCACAAACTCGACCGCAAGCACAACGAAGACCGTTCTGGGGTTACCACAGAGACGAATAGAATAGACAGGCGTCAGTCAGGGTGAATTGAGAAGTACCATCCACGACGGAAGGGTGGTATTAAGTCAGCAATCGCAATCGTTTCTTCATGTGTGAGTTGCCGCAAACCCGCAGCCTCACGATGACTGGCAAAGATCCTCAGGTCCTCCCATAGTTCTTTCTGAAAGGAAACGTTCATCTATTGTCTGTTCTTGTATCAGAGTGACCCTGCTTCTCTGATACTGCCGGATAAGGGAAGGAGGAAGGAAAAAAAAAAAAAAAAATGCTGGAATTTGACACAGAGAGTGGGGGAGGGAGGGAGGGGGGAGAGATTGAATCCGCTCGAAGGATCGAGTGCCAGCCTTCCGGGACTGTACCTTTTGATAGTTTCGAGGGCGTTGATGAGATTTGAAGACGACCGGCTGGGAGATAAATCTATCCGACATCCGTCCTCCTTTACCATCACAAGCAGTTACGAAAGAGATGAATGAAACCGCCAGACGGCATATTGTACAAGAAGAAAAAGTGGCACTCGGCACGGAAGGGTATTCTCAAGATATGCATAGCCACTGCGGTGCCAAAAGAGATTAATGGAATCGCCTGACGCCAGGAAGAGTCCGCCTCAGTGGGAGAGGACCACATGGTGGGTGCCAAAAGAGGTTAAAAGTTTCCCGCCATTGTGGAGACAAACAAAGCCAGCCCATCCTTAGGTCAAACAAAGGGACAAAGATGCTCCCTAACCCCCCTTTCCTCCTCCTCTTCCCCCCTTCCTCTCCTTCCCACTCCCCCATTTTCCTCTCCTCCCCCCGGACACTGACTGGGAGAGCGTAGCGGGTCACTGAGTCCGGTCCGGGTCTTCTCCATTGGGTACACACAGATTTGCCTCCGAGTGCATCGGTTTGAAAGGAACTCCAGAAGAGGAGCGATGACGTGTTGCTGTCGTGTTCGTGGAGGTGTCCCCCTGAAGAGGAAGCGACGTCCTCTGCATGCGAAATGGTGGGACTTCCTTCGTCGGGATGCAGGAGAGGAAGAACCCACAGGGACCGAAAAAGGCTTTGGGTACGGAAGGAGCGTTCTGGCCTTTCGTCATGAGGTCTTAGACCGAAACCGAACAAAATAGTATTGCATTACCTAAATTTCTAGAACAACATTTGCCAAGAAATTGGTATGTTATAACACATTTGTAAAAGTTCACTATAAACCCACTATCGGAGAAATAATAACGGAAAATACAGGGAAACTGTATATTTCGATTACTATCTGTAGTCCTCTTCAGCAGAAGAGGACTACAGATAGTAGTCGAAATATACAGTTTCCCTGTTTTTTCCGTTATTATTTCTCCGATAGTGGGTTTATAGTGAACATTTGCCAAGAACTTCATCGTAGCAAAGGCGTTCATTGAGACATCCTTTCAGCTGAGTAAAATCCTCTGGTATTGTCCAGAACAAAGACTACGTAGAGCTTCATGTCCGCGAAGGAGGTTCCACAGAGTTAAAAATGGAATCCTTTTCATATTTGTTCGCCCACTTCCAACCCGTGGCTCCTTGTATAACTGAGGCATTGCCAGAAGGTTTCATTATACGGCTGCTGGGGTCTCGATCGACAGAAACTTTGTTCAAGTCAGGGGACCTTCCCTATATTGCGCAATAAAATCGCTCAACGGCTGCCACTGGATGATCTATTCAGAGCACCGCGGTATTGAAGAGGCTCAGGTCTTCGAAGTCAACAAAAGCTGCCGATGACAGTGTCTTCATCACCAAGGTCGTCGTCGTCGTCGTCGTCGTCGTCGTCCGGTTCCTTCTTACCATCCACTCTCGTTCATCCCGATTTGTCTTTTCGCCGCTTATTTGTTATAGGTTTGACTTTTTCTTGTTAATCTTTTTCCATTTGTCATTTTATTACTGTTTTTCACTTGGTGTTGTCTTTTTTATTATTATTATTTCTTTTCTTCTTTTTTTTTCTTATCCTTTTATCTTATTACTCCCTTGACCTTCTCTTCACTCTCACTCTATTCAGTTTTTAACAGTCCTGTGTTTCACTTCCTTAATGTATCTTTTTCATTATATTTCTTCTTTAACAGAATCGTATTTTTCTGATCTTTGTACTCGTATTTTTAATTCATTCTTTTCTCTTTCTTCATCCTACTTCTCACGAACTTGTTCTTCATCCCTTTATTCTATTTTTCTGTTCCCCGTTTATTCTTTATCCTTCTTCATCTTCTTCCTATTCATCCTCATCCATTTCTTTTCCATTCACATTTTCACTCGGTTCGGTTTTTTATCCAACTTCCTTTATCTTCTTTATCCCTATTTTGTGCTATGAGTATAGTTTTCCTCTTGATTCTGCCCTTTGCATATCTCTTCCCTCTTTCCTTACGCTTCTTCGTCTTAGTCATACACTTCTTCTGTTTCAGCCCACCCTCCCCATCCCGCCATCTCCATTTTTCTTGACTACTTTTCTTACTCCCACGAAATCGTGAAAATGTGCTCCTCGCCCCTTCCCCGAATGGTAAAAGGCTCCTCGTGTCAACTCCGCATGTGTGTGTCTCTAGACACCCCCCCAACCCCCCTAACCTCTTCCATCCCCCTACACTCCTCCACCCCTATCCCCCAAAGTCTGCCCTCCCGCCAGCTTTCTCTTACATATGCTGTCTAGACTTCTCCTTCGACTCCTTCCAATTCCCTCCCTTCCCCTTCCCTCCCCCTCACCTCCTCCTCCTCCCTTCTCTCCTTTTCTTATTACTTCTCCTTCCTTTCTCTCTCAGTCTCCTCCTTTTCTCTATTTCCTCCTCCTCTATACCCTCCTCTCCCTCCATCTCCTCTTCCTCCTCTTCCACATCCTCTGCCAGGCCCCAATCGTCCCTTGTCCTGATCTCATTGCCTCTCATCAGAGCATCGACAGCGCCACTTTCTCGTTCGTGGGCGTCGGCGACACCACGAACGGCCCCTTCCTCCTCGCCGGGAGGGGTCTGTCCCGGCCCAGACATAGCCGGATGAGCCCGGAACGAGGAAACCCCAAGACGTTTCTCTTTCAAAGGTCATACGATTCTATTCTGTTGTCACGATGAATCAAGACGCTCTTGCCACCAGGGAGTCAAGTCAATGAGGAACTTTGTCATCCAACTAAGTTCGTCTCTTATCTCCCTTCCCCACTATATATTTATGTGTCTATTTATCTATATTTCTTCCAATTTCGCTCTAGTTACTTATTCAGCCATCTTTTCCTCTCTCTCTCTCTCTCTCTCTCTCTCTCTCTCTCTCTCTCTCTCTCTCCCTCTCTCTCTCTCTCTCTCTCTCTCTCTCTCTCTCTCTCTCTCTCTCTCTCTCTCTCTCTCTCTCTCTCTCCCTCTCTATTTCTTTCTTCTCTATATTAATCTATCTATATCTATCTATCTACCTACCTATATATCTATCTATATATCTATACATCTATCTATCTCTGTCTATCTATCTATCAATCTATCTACCTCTGTCTCTCTATCTCTTTCTTTATCCCTTTTACCCCTCTCTCTCTCTCTCTCTCTCTCTCTCTCTCTCTCTCTCTCTCTCTCTCTCTCTCTCTCTCTCTCTCTCTCTCTCTCTCTCTCTCTCTCTCTCTCTTTGAGTTTGTGAGCTAATTTTGTTCTAGTTCGCATTAGGCGATTTGATATCTTTGGGAAATCGACCTTGACCTTAATCGAGACCTTTGTAAGTCTTGCTTCTGATCTTAAAATGTATCAAGTCCGTCAGTGGATACTCGTTCTCTATGTGTTTCGTCGTAGTATATCTCATGCTTATGGAATGCTGTTCTTTAGACTCGACGATATCTTCATTACTGAATTAAATCGTTAAGCATCCACTAAATGCCACTAGCGTTGGGTTTGTGGACCCGTTTGTGATCCTTTGTGGACCTCACGGTGAGAATCACTGGTCTATAGTCTGCTGTTAGGTTGACGAGGTTCATCAATGGGAGTGGTGCGCGACGTCTGGACCCAAAATCTTCCTTCTCTTTGGTTCCCGCGCGGGAATCATCTTTCACAGGCAAAGCAGTGAACACTCGAGTGAAACGTGCTCAAGGTGTCATTTCTAAGTACTACAGTGACTGACGTCTTTCGCGAAAATTGCAGCAATGTCGCACATTAACGATACTCTTAATTTGATCAGATTATTGAAGATTCATTTTGCATGTAAATCTACTACCCGAAGGTATACGTCTGCCACAGCTTCAGAGATGACGTCAGACACTGTAGTACCTATAAGTGGAGGCAATGGTACACACACGATCCAAAATTCCTGGAAATTCACCAGAGGAAGGATTTGGTATAGAAGTCGTATCGTGACCTTACGGCCCTGCAGTGAGCATGAAGACACTCGGACACACGACAAGTTGCACGGCGATCGCTCGAACTCAGACTTCGGGAAGACGAAGGGAGACCTCATCAGTAGGTGTTGCTCGGAGGAGCTCAATCACACAACCTTGACTCCAAGACCTATCTTCGATGAGCTCCCGGCAAAGAGGACTTGAAGTTTAGGTTGCAGGAAGTACACACTTCCCTTTGAGATCGTGGGTCTTCGTGTGATGCTGAATTTTTGTATGTTTTGTTCCTCTTGTCGTTGTACGATCTTATCCAAATGCGGATGATAATCTGTCAGTAATTAGCAGTGTATTTATCTTTCAGGACACTGCTGCACTAGCATTGTGAATTCATAGATTTGGTAAAAGAAAGATTCAAGTTAGAAAGCTTAACGAAGGGATAGACTTTTTCTTTTCTTTTCTTTTTTTGAGCAAGAACTTTAGGGATTGGAATTACGTGGCGACCTTCTCATAATCTCTGGATATCACCCAAATTGGTTTGGGCTCGCCTGTTGACCCTACGATTGAAAAAGGTCCGACTAGCTCGATCGAGAATTTTTTTTTTTTTTTTTTTTTTTGTAGTTTTTAATGTCTTGATTCAATCTCTACTTTTCTATTTCGCCCATTAGTTTCTCTCACATGTCTCCCCCCCCCATTATTAATTTTTTCATATATTTTACTTGCTCTTTTATCTCTCTCTCTTTCTCTCTCTCTCTCTCTCTCTCTCTCTCTCTCTCTCTCTCTCTCTCTCTCTCTCTCTCTCTCTCTCTCTCTCTTCAGTTTTCCGAAATAAATGTAAACACGTTCCAAGAATTATATCTTCTTGACCCCACGACAAGTTCAAACCGCCCGAGAGCTCTTGTAACGTTTCCATCTGAGACTACGCCATCAGCACTTCCTCTAGTGCTCCTTTTTTCTCACTTTCCTCTCTCTTCTCCCTCTCTTCTCTCTCCTCTCTTCCCTCTCTTTTACCTGTCTTTTCTCTCTCTCTCTTCCCTCTCTCTTTTCTCTCTCTTCCCTCTATTTTCCCTTTCTCTTCTCTATCCCCTCTCTCTCTCTCTCTTCCCTCTCTCTTTTATTTCTCTTTTCCCTCTTTCTCTTCCCTCTCTTTTACCTCCCTCCTCCCGTCTTTCCTCTCTCTTCTCTCTCTTTCCCCTCTTCTCTCTCACTTTCCTTTCCCTTCCCTCTCTTTTCCCTTCCTCTTTCCTTTTTCTTTCTCTTTCTTCCCTCTCTTTTCCCTCCCTCCTCCCTCTCTCTTCCCTCACTTCCTTCTCTCTCCCCTCCATTTTCTTCTTTCTTCCCTCTCTCTTTCTCTCCTCTCTCTCTTTCCTTTTTCTTCCGTTTCTCTCCCTCTCTTCCTCTCCCATCATTCTCTCTCACGTACCTCTCCACTCCCTCTTCGCTCTCTCTTTCCTCTATCTTCCCACTCTCTTTCCTTTCTTCCCTCTCCTCTCCTCTCTCTCTCTTTCTCTCTCTCTCTCTCTCTCTCTCTCTCTCTCTCTCTCTCTCTCTCACCTACATCTCCACTTCCTCTTCGCTCTCTCTTCTCTCTATCTTCCCACTCTCTTTCCTTTATATTTCCTCCTCCCTCCAATCTCTCTCTCTCTCTCTCTCTCTCTCTCTCTCTCTCTCTCTCTCTCTCTCTTTCTCTCTTTTTCCCCCTCGTATAGCTCTGCTCGTCCTATTTCCCATCCCCATGTCCCATCCCACGTACCCGATGCCTATTCCTTTTCCAACCTCGCTATTTCCATTCCCTCTGTCAATTACCTCCGATCTACCCACGCCTCCTACTCCCACTCTTTCCCATTCTCCCTCCACCTTCAACTCTCTCGGTCTCTGTACACTCATGTACTCAGTTTCACCCTCCTTTACTCACCCCTCAACGCACCAGCGTCGCGCAATAGCCTTTTATGATTGGATACTAGTTGGAACTCAAAGAAAAATTCCGATCAGTTATTTTTTCTCTTTCTTCCTTCCCTTCTTGGGGGTTTGGTATTTTCCCAAAGAACAGAAACGCTGGGTGATGCACTTAAGAGGCATCTAGTTGAGGAACTAACTAACGAAAGGAATCCTCAGATCTCAGTAAAACCGACTGAAAGAAATAAGGTTAAAAAGAAAATGTACCATTGCGTACGTAAGGAGGTGCTAGAAAGAATGTTTAACCTTTTCCTCACTAAGGGAGCGCTACAGAGATGGATGGAATATCCTGGCGGACGCCAAAATAGAATGAAAAGCGCCATTTGATGAGTTAAGACAACATAGGCCATTCTGTTGGGCGTTGTTATGGCTTGTTGACTGTGTTTACATAAATCAGCTGTAGGCAGCATTTGCTAAAGAAATGTGAACCAAAAATATGTAATTCAAGTGAATAATGAAATGGTTGTAGAAATAGTTACACGAGTAAATGAATAAATAGATAAATATATGATTTAATAAAAAATAATGAATAGGTAATAGATGAATAAACATAGATAAACCGATAAATTCATATAGGAATAGTAAAACAAATGACAATATGAATAAATGAATAGATAGAATAAACTAAATTAAGTTCAATTAAGTATGTCAAAATAGGTTATCATTATTTTTTGTTCAACAGATTGCGAAAGATTTCAGTCAATTACGGACATTTTTTTTTTATTGTATCTTAATTCTTTGGAGGAGCTGTCGAGATGCAGAAAGTGGCGAAGAATTAATACTGAATGATGGGGAGACGAGCCCTGCCCAGGACAAGGGCGCTGGCAAACAGGTCCAAGACGAGGTAGTCAGTCCTTTGGCAAAAACAGAAGGAAAAAGAATTGAAGGAGATTTTTAGCGACGTCATGTTCATGCCTAACATCGTTAGAAGGAGAACAGAAAAATATCAAATGACATGGTGGCAAGGTAGGATTTTTTTTTTTTTTTTTTTTACAGCTGTGTCATCTTTTCCTTGGTCTTGATAAACAAGAAACTTTTTTCTTCTTCTTTTTTTTTTTTTAGCTGTGTCTTCTTTTCCTTGGTTTTGATAAACAAGGAACCTGTTGATTGTGACGTCTGACGTCACGCAGTTGGTTCTCATCCTCGCTGTACTCCGCTCTTGGAGGTCGTATTTGTCTGGATCCTAGTCAGACACCCGATCCACCCTTCCTTTTCTTCTGCCAAATATCTAATGCAGCTGTTAAAAAAAAAAAACTTCCAACTATAAAACTCTTCACAGTCTTTTGTACAAAACGTACGTTACTCCTGCCTTTCGTATTATCTATATATCAGTTGTTGTTTGCAGGCGACACTGCACTTATGACTGAGTCAGAAAATGGTCTAATGTATCTAATAAAGGAGTTTGGTAGGGGATGTAAGAGTAGAAACCTGAGAGTAAATATGGACAAAAGTAAAGTAATGGGAGAGGGTGGCAGTGAATTAGAGTAAGTCTTAAAAGAGAGAAGCAGTAGGAAGTGAACAGTTTTACGTCTTCGGGGTCGTATGTAGGAGGGAACGGAGGTGTAGGGGTATAGTTAATCTACAGAGTGAGGGAATGAAGTGTCATGTGAAGTGGGTATTTGGAGATGAACGTGAAAAGAAAACTGTATGAAGGGGTGATTATACCCACGTCACGGTCTGTCCAAAAAGGAGGAATCTAAGCGTGTTTGAGAATTATGGTTGGGGTTACGAGGATGGATAGAGTGAGAGATGAGGAGGTGAGACGAAGAGGAGAGTGGAAATGGAACTAGTAGAGTTGATACAAAAAAACTGGTACATCTATAAAATAGTCATTACCTGTTCTTCTATAAAGGTAAGAAAAAGGAAATATTCAGTGGGTAGGGTACCGTGGATAGTGATAAGGCTACGTTAAAGGGACAATCGCAAAATTAATTCAAGGTTATACAGTAAATTCACAGAGTTCAGGCGATGAAACTGAGTCCTTTTATGTTGCTTTAAGTCAAGCAATGGATCAGAAGAAAATACACGTTAATAGGAGATTTCATTGCTAAAATGAGGGAAGAACATGGCCACCTGACCCCACATCACATGACCCCAAGGTCACCCATCGAGTAGGGGTAGGGTCTTTTAGTCCTTCCCTGTCCCTCTTTTTGTAAGAGAATGCTATATGAATACAGTTCCCTCCTCTCTTTCTGTACCACTAAAGAGGAGTGTAGATTACAGCCGAAATGTATAGATTCAGCGTTTCCAGTATTTTCTTCTGCTCCGACTGTTGTTTTAGTTTTGATATATATATATATATATATATATATATATATATCTATATATATATATATATATATATATGTCTGTATGTGTGCGTGTATATATATATATCTATATGTGTGTGTGTGTGTGTGTGTGTGTGTGTGTGTGTGTGTGTGTGTGTGTGTGTGTGTGTGTGTGTGTGTGTGTGTGTGTGTGTGTGTGTGTGTGTGTGTGTGTGTGTGTGTGTGTGTGTGTGTGTGTGTGTGTGTGAAATGTCTTTTTAATGAAGCTGACGCAATAAGGTCAAGTTGAAAAAGAAAATCCTGGGCGCAAGCGTTCCCACATGCCGAGTATCACGCGACTACCGCTAAAACTACGATTGCAGGAGAGAGACATAAAATGAAACGATCTCGATATCTCCTATTTTATATATAGAAGGCGGTGTTATTCCGAGTGAATTATCGCCAATTGTTGTGAATTGGAACAGAAAAAAAGGTTCGTTCAAAGTAGTCCAATCTTTCCAAAGAACATTTCAACAATGTGTTCAATACTTGTATTGTTTTAACTTCCCTTAATTCTTCATTCATTTTCTTAATACATGGCGCAATGATAACTTGGCTTTTGGAGATTAGAGACACAATCCATTCGAAGTCGTTCCCACTCAAATGAACTCGCAACAATTGACGATTGATCCCTCGAACCTAAAGGTTTGCTGCGCATGATCAGAAACGATTTCAGCAGAGGCACAAACATGACCTTGTACCACTTAAGGCTCCATACCATTTATCATAATATTTCCAAGACTTTTCTCATAAAACCCAATCATTAAGGAAGCGCATTAGTGCGAAAGTAACCTCCTCGACAATAATTCAAACCTCACCATACAAAAGGACGGTTTTAATGAAAATAATTGATAAAAGAAAAAAAAAGAACGGCGAATGTTCTTCTCAACATCATCGCATAAAGTGTTTGCATAGTCGAATGCGCCTGCAAACTCGCCAAGTATAAAGAATGGCAGTGATGAATCAGATCTTACAGAAGAGCGGGCCAATTTGCATAATAAATGTCACGCAGACTGTTACACTCCGTTCAGACCAAGTTTGGTGGAGGATTTGCTCTTATTACAAACTCTGAGCGGTTTATGTTTATGACGCTCTCTGTCCTCGTAAAATGCATCCTTGGCTCTCTGACCTTTCAGCTTATATTCTCCATGTCCCTTGCAGATAGGGGGACCATATCTAAGTGTATCTATATGTTTTCAACCATTGAGCCAACTGCAGGACCACCGGGCTATCCCCTACGGGATGATACAGCCTCTGTACTTTACAACGGTAGCTTAACCCGAACTTGGCATGGTACGCAGTGCATGCGACGTGTCGAGTGTGTTGGCGTTGCTGTGGTGAGTGGAGGCCTGGAACCAGTGTCACCAAACCGATCATTCTGATCAGGTGCCATCATTAAAATGTTACATTGATGTCGCCGGTACAGAGAAGGGATGAGAAACCATTAAACTACGACTATAGCAACTACCTAGACCCATTTGGCGCAGGCTGCGCTACACCCCATATGCCAACAACTTTGATACCTCATCGACGATTACTTATTATTATATGTAAATATTTGCCAGAAGGTGATCACTGTATATATTTTTGTATCACCCGCACTAATGGGTGATAAACTACAAATAATTCCTTCAGTTATGATTCGAGAGTGTCCTGTGTGTCACTAGTACTCTGTACATAGCTACACTTTTGTACTAGGTTTGACGCTCCTTGAGCGTAATACATTGATTAAAAAAAAAAAAAAAAAAAAAAAAAAAAAAAAACCTAGACCCGTTTGGCGAGAATCGAACCCGGATTTCCTCCGTTCTAAGAACGAACACGAATTGACCTAACCTAATCCAACCTAACCTGACCTAATCTAACCTAACCTTCTATATCCAAATGAGGTATGCACAGATAATGTCCGGATATCACACTTCAGCTAAATCAAGTCGTGAGGCAATAATCAGACCAAATTAGAAAAATAGAATTTACTGACTTCCTTGGCTGCAGTTATGAAAATTAACAACATATTTTGTGGATGAGATGATGACCTAGGTACCCTTAACTAGAAAACCAAGTAGAATCTAGTTTTTTTAGTAGTAGAAAGTATTCTGACCAGGGGCAGTGGACAGGATGCAGGGATGACCCGTCATCCAGGAGGTGCCAAGATAAGAGGGAGGGAGGAGGGTGGAGGGGAGTGGAATATATAGGAAATGGAATGGGTGGGAGTGTTTTCTATGCCTTTTTCTTTTTTGGCTACCCCCCGTGTAAGGGGGAAAAAGCCTTTGGTATATGTAGAAAGTATGTACATGTAGAAAGTATGTAGAAAGTATTCGAGGCCCGGACATCCAGGAGGTGCCAAGATAAGAGGGAGGGAGGAGGGTGGAGGGGAGTGGAATATATAGGAAATGGAATGGGTGGGAGTGTTTTCTATGCCTTTTTCTTTTTTGGCTACCCCCCATGTAAGGGGGGAGCCTTTGGTATATGTAGAAGGTATGTACATGTAGAAAGTATTCGAGGCCCGGTTGGTTGATGCCGGTCCAGGGGGCGTGACCTTGACCTTGACCCGAGTCTTGGATGCAGACGATCTTGAACCGGAGTGAGTGTCCTCAACTTACATAATGCTCCAATATATTTTCTCTCGGTAACTTCCTCCCGCTCTTCCAAGGTCCCGTTCTCGCGTATTTCAAAATGGAATTTCTCTTCCAAACAGGACCCCCTTTTTTGTCTGCAGTTTTTAGTCGGGAGATCACTTTGGAAAAAAATAGGGAGAATTAGTGTTTCGTAGGTGATAACCAGCGATTCTATCCTTGAAGGCAATGTCACACCGAGAGATTTAAGGAACGTGGCAATCCGGAGGGACGATAAAAGTTAAAAGTGATCAAGACTTTTTTTTCCAAATGGAAGTTTGTTTCCAATCATAAAGTCATACAGCGTGACTATGGTCCGTAGTAAATATAAATGACAAACTCATAAATCACACTTCAGATGTTTTTCTTTCTTCTGTAGTTTTACGAAATATTTACATTAAGCTGATGGAAATTATGGAAATTAGATCAAATAAGGTAATAACAAAATTCGTTGGTTTGATACAAATAAACCCATACTGGATAATACAATATAGAGCTGAATAGATTTTGTCGTGGTAACCGCCAAGCGGATTTATTTATTTATTTATCTGGTAAGCGGACCCCCAGCCTGAGGAAGACCACGAGCGGTCGAGACCCCAAAGGAATGAATTTTTAGCTGAATAAAATCGTATGTCCTTTAACCTTCCGTCATACATTCAAGATTCTCGTCAAACATCTTGAATTTCAAAACCTGGAAGACGATTTTGCTTAGTATTCTAGACTTCACTAAAAACAATTCAACAATATGTCTCGTATCCGTATAGGTTTAACCTCTCTCAATTCATTCAGCTTCTCGTTGTATAACGCAAAGGTGATTTGACATTTGGAGATTCGAAAAATAAAAGATTGTGACCTAAGTCGGTTCTACTTAAACGAACTCACTTGAGTCCCGTATGTGTGACAGATGTTTTAGCAAAATAGTCATTACAGTACCGATACACTGGAATACAGGAAACGGTAAAGAAATATATATTCAATTCGTGTTGACAAATGTTAGCCGACTGTTTAACCAAACTGAGTGAAGTATTATAATACTAATAATTATTAGTATCACTCTGAGATAACTGTTACAGAGAAGTACTCTTGCATCAACTTAGGAGAAATTGTTCATCATATTCTGAGTTATTAAATAGGGTGGGGGTTGATTGACATGTATTTAGCCCTGAACTGATTTTCTAGGGGTCTTTGAGTTCGATCCTAGGCCTCGAACTTAGCTAACAACCAAGAAGTAATTCGTATTTCTTGTCTTAAAATGATTAACCAATTTAAGCAATTCGGCCTTAAAGACTGCCATTGTCATGGGTGCTACATTTATACATATATATATATATATATATATATATATATATATATATATATATATATATATATATATATATATATATATATATGTATACATATATATATATATACATTATATATATATATACATATACATATATATATACATATATATATACATTATATGTATATATATATATATATATACATATATATATATATATATACGTATATATATATGTGTGTGTGTGTGTATGTATATATGTGTGTATATATATACACAGACATGACAGAATTGAATAGACACCAAGAGAAATAGTTTAATTTATTAAACAAGCAATTAATACAATTAAAGTGCTTATAAATGGTCACAATGTGAATAACTAATACTTGGTTGACCTCCACTTTGCTTTTTTCAATGCAAGGACCCTTCTAGGCATGCTAGTGATTAGTTTAGGGATTTCTTGCCATGTTTCCCATAGTAATCCTAAGAGTTCGGGGTTTGAAGATGGCTTCCTGTTCTTTTTGCGAAGTTGTTGGTCTTATATGCCCCAGAGGTGTTCATTAGGGTTCATATCCGGGGACTGACTTGGCCATGGAAGTTTCCTGATTCCATTTTGGCAAAACCAACTTTGTGTTGCTTGAGTAGTGTGACAAGGAGCTCCATCTTCCATTAATAAGAAGACAATATTTACTCATTCTACCACTAGAGAATATTGGAATGAGTCCTTTCTTTGATAAAGAAACATATTTGCCTATATTGATGTTTCCTTGACACTCCACAAGCTCTGATCGACCATCACTCCAAATTGCACCCCCACACCATTATTGAAATGTCCCCATGTTTCACTCTTGGCTGCAGTCTTTTTACGTCAAACTCTTGACTACAGAGTCTCCAGACCTACACTTTTCCACTATCAGAAAATAATGCGAATTGTGACTCATCAGAGAAAATGACAGTGCTCCAAAAGGCCACAGGTTTCTCCACCATCTCAACAGCCTAATCCTTTCTGCGCTTGATATTGGCTGGACGAAGGAGTAGTTTCCTTCTTGTAGCTCTGCCATAGCAACCCAGCTTGTGGAGATACCTGACAGCTGTTCTGGGACTGACATCAGCTTGTGCTGCTATGTTAGAGGCCTTGCAACGTGGATCCTCTGCGACATTTCTTTTGACAAGACGTAAGGTTCTTTCTGAGGGCCCGGGACGAACTGAATGAGGTTTTGTGTCCTTGCTCTCTCTGGTGAATTGTACGATAACTCTATGAACAGAAGAAAGGGGTATTGACAGATTTTCAGATATTTTGCGTTGACTAAGTCCACCTTCATGTTGACCCACAATACGACCGCTGAAATACAGATAAGCCTACTTCTCCTTTGGTTCGTGGCATACTTGATTAATCTTGTATGTGATCCGAAATATAAATCTAGGTAAATTTGAATGACATTAAGCATTAAATATGAGAAGAAATACATTTTTCTTGGTGTCTATTCAATTCTGTCATGTCTGTGTGTGTATATATATATATATATATATATATATATATATACATACTTTATTATTATTATTATTATCATTATTATTTTTACCACTGAAGATTTCACAGGATCGACGAGAAATGAAACGAGACTTTTATATTTCATGGGATTTTCTTTTAATACCTCTGAATCATTCTCAGCAATTTCCACAAGTGGAGGAGTTGCATGGACGAAAAGGAGTAGAGGAAGGGAGTGAGGGGTAGGGAATGGAACGTGAGTCTTAAAACGCTGAGAAGTTGAAGGTTTTGTAGTTGTGTGTCTAGGCTTTTAGGAAATAAGGAACAGGTGTGGAGTCCCGGGAATGGATTACAGGGAATAGGGTAGCCGGGAATGGGGGAAACCGGAAACGAGGATCCGGGAATGAAGTCCCGTACTCGAGGTCTAAAGGTAGAGGTCCAAAGACAGAGGTCCGAAGTTTGAAGGCCGAATTGAAGGTCCACAAGATCTAAAGATAGAGGTCCAAAGACAGAGGTCCGAAGTTTGAAGGCCGAATTTAAGGTCCACAAGATCTAAAGATAGAGGTCCAAAGACAGAGGTTCGAAGTTTGAAGGCCGAATTTAAGGTCCACAAGATCTAAAGATAGAGGTCAAAAGACAGAGGTCCGAAGTTTGAAGGCCGAATTTAAGGTCCACAAGTGTAGGGAAAAGGTCACATGTTTAAGGTCAGTGGTTGAATGTTCCGGGACACAGAGGCCCGTAAGTGAAGGGAGGTTCAAGTCTGAAGTCGAGTGTGGAGGTGTGGAGTTGGAAGTTCAGAAAAGATCCAGAAGCAGGTTCCTGGAATCTGAAATAATATTCCGAGAGCGGAGGTACAAACGATTGGATGGATGTCCGAGGCTGGAAGACTGGAAATGGAGCTTCAGACTTTGGTCTCAAGGTCAGGAAGTAGTTTGTTCTGAGGATCATCCGGGTGTAGTAGTTTAGTGTCTTGAGTGGGGGCCCGAGAAGGAAGTTCAGGTGTCTGAAATGGTACTTCAAGAGTGAGAATCAGGTGCTGCGGGGTCCGGAACTGGAAGCTCGAAAGTGATAAAAGTCTGGTGAAGGACTTTTAAGGTCCGGGGCAGGTCGATGGTGGAGGTGGAGGTGTTGGAGGTGGTAGTGGTTTGGATGTACAGTCCCAGAAACTTAGAATCCTGGCGTGGAGGTCATCAGTCTCTTGTCAAGGATGTCAATGAAGACAAGGAAATGGAAGTTCGGTAATAAAGATTCTGGAATGTTAGTGTAGAGATGGAAGACCTGAGATCGAGGTTACGGATCCAAGTTCTTTTGGTGGAGTTGAAGGTAGTTGTCGAAGTCTAAGAGAGGAGGTAGGTCTCCAGGAAGTGGTGTCTTCTACTGCAGGCCTGAAAGTTGAGGTCCGCGTGTTGGCTTTTGTCTATCTCAACCGGGAAGGAGGGATTAGTCTAAGGTGTGAAGAGAAAAGAATGTAAAGTAGTCTAGGAGTGGGAAATGGAGTACAGAAAGATCGTAGGGGGAAAAAGTTTACCGCTACTTTTGCATTTACTGATGGTATTGCTGCGGTGTTGCTCCTGCTGCTGCTGCTGATGCTGCTCCTGCTGCTGCCAGGGTGGCCACTGTTGGAGGAGAATTCTTGCCATCATTTACACGCTTATGTTTATCTTCCTGACCCTTCCTCGCTCTCTCTCTCTCTCTCTCTCTCTCTCTCTCTCTCTCTCTCTCTCTCTCTCTCTCTCTCTCTCTCTCTCTCTCTCTCTCTCTTTCTCTCTCTCTCTCCCTCGACATGTTGGCCCAAATACTCGCTCCTTCCGCGGTATATATTGCCGCAATAATCCCGGTCGACCTCGTAAGAATTAGGCTCCAGAAGACGCGGAGAGAGACGCGAATGGGGACGGAGACGCAGACGGAGACGCAGTTCGCAGATGTTGACGAAGACATGAGAGACACTTCCGGAAGCCCTTCAGGAATGGGACGTTCCAACGAAGTCAACGAAGTAACCTCGGCCTCGGCCTCCTGACCCCATTTGATCTCAGGATCCTCTTCTACTGCAGGATGGGCACATCGGAGAAGACGACTTCGGAGACGGCGGCGTTCTGCTCGAAGATGATGATCTGGAGGAGAAAGAATTCGAGTTATTGAGTGACTTCCTCCCCCGAAGTCGACTTGAACGTCTTTGATACGGTAACGTAGGCCGGAAATATTCTGAATGACGTCAGGCGGTTTTACCCAGTTTTGGTGACGTCACAGTAGCCAAGATGTTGGAATAATTGGCCCCTTTATCTAATGACATATATTCACATTTGTTTGCATCTGTGGCCATACATTTGTGCTTAATTAGATGCATTTGATATTCTATGTTGTATTAAGTACTTCATTGAAATTCTGAAATCATGTTTATATCTACATAAAAAGATAATTTCCTGATCTCATTCTTTCTGAAGAAGCACCACAGTGCCAAACTAGTCACATATGTGTGTGTGTGTGTGTGTGTGTGTGTGTGTTTGTGTGTGTGTGTAAGTGTGTGTGTGTTTGTGTGTGTGTGTGTGTGTGTGTGTGTGTGTGTGTGTGTGTGTGTGTGTGTGTAAGTGTGTGTGTGTGTGTGTGTGT
Source organism: Oratosquilla oratoria (assembly GCF_046742065.1). Lineage (NCBI taxonomy): Eukaryota > Metazoa > Arthropoda > Malacostraca > Stomatopoda > Squillidae > Oratosquilla > Oratosquilla oratoria. The sequence goes on from NC_134797.1 coordinate 30,469,786, forward strand.
GTGTGTGTGTGTGTGTGTGTGTAAGTGTGTGTGTGTGTGAGTGTGTGTGTGTGTGTGTGTGTGTGTGTGTGTGTGTGTGTGTGTGTGTGTGTGTGTGTGTGTGTGTGTAGATATTTTGAAGAGCCGGAGAGGGAGTTGGGGGAAGAATAGGACAAAGAAGAAGGAAAGGAACAGGAGGAAGAGGAGTAGGAGGAACAGTGGGAAGAGACGAAGGAGAGGCATGTGGAAAAGGGGGAAGAGGAGGTGGATGAGATGAGGAGGAAGATGACCGGGGAGAGGTGAGAGGGAGGAAGTGTGGAAAGAGAGGAATAGAAGCAAAAGGAAGATAGGAGGAGGAGGAGGAGAAGGAGGGAGGAGAAGGAGGAGGAAGAGAAGTAAGAGGAGAAAGAACAGGAGGCAGAGAATACGAGAAGAAATGGGAGGAGAGGTAGAAGGAGGAGGAGGAGGAGGAGGAGTATGATGTGATTGTGTTGTGCCAAGGAGAAAGACGAGCTGGGAAAGGTCATTGGCAGCAAAATCCTCCTAAGAAGATTGTAGTTGTAACGCCGTAAAGGACGTCAGATCCAGTTATGACGTCACAGGCTTAATATTATGACGTCATAGGTATGGGGATAGGGAGGATGAGATATGGAAGAACGTATTAGTGTTGAAGGAAAATGTTGGAGAACGGTGACTACGCGAAGGAGATGCGGAGTTGAGGTTTAAGGGCTTATCACACTGAGGTATTTTACCTTCGACTTTTGGAGCAGATTCAAAGCTTTTGGGAAGAAATTTGATATGTTAGAGGAAAATAATTTTCCTCCAGCGTATCAAATGACATTCTATGTATCTTTATTGAGAAAACAAAATAGTTCGTCATTAGTGATTTTACGTCGGAAAAAGTTCTGGAGGTTGAGGGAAAGACAGCCCAGTGTGATAGCCCTTTCAAGGAGTGATGAAGCTGACAGCAGGTTTGAAGCTCAAAGAAGGGGGAAGAATGTGGAAAAGTGAGCGATAGGGAAAGATATGGGAGAAGTAGATGGAGAATGGACGAGTCGTGAGGCTCAGAGTTGAGAGCGAATAGATATAGAGGAAGAAATATCGCAGAGAAAATGCGCGATTGAAAGACATCTCTTGAGACAGAAGGTATGAAGGTCGTAGGGTCAGATGGGGAACTTAAGCTTTGATGGGGCAGTGAAAGAAAGGGAGGAGGAGGAGGGCGAAGAAGAGGAGGAGGAGGAGGAGGAAAGGGGAGGAATAAGAGGAGTGCAAGGAGGATGAAGGAGAGGAGAGGGGAGGAGGAGGAGGAAGAGTGCAAGAAGGAAGAAGAGCAGGAGAGTAAGGAGGAAGAAGAGAGAAGAGGAAGGGGAGGAAGAAGAGGAGAACGAGAAGAAAGAAAAGACGGGAGGAAGGGTGATGATGATGATGATGATGATGATGATGATGATGATGATGATGATGATGATGATGATGATGATGATGATGATGATGATGACGACGATAGAAAAGAGAATAAGGTGAAGGAGGAAGTGTTGATGGTGAAGCTGATGGAAGTAAAATAGGAAGAGGGGGAAGAAGAAGAGGAGGACGAGGAGGAGGAGGAGGAGAGGAATGAGACAATGAGACGAAAAAACAAGGACGAAAAGGGGAAGGGGGTAGAATGGAACTCAAGAGGCGAAAGAAGACTAAATAGTAACCCCATTCAAGCTAAAGACACTTCCTCTCAGTCTGGCAGCCGTCTGGGGAGGTCAAATGAGTCGGTTCGAATCCCGTTCACGGTGTAGAAGTTAGGAAGGGTATCCACCGTGACCCATGTGATCCCATACCGCCCAAACCGAAGCACTTCCATATGGTAGCTTGTTAGCCCTGGGGAAGTCTGTAACGTTTACTGGAATCGGCATCGCCACAAAGTGAAGAAGAAGGCCCAAAACGGGAGGAGAACTCACGTCATTGGCCCCGGACTTGAGGAGCGGCGCGGGCAGGTAGAGGGTCTTCGTGGGGCCTTTGTGCCAGTAGCGCCCGAGGTTGAAGCCATTGACAAAGGCCACGCCCTTGCCCCACGTTCTCATGTCCAAGAAGGTGTCCTGAGGCTTGCCCTCGATCTCAAGAACGGCTCGGTAGAGGGCCGGAGTCGGCAGTGGGCTCTCGAAGTTCTTCCAGTCCCGAAGTCTGAGGGAAAACGGAGAGAAGTAGATCTTGAGCTGTTTATATATATATATATATATATATATATATATATATATATATATATATATATATATATATATATATATATATATATATATATATAATGACGTATATCATATATATTGTCATAGCTGCAGGACATTTTTCGAAAGTGATACTTTTTTCCTAAGCGCTGACAATTCTCAACGAACAGGTTAATTGACATATATCTACCCGTTAATGAATTTCTTCTTGAATTCTAAAGGCGTTGCTCTCCACTCGAGAATCTCTTCGCCGTCGATCAGGACGGGTCCCTCCCACAGACCCTTCTTCTGGACGTACTTGTGCGGGTGCCCGAAGTTGACACGACCCAGGTTCTCCACCATGATGGTGAGTTCGGCGACCTTACCTTCTCCTTGAAGCTTCAGCTCCTTGTCCCTGTGGGGAGAAGAGCGCGGAGACGTGACAAGAAGACTTCTGTAGAACGGAAACACGTTTATAACACTGAGAGAGAAATTCGCTGGTAACAGCGACATCAATCCGATCATTTTTATGACAGTCGCATGCAGGATTCGAACCCACTGCTTTCGGCAGTGGGTTAAGCCTCTGTGAAGGTGATCTTACGGGTGGCCGAAAGCAGTGGGTTCGAATCCTGCATGCGACTGTCATAAAAATTATCGGAACGTTTCAACACGTTTACCCTTTGCGTTGCGTGCGGAACCTGAGGGAATTTCTTTAATTGAATGAAGCCATCTGGCGGTACTCGAAATAAAAGGTTAAGGTTAATGGTTTGCTTTTAGCATTTCTTTCTGGCTGATACTAGACTTTTATTCAAACGAAGAAACCTTTATATGCCGTAGCGTCCTTAAGTTCGCCCCTCAGCGCGTTAATAATTAAAAAAAAAAAAAAAAAAAAAAAATCAAGTTAATGAATAAGTCAAAAGATGTGTAAACTAATTAGTGAATCAATCAATAAATGAAACTCAGTCAACTCAACCTAGATGAAAATCTTTCGATCAGTCATTTCGAGTCCATTGCTAAATAAAAGCTTCTCTCATACCATTCCATTAACCACACAATTGCTCCAACCTTTACCACGTTACTCCTGCAAATTTCTATATCATGTCTCTTCACCATCCGCATGGTCTCCCTCTGCCACGTTTCCCATCTTGCGGCGTCCAGTCAGTAACACATTACGTTCCATTGCCCATCATTCTTTCACGCTAACTTACCTGCCTGATGCCTCTGCGTCTCTTTTACTGCATCCACAATATCCTTCACTCCAGTCTGTTCTCTCATCCAACTTACTCTCTTCCTGTCTTTCAGTGTTAGTCTCAGGATTGATCTCCTCATTCTCCTCTGTGCATTCCTCAGCTTTGTCCCCATCACCTTCGTCAAATTCCAAATCTTGCAATTATAGATTATTGCTGGCAATTTGCACCAATTGTAAATATGTGCTTTAGACATTTTCCAACCACTTGTGATACGCCTTTTTATTTGATTTTTTTTTATTTTCATTTTAGTTAATTTTAGCATCTGGCCTAAATAATTGTAATCTTCAACTTCAAGAATCTCACCATCTCCTATAATTGCTTTACTTTGAACTTATAAGTTAATTATTATTTTGTTCGTCTTATACATCTTCAAATTTTGAGACGTTATTTGTTCAGATAACTCAGCATATCTTGCAAGTATTTTGCTGTTTTTGAAATGTGAATGGTTTTGTTCACATTAAGGTAGTTGAAAAATTCCCTATTAATAGTGAAACGCTTTCCCTTCCCAAATCAACATTTTGAAAAAAAAATTCCAGTCTAACTAGTTTAAAAGAAATTACCGCGTACATCGCCTTGCCGCACTCCTTTCTCGATCTTTATCTTTTCTGTAGCTTTATGTAACCGAATTACTGCAATACCTTTTGCATAAACGTTCTGTAGAACCTTTGTAATGTGTTCGTTTGTAACTTGTTTGATTATAGAGTTTAGTATTATGCGTTCTATCAAACAAATGACAGGAGAATCTTTGGCACTTTCACAATGAAGCATCCTAGCGACTTATGGAAATATATTGTATTCTTCAAATATCATTATTTTGGATCTATCCTGAAAGATAAAGTTACTTTGCTATAATGAGTTCATTTCTTTGAGTACTCGAAACATCCATCGGTATAATACAATTTGGCGTCAGCAGGAATAAAGGTTCATTAATAGAATTCGTCAGTTAAAGGGTTAACATTTGCAGTATAGTAAATATCTTTATGTTTTAGTCTGCTTCACGCAGAACGATTTTATTTAGATAAAAGGAGTCGTTGTACTGAAGAAAAAAAAATCGAAATGAAGAATTTCAAGTACCCAAGCAATCCCATTTCGTAGTCTTTTTTTTTTTTCGTCGTTTCATAATGACGATTATGAAAATTATCAAATAATTTTCCACCGCCTTACAAAGGTCACCGACAGCTTGCTACTGACCGTGGTTCAACATGATATTCGATTTAGTATCTCACTAAAATCCTCCTTATCAGACAGATCCGCAACATGCCAGGTACGTAGCGAATACCGTTCCACCCTTTAGCTGGCAAGAACTAAAAGATTGCTGAAATTTAGATTCTGGCAGAGTCTACGAAGCAGAAAATGAGAATCTGCCTCAGAGGACCTGCCTGACTGAGTTTTAGTCCTTAGCACCACCTACCTGCCCTCCCACCAGCCGAAGTTGTTGACATGCAAGACGTTGGTCAACGGTTTGGTGGCCATGGTGCCGTCGACCATCACCTGGGCAGCGTCTCTGGAATGGGAAATATGGCTAAGTTAAACGCTCATGGAAAACAATGAGTGTGTGTGTATTCACCTCGGATCTGCTGCAGTCTCTGTCGAGACAGCCAGACACCACCCTACGGCAGTGAGCTCAGAGCTCATTATTTGCCGATTGTGTGTGTGTGTGTGTGTGTGTGTGTGTGTGTGTGTGTGTGTGTGTGTGTGTGTGTGTGTGTGTGTGTGTGTGTGTGCGTGCGTGTGTGTGTGTGCGTGCGTGTGTGTGCGTGTGTGTGTGTGCGTCCGTGTGTGTGTGTGTGTGTGAGAGAGAGAGAGAGAGAGATAAAGAGAGAGAGAGAGTGAGAGAGAGAAAGAGTGAGACTGTGTGTATTCACCTTGGTCTTTGGATCACGTGTTGGATTCGTGATCGACAGCTATTTCCCTCCCGGAAGAGAGCTCAGAGCTCGTATGACCGATCTATGGGTAATGCACCTTGCACACACACACACACACCCAACTCCCCGCCCACGAGAGTCGGGGTAACGACCCGAAGCGCAGCGATACCGAAAGAATTTCGGCCCTGGGCAGGATTCGAACCAGCTACTGCTGCAGTCCAGTACTCTATCAACCGCGCGACCGAGTCGTGTGTGTATGTGTGTGTGTAAGAGAGAGAGAGAGAGAGAGAGAGAAAGAGAGAGAGGGAGAAAGAGAGAGAGGGAGAAAGAGAGAGAGAGAGAGAAAGAATATGCGTTAGTGTATGTGCGTGCGTGTGTGTGAGCGCGTGTGAATATGTGTGTTCACGTGTACGTGCGTGCTTGTGCGAATGTGTGTGTGTGTGTGTGTGTGTCCCCGTGTTTGTTTTTGAGTACGTTACTAGACGACATTCGCCTTTAAGAACACGCTATATATATGTATCTACCTCATAAGCCTGAAGGCTTTCGGAAGATCCTAACAAATTACCACAGATTCGAAAAGTTTTTGGAAGATCAAAGATCCCATTCGCAGTCAGAGGCGGGTATTGATTGTCTTGCTGGGCGAGTACTCTATGTGTTCCGTTCTCCCATACACAACAGCCTCTGAAGACGACGCTGTGGCATGAAAAACAACTCTCGCACATCGATCTGTGCCCGCTACTGTGGTAAACTACTACTACTTCTCCTCCTTCTTGTTCTTGTCCTTGTTCTTTTTCTTCTCATTCTTCTTTCCTCTTCTTCTTTTTTTGTTCTTCTTTTTCTTCGTCCATTTCTTCTTTTTGTTCACCTTTTTCTTCTTCTTGTTCACCCTTTTTTCTTCTTCTTTTTTTCTTCATTTTGTTCTTCTTATTTCTTGTTCTCCTTTTTCTTCTTCTTTTCTCTTCTTCTTCTTCTTCTTCTTCTTCTTCTTCTTCTTCTTCTTCTTCTTCTTCTTCTTCTTCTTCTTCTTCCTCCTTTTCTTGTTTCTTTTCAGTTCCACGTGTCTTGGGATGGTTCTTTGCACCTCATTCATACGCGGAGAGAAGACTTTTGACCATTTTATTTGTTTCAACATATATAAAACAACATGTTTGTGTGTTTAGATAACAGAATCCAAGTGTGTGTGTGTGTGTGTGTGTGTGTGTGTGTGTGTGTGTGTGTGTGTGTGTGTGTGTGTGTGTGTGTGTGTGTGTGTGTGTGTGTGTGTGTGTGTGTGTGTAGTTTACTATGACACTGGACCACATACTGGGCCCGTGATCGAAAGCTAATACCATCCTGGATGAAAGTTCAGAGCGGATACAAATCTTGTGCTATAGGTAATGCTAGCCTTGAACATACTACACATCCACCTTCTTATTCAACGGTAACAGTAACGGCTTGTGGAAGCATTACAAGCCGTGGGCAGGGGTATGATCTCGGGCCTCCTAATGTAATTTCAATTAAATATTGTCTATATATTCGCAAAGAACTTGGAATATCCCTGGGTATACTTGTTAGGAGATAGTGGTCTGTTGTCGTTTGAAGGATCAAGGTGGTTTTTACTGTCTTTTTAACTCAGTTATAGCTACTGTGAGGTAATTTAACCCCAATACCCATACCACCCACACCTCCTTCCCCTCCTCCGCCACCACACTACGGAACTACCAGACTAGGTACGAAAGTCGCTAACGACGACGCTTATTTTGCTTACTCAGGCCTAACATTCGGCCGTTTTTCTCAATTAAAACTTGGCTAATGAAGAGACATCATTTCTTTTCTGCAATTTTAAACGTGCGAGGCAAAAAATAATGTCTCAAGAGCATTTTCTTTGTCAAGGAGACTTAGCAAAAGTAAAAGTTTGCAAAGCTGCTGGATATGAAGTTCTCATACGTATTCTACTTGCGATCACACACAAGCACACACGTATATATAAAAAAAAGGAGATATATATATATATATATATATATATATATATATATATATATATATACAAAATAGACCACTTGGAAAAAAGAAACTAACGAAGCAAAGCGCTTTCGTATATTACATCTTCAGCGCAACTAGTCTTGTTGCACTGAAGATGTAATATACGAAAGCGCTCTGCTTCGTTAATTTCTTTCTTCCAAATGGTCTACTTTACATAAGTGAACACACGTACCCGTGTTCTTGTTAGCATATATATATATATATATATATATATATATATATATATATATATATATATATATATATATATATATATACATATACACTGAGTTAAACACAACAGGATTTTGACACTGATTAAAGTTGTAAGTCGCTTCTTACGAGGGGGCCACATATATTTACAAGTGAAAACTAATAGTAATTAGTGGAGGTCTGTTCATTATATTCATTGTCTCCAGGGAGAAAAAGAATAGTAATACATAAGTATAGGTTCACATGATGGAAAAAAGGGTTCAAAGCCTCAAGTCTAGATCTTACCTGACGTGACCTCTGATTTTGAGGACGGAGTCGGATTGGAGGGGGACGCTGGTCCTGTAGACAATGTAGCCGTAGGATTGGCCGTTGTTGTCGTTGATGTCGAGTGCCTCCATGTTCACGGGACCATCAGTCAGGAGCACAGACACCTGGAGGAGAAAAAAAAAAAAAAAAAAAAAATATATATATATATATATATATATAAATATATATATATATATATATATATATACATATATATATATATATATATACATATATATATATATATATATATATATATATATATATATGCGAATAAATCACAGAAACACGTGATTCACAAAATGTGTAATAAAACCACTTGGAAAATAAAATGAAAGGTGACCGAACGTTGTCTATTTAAGATATTTTCGGTCACCTTTCATTTTATTTTCCAATTGGTGTTATTACACACACACACACACACACACACACACACACACACACACACACACACACACACACACACACACACACACACACACACACACACACACAAATATATATATATATATATATATATATATATGTGTGTGTGTGTGTGTGTGTGTGTGTGTGTGTGTGTGTGTGTATGTGTGTTTATGTCTGTGTTAATGTCAGACAGCGATGAAAAGGACAAAATGAAAAAAAAAGAATATCTGTAGGGAAGCGTTCCTGAAAGAATAAAATTAGATATTCAAAATTGCCTGCTGGTATACGGAAAGAGTCTTTAGATTTCGTTTTTGTTTTTTTTTTCTTTAAAGAAAGGTGAAACTGTATCAAAGGGAAGAGAGTTATAGAGCTTCTTTTCGGGGAATTCTAGAACCTCTAATGGAGGAAGGATTCTAGAGCTTCTTAGAGGAAATAAAGACGTTTCAGAAAATATAGTGTTGTGTGGTTTCCTAAGAACCGAAAGTGTTCAGTTACGAAGTTCACAAGAACGTTAACCATAACAATAACAAATAGAAGACATGCAGTATTATAGTAAACAGGAAGTTGCTGAAGTTGATCAATGATAAATGAAGTGTTAATCGAGTGGAAATTTATAGACTTTAGTTCGAGAGTGCTAAGTGAGACAGTCACTCCAGATTCGAAATGCGTATACCATACAGTTGCCAACGTTTACATTGCATAGAATCAACAGCTGAATTGGATTTATAAAGGAATGAAAATGACACAGACCTTATCCTTACTGAAGCTGTTACGACAATAGAAGAGGGGAAAAGTTTTCCATTCAATTTTATGACTAAAGAATAAATACTTCGAGAATATTTCATGAATAAGAAGGATTAACTTGAGACCTGTCGAAGAAAAGAAAACCCTCTGGAAGGTTCTGCCGAGTGAAGAAATATACATTCTGGGGAATAAAAGACAATAGATTTTTCTTTGTCCCAGTCAGATGTAATAAAAAGGTCTGAAGTCAAGTGCCCTGCAGGTGTCCTCCAAGAAGATTAGAGTTTACTTTAAGAAGAGTGTCTTCTTAGAGTTTACTTTAAGAAGAGTGTCTGCCAAATAATGTGGAGAAATGTATAGCAGTGGATCATCAGCCTGAGGGCGTGTAGGGGAGGATTATTTTTTATGAGAGACAAAGATTATAATTGTTTGAAAGATGGATACATACATAGATATATATGCATACATATATGGATATACTCTATACAGAAACACACATATACATACATACATACACACATACACTCATGCATACATTTATACATACATACATACATATATACATACATACATACATTTATACATACATATATACATACATACACACATATACATACATATATACATACATACATACCCTACATACATACATACACACATATATACATACATACCCTACATACATATATACATACATATACCAAAGGCTTTGCCCCTTACACGAGAGGTAGCCAAAATCAAAGATATAAATCCATTCCCACCCATTTCATCCCCATATACTCCACTCCCATTCACCATACCCTCCTCCCTCTTTTCTTGGCTTCTTCTGGATGACGGGTCATCCCTATATCTCGCCCACTGCCCTGGGTCACAAGCAATGCAGCAATACACAGCACATCCAGAGCAAGACATCTTCATTTAATCAGTCACCCACCTCCCCTCTCCATTCTCTCATGCAGAAAAAAGCGAGGACGGGAAGAAATACCTTCAGGCTGCATCAACATATCATTCACACATAACCCCTTACCCCCCCATCCCCTACCCACTCCCTTCCATGCATCACAGCATCATCCATACACAACCAGTCTCCATTCACCCCTATCTTCTGTTTTCTATTTTCCTCAACTGACATCCCACTCTTTCCCAATATCTCCTTACCCCATCCATCCATCTCATCCTTGGTCGTCCCCTCATGTTCACTCCCTACTTCTCTGCCTTCCACGCCTCTTTTCATAATCTTTCTTCACTCACTTTTTTCCATGTGTCCAAACCATCCCAATGCTCTTTCACCAACCCTATCTCCCAACTCCCTTTCCACCCACTCTCTCCTCCTCACCTCTTCGTTTCTCATTTTATCCATCACACATACATACAGGCATATATATATATATATATATATATATATATATATATATATGTATGTATATATCATTGTCCAGTAATGTCGTAACACATTAATAAATACACAAAAATCCCACTGTTGATTGAATTTAAGAAAAGAAAGGAAATAACGATTTTCGTATATTTCGATCACTTGCTGTGATCCTCTTCAAGCGGAACACAAAGACAAGAGAAAACACATATCTTATATACAGAGGAGAGAGGTGGAGTGAGGGAACATGGACATGTCATATCAGGTAGCGTCTATATTGCTGCGCGGGCTTTGTGGCAAGTCGTTCGCATTTAAAATAGAAGGAAGTAATTTGTTAAATGCCAAGGTGGTTATATAATCAGGTGACCATTGTCCTTTTGAAATATTAAAATTAGGGAATTGTTTAATTAAGGAAGATTCAATATGTATATGTATATATTCATATATATATATATATATGTATATATATATTCATATATATTATGTATATATATATATATATATGTATAAATTCATATATATATGTATATATATATATATATATATATATATATATGTATATATATATATATATATATATATATATATATATATATATGTATATGTTGATGAGGGTGGAAAAAGAAGTCAGGGGTCCACCTTCATCAACTTGTCACAATGATGTACCAGCATATATGTATATATATATATATATATATATATATATATATATATATATATACATATATATATATATATGTATATATATATATGTATATATATATGTATATATATATATATATATATATATATGTATATATACACATATACATATATATATATATATATACTGTATATAATATATATAATATATATATATATATATATACTGTATATAATATATATATATATAGTAAAAGAGGTATGGAAGGCAGATGTGGAGGGAGTGAACATGAGGGGACGTCCTAGGATGAGGTGGATGGATGGGGTGAAGGGGGCTTTGGGGAAGAGGGGAATGTCTGTTGAGGAAGGAAGGGAGAGGACGGAAGACAGAGGTGAGTGGAGAATGGTTGTATATGGATGATGGGGGGTGGGGTAGTATGTGTGAGTAAATTTTGACGCAGCCCGAAGGGATTTCTCCCCGTCCTCGCCTTATATGCAAAGGGAGACGGAGAGGGGGGGGTCGCCGATTAAATGAAGCGGCCTTGCTGTGGATGTACTGTGTCTTGCGACACTGCTTCTGACCCAGGGCGGTGGGCAGGGTGCAGGGATGACCCGTCATCCAGGAGGTGCTCAGATGAGAGGAAGGGTGGGAGGGATGTGGAGTGTATTTAGGGATGAAATAGGTGGGAGTGTTTTTATGCCTTTCCCTTTTTGGCTACCTCCCTTGGAAGGGGGAAAAAGCCTTGGTATATGTATGTATGTACATATATATATATGTATATATATATATATATATATATATATATATATATATATATATATATATATATACAGAGAGAGAGAGAGAGAGAGAGAGAGAGAGAGAGAGAGAGAGAGAGAGTAGACGTATGAAAATATGATACTGACAGGAACATGGTCATAGACAAGAGTGAGGCGAGTGCCTCTGCTTACCCCAACGGCCTTGATGATCGACTCGAAGTCCATGACGCCGGTCACATTAACTTGTCCGTAGGCCTTCTTCGTTCTCTGCGGCGGAGGCTCGGGGTTACTCACTGTCAGAATAAGTAAATGTAAACAGTCCTTTTATTATATTCTTTACTTCGAAGGACGCACGCGAAAGTAAAGTACACAAATCATACACGTACGCACACCAACGTGTATATATATATATATATATATATATATATATATAATATATATATATATATATATATATATATATATATATATATATATATATTTATATATATTTCAGTTCGAAGATTTAAGATTCGTTTCAATAAACACCTAAGCAAGATGCTGTAATGACTGCCATTTATTTTATATCATCTGTTTGTTTGTAATTTGTCTGTTTATTATCATTTGTTTGATTTTCATTAATTATCATTTATCTGTCAATTTAATATTATTTACTATTTACCTGTTTGTTTACAATTTAATTACACCTATGCATTTATTAATTTTATTTATTATTATCTATATGTCTTTGTGTGTGTGTCTGTGCGTGTGTTGTGTGTGTGTTGTGTGTGTGTGTGTGTGTGTGTGTGTGTGTGTGTGTGTGTGTGTGTGTGTGTGTGTGTGTGTAGTGTGTGTTTGTGCGTGTATATACTTGTACGTGTACATATGTATATATACATGTACATATGCACATGTATATGTATGTCTATATATGTATATGTACAGTATTTACATGGAATTATGCATTCACATGGAATTATGAATTTATATGCATATCTGTTTATATGAAACCCATAACTATCATGGAAGAAGAGGTCCCCATATCAATGCTTTCACATTCACAGGACTTAAGCCCACAAGATCATCATACGGTACCTGCAGACATAAGCGAGAACATTGTTCGGTGACGAATTAACAGCCGTGGCCTATGGACAAACAAACCAACAAATCTTTGTTCGTTTTTTGTTTACAAACGAAAGCGGCAACTCCGTCACCGAGCACAATATTCTCGCTTGTGTCTGCAGACACTATGTGATGCTCGTGAGGGCGGAGATCTCGACTTTGCTTCCGTGCTGACTCACCAACACCAGCGAGAGGATTGAAAGAAGCGATGGTGTCTTTGGCTAAGAAGTACTTCTCCGTGTAGTCTCCGGCTTCACTCAACGGAGCATCGTAGTCTGAAAAATAGAAGGACGTTTCGGTTAGAGTTATCGAAGGGGAAGAAGAAAAAGGAAGAAAGAAAAGGGGAAGAAGTAGAACGAAAATATTAATATTTCGTTGACAATAACCATCACTTTCGTCATTGTAGATAATATGGCATCAAAAAGGTGGTATCGTACGGGTGGTAACAGCGTGACTCGGATCCGTGGGGGTAAAGGGAGACTAAATGTGATGAAAAAAGGCAGAAAGGAAAGGGAGGAGGATTAAGTCACAGTATTGACGATGATAACAACTTCATTTATAGGTTGTAACCGATACGATCGAATTTATCATGATTGTAATGGCTGTTGGTAACACATCTTATTATAAAAATCTTGTTGATATGATTCATTTATCAAGACATTTCTCCTTTATTTTTGTCTGTCTGATATACCCACTGTATTCATCTGTTTATTTTTTTACTCCTTCATTTATTTATTCACATATTATTATTTGTTTGAAAATACGTGGCCTTTACATTTATTTATATATTTGTTCATTTATTTATCCATGTATTTATTTATCTATGTATTGCTCATTCATTCACTCATCTATTCATATATTATTTGTTTGAAAAGACGTAGTCTTTACATCTATTTATATACTTGTTAACTTATTTATCCATGTATTTATTTACCTATGTATTGTTCATTCATTTATTCATTCATTCATTCATTCATATATCATTTGTTTGAAAAGACGTAGTCTTTACATCTATTTATATACTTGTTAATTTATTTATCCATGTATTTATTTACCTATGTATTGCTCATTCATTTATTCCTTCCTTCATTCATTCATTCTCAAGAACTAACCGGCAGAAGAGGTTGGTACCTCAGTTATTATAATCATTCTGTTTAATGAACACCACATATAGTCAGGGACGAGATGTGAGTCACTGCTTGACATATATAACCTATAAGAAACTTTTGTTCTTCATATATACACACGCTAAAATTGAGATCCGTTGCTGGCAACCTATGCCACAGATAGACTGCCCATATCAAGGCCATTGGAGTTGTCTAATACACACAAAGTGACCAGTCAAGACGAAAGGCACTAAAGAGTTTTCCAAGAAGAATTATACATGGATTTAGTGTTTACATACTGTGATATCCCTAGATTAAACTTAAGATTTGAAATAGAATTTGAATATATTGATTACTCATCATAATGAATTCTTAGAATGAATAAAAAAGTCTTAGATAATAGGCAATATATAATAGATAATAGAATATAATAGTGATAAATAACAAATAAAAATATTAGATAAATAAATTATATTAAATAATAATAAATAACAAATAAGAATATTAGATGAATAAATTATAATGAATAAATCATATAATAAATAGATAAAGTCTTATAATGAACAAAACCGGTATAGTTTGTTATTGTTTCTGATGGGGGATTGATCACATGACAGTACTCGTAATTTGGTTCACTTCACTTGGAAGACAAACTCTGAAGATCACTTTGGAACCTTTGAGATCTTTCATCTACATATTTTAAAGATCGGTAAAAGAAGGGGAAAAAAATGCAAACACTCCGGAGAGAAAATATGCAAGAGTATGCCAGTTATTAGGCAGATGACTTAAAGAAAATCATTATGTGAAAAAATGGAAACTGTGCGCATGAAGTATGGACGTACCTATAGGCCCTGCCAGTTTGCGCAAGGCCAAATAGGCCAAATTCCCTGAAGGAAGAAAACCCTACTGGACAGAAAAGGACAAAAAGACAAAAACCTTTGGGATTTAATACCCTGTAATAAGACACTCAACAAAAGTAGGATATGCCGTAATTTCAAAATATTCAAATTGTATTTTCTAGTATAGTAGTATTGTAAATCACACACTAGCCACTATTATCAGTTTGCTACAAAATAGTAGCCATCAAGTCCACTGTCTTGGATGATAAAGCCATTTGACTAAGAATACGATTATAAGAGCCACTGAACTGTGATCAAACGTCTTTCCCTTGATGATTTTAGTGTCAGCTTTCACCCCAAAGGAAAAAAAAATACCTAAATTGTGACCGTGTGCACAATCAGCAAGAATATTGTGAGCATTTTTGTGTCATCCACGGGTGAATTAAATCTGGATAGTTTGTAAGGACACTGTCCTCGAAAGCTTTGCTGTGGTTATAAAGTAGTGAAGTTACGTAGTCTCTGACAGTGATTAAAGCCACAATGGAGGTCTACTGAAAAATGGGTTTCCTATATAAATCCAATTCCAGGATTCAGAAATTTGGATTGAAAATCGTGGTTGGCTTTGATGACCCTAGGAAAGGCTGTAAAACTATCACAGAACTGAAATATGATATTTTATGTGTGAAAGATCAAACGCGATTTTTTTTACTTTGTCACAATGGGGATTTTTTCATCCATTATTTTAGAATATATATCACATTTATTTGTTTCAAATTCATGGCTACATCATTTCATATCTGTTTTTATTTTTCTCTATGAAAATGAATAAATAAAAATAAATACAATCACATCAAAACCGTACAGTGATTTTCATAATCAAAAATATCAGTCCAGACATGTCATCGTACCATGGTAATATAAAGATGACTTTTAATATTAGGTTTGTATTCAACTAATTGTATCGATTTTGTATTAAAAAAGGACTAATTCTGGAATCTTTTATTGTTTTTATTTATGAAGGCTGTATGCCAGCCAATAAAAGTATAATTTAAGGCTTCTATACAAGCCCATGATCCCAACATAACTAACGCATTCTTTAACACTTCTGCTCCCCTGATTAAAATCACCTGGCGACATCTAGAACAAATGTTTTAATCAGAAATATTACCAAAAGGGTAAAAGAACGTTAATGACATGGTCACGCAGTGAGAACGTATGGGGAACGCTTGTTTCTGACTATAATTTTTCATTTGAGTGACTACTGTTAGTGGATGAGATTGACAATATTAGGATTTCAATTCCAGAGGAAAGCTTACGTCTTATCGTTTCATCCAATGTATAGTTAGCTCCAATTGTAGTTTTAAGTATTTAGTAATTTCTTTACGTAGGTAATTGCTGTTTGTTTCTAATTTGAATATTTCCAAGGCCTTCGTCTTCTGTGTGTCTTTTTACCAATTCCAATTCAATTTATCGTTGAAAGTATTTATTTCAGTTGGATAATATTTCCGTGATTATTCTATTCTTATTTAAAAGTGGCGCCGTGTTTTATTCTTTATAGGCGATTCCCTATTCGATTCCTTTGTATACGTGGCATTACTGTACACTACACTTTCTGCCATTATGATGTTTTCAGATCGAATTCTTAAGGTTTAGGTTAGGTATCGTTTGTCCGAAAACCGGACGATGGAAGTTAGAAGATATGGGCCCACAATATCGCTTTGTATTGTTAGGACATAAGTACACTTTCATAAAAGTAAAAAAAATCGTTATATTTATCACTACATGCTAAGACCTAAAGTGGTCACTGCTTGAGAGAGCCGAGTCCTTAGTTCTGAACCAGTCACGTGACTCGTTATTTAGTTCATTTCTTATTTTACTAAAAGTATTATGAGTTCAGGGACGTTTCGTCCAGGAGGTGGTACGATGTGAGGGGTAATGAATAGGTTTTGTATGGGTGTGGGATGTGTATAAGGTCGAGGTATGCTTTGATTAGGTCATCTCTCTCATAAGGAGGAAAAGGACCTTTGATATGTGTGTATGCAAGTAGCTCTGTTTCTCATTTTATTCGCGTGTGCCAGGAAACAGGGATGACACTTCGTCCCCGAAGTGCTAAAATGAGAGATATATTAAATGAGTTTTATTGTGGAAAATGTGTGCATCCGGCTATACTCCTTATATGGGGAAAATGGTTTTTGGTATGTATATACGTATGTATGTATGTATGTATTATGTATGTATTATGTATGTATGTATGTATGAACGCATTATGTATGTATGAATATATGAATGTATGTATGTATGTAGGTAGGTAGGTACTATGTATATATGTATGTATGTATGTATGTATGAGTTTTGTGTAAGAATTCATAAACTAATGAAAACTAGTCTAAGTTTTGTGTTTTGCTAATATTTGGCATGATCGACAATAGACATCTGATCTTAACTTCTATTAAGAAATATATATTTTTAAAGACTAGAGTTCGTTCAAAATAAGCTTTGCTCAGTTAGGAACTGGCATTTGGAAATATATATTGGGTTCTAGGTGCATGTATGCAACTTTGCCATGAAACTTTTATTCTATCAAAAAAGAGTCTATGTGTACATGATTATAATAAACGTTCAACAAATGGGGCATATCTGGAATTTTTTTAACGCCAATATTAATTCCATCAAAAAAATTCATCTGAGATTTAAAATAGTTCTCATCATTTTCCTCGAATAGAATTGACAACTGCTTAGATCCATTACTTCCTCTTCAGACCTTGTATCAATCATTCCATTTTCTGTCGATGCAACTTCCATTTTGTGAGTAAGAGAGAATGGATTCAAAGTTAAGCTTCTTTCCCTTGGTAAGTCGTTGATGGTCTTTTGTTTTTTTTTCTTTGGACTTAGCCTTGCAACAGAATCTTAAACAAACTCTCAAATACCCAGTTTCTCTACTCACTGTCTCATCGTACTCTGAATATTCTTTACAAGAGATTGAAATTAAGCTTTTAGCTTTCTTGTTAACGATGAGATTAGTTTTACTGAGTAGGTCCCAGGACTTTTTTCGAAGTCCGTTCTTCTTATTCCTGTTTGTGTTTTGAGTCGTTTTTTTTTTCTTCTTCCAAATAAGTCGTTCACTTAATTAGGAAAGTTTTCGACAGACTTGTGCCATTCTCCTTGAGTAACAAACTTCCATTACTAACACAAAATCCTCTGAATATAAAAACGTTATCATATCCGATTTCTAGTTGATATTTTTTCACATTATGGATCCCTTTGGCCATGTTTGAATATAAAGATTTGGTTGTCACCTTACAGCAAAGGCTCACAGACCAAGCAAAGGTCCATTTACCCTGTCATCTAGCCCTCAATAAGCCAACTGAGTTGAGGCTCCATCCCAAACTAGAATTGAGTTAAGGATGGGGTGGGCCAAGTCTTAGACCGGAGGGAATCGGAACAAAGTTAACCTTTTCATATCAAGGATAAATTTAGTGTTTTATGTGATAAACGTCATGCGGTTTGGTTACTAAAGAAACCATGTATACATTATTACCATTAACATTTCCATGTGTAATAGAATGTGTATGTATGTATAACGTCCGAAAGTTTTATGTGGCTATAACCTCTCCCAGTTTTCTTACTTCTGTATAAATATTGTGTCCTATTTTTTCTTTCTTGTACTCTGATGATGTCGTAATAAACGAAAACGTTCAGTATTCCGACTTTAATTTCCCTGTGGTTTCTACTATATACATACATACATATATATATATATATATATATATATATATGCACATTCGTCATGTGGTTATGGAGCAGAATGTACTAAGTCTTCTAAATAAGCTGGTCTACTAAATGAGCTGGTCTTTCGGTGCATGCCCTAAAGCCGTGCACTTACAATACAATAACTATGTCCATAATATCCTTTTTTTTTTTAGAAAAATAAAAACGTAGCACTGGAATCAAGACACAATAAGTAACTTTCCTGTCTTTGAACCCATCACTGTGGTGGCATAGTTACATGATTTGGTTTTGCCAAGTTGAATTATTCCTATCAACGGTGGATTCACAATTGAAGAGGTGTCGATCAATCAAGTCCCCTGTCGAACGGTACCTGTTCGTTACAGTGGCTGAAAGCGACATGACGTCACTGTTCTTTATTGAGAGAACAACGTCACCTGAAAAAATCTGCAAACTATGTGGTCCTGAATATTATAGAGAATTTATAATATATATATACAAATATAGTTGGAATTCCTGAAGAGGTACCCCCTGAAAAAATACAGATAAACAGATTAGAAGAAAAAAAATGCTGCCAATGAGATATGCACAAACAATCCTGACTTCAAGGTCAGCCATCTCCTGAGGTTTCACGACATTCGAACAAGACAAAGGGACCTGAATGCATCCTGACGTTCGGACTCGGA
>NC_134797.1:30491468-30503968 GCF_046742065.1 Oratosquilla oratoria
TATATCTTTATATCTCTTTCTCTTTTAAAGAGAAAATTTACATCGCATTCGCCTGTAAAAGTTTTAAAGTTTTCTTGATCCGCCAGTCTACAAACTTGACGACGGTTGTCCTTGTCCCACGCCCACGCTTCCCCTTGTATCACGCCCACAACTCTCTCTTGCATCACGCCCACGGCCGACCCTGCCAGTCAACATTCTAGGAGCTCTGGTGCCACCCCTTTGAACCAGAGTCACGCAGAATTCTTGTGAGTGAAGACTCATCATCACTCAAAGAAGAATCCTGATTATTTTTCGTTTCTATTGCCTCTCCTTTATCATTTGTATGATCGCTCCTTTTCGGTACGTTAGTGTCCCCAAGGATAGAAGCGCTGGGTATTGGAGCCATTATGCCTCCCCCCAGGCAGTTCTATTCAGTTAAGAGAAGCCTTTCACAATAGAAAGAATTGAAATATAAACTATGTAGAAAAAAAATTGTAGGAAACAAAAATGGAGATCATATGCGAACCTATACGAACTTTCCCTGTGGATATTTGGCTTTTCTTTCTTTTTTTTTTTTTTTTTTTTTTTTTTTTTTTTTTTTTTTTTTTTCTAGCAAAACTATCCTTCAAGCCTATTTTACTATCACACGGTTCGGTTCTTTGAGTGAAAATAAAAATGGCCTCCTTCAGGTTAAAAAAAAAAAAAAAAAGAATCGTCCCGTAATATTGCAATGTTCAGAACGCATCTCGATCCACACTGTTGACACACTAGATCATTTTTGTCACTATAATACGAATGTTTTCCTTTTCATTCGCCTGAGAAGAGGAACCTTTTCTGTGACTAAAAATCGAGCGATTTCAATTTTATGCGGCCGACTTTTTTATCGATTGACTAAGTTTGCGCAGTTCGCAAAAAAAAAAAAAAAAAAATCGTGTGGACCAAACGAACTCAACACGCACGGATTAATGCTCAAGACCAAAGCTTTGCTTTGTCCGTCCTTAGAAGCAAGCAATTCCTATGTATTACTTCAGAAAACCTTCTCGAAGACAGACAGCTACATTTTGTCTTATTTAGCACTACTTTGTCAATATTTAGATCGCGCGCGTGTGTGTGTGTATGTGTGCGTGTGCATGTATAAGTTTGTTTACACTCTTCCTCCTCCTTTTTCATCCTTTCTCTCGTCCTCCCTAAGTATTCCAGCACTCATTTTCTCTAGAAATTTCGTTCTTGTTAATAAAAATAAACCCATTTCCTCATACTGGTGACGCAATTCAAAGAATTGCTTTAGTTTAACCCAAACAGAACACTAGATCAAACTCAAACTCGACTTAAGTAACGTTACTACAACTATGTTTTTACTACCTTTCTGGTATTCGACCGTAGTGAGATTAAGTAGTGTATTACATAGAGTAACCTTGATTGGGATGAGGATCTATAAAAGGTACACTAAGATAATTTAGGTTTTTACACCAATTTCTCAGACTTGAGACGATGAAACTGAGTCTTATGATGATGTAGTTAGGCAATGGATAAAGAAAAAATCAATACACATTGGTAATCAGCGACTTCAATGCTTAATTGGGGAGGTGAATTGTGTATTAGGAATTACTCGTAAGGCTACGACGATACCGTTACCTGAGTGGTATCGTCGTAGTCTCGTAGATGAGCTGCACGATTCGAATCCCGATGGTGTTGGTCAATTATTGAAATTGTCTAGGCGAGTTTATTTCCGAGGAGTTTGTCCAGAAATTCGTTGACGTTTTCATGTTGACGTCTTTTTTCCGTACGAAAGACAGTCATGGCTATTCCTCTCGTCTGTTCAGAAGAATATTGAGATTTTCGTCTCTGATGGTGAAGAATTGTTAGTTCGTTTGTCTCAGTCTATACCCAATGTAGTGTTTTTTTTCCTGTCTTAGTTTGTTTATCTGTACTTTATTCTATTTTATTTTATTTTGTTTTATTTTATCTTATTTTATTTTTATTTCATTTTCTCTATCTTATTTCAATTAATCAGCCGTTTAGTTGCATCTACATCTGCCACATCACTTATGCAAACTTCTCTATCTCATCCCTCCACCTTATGTCTGGACTCCATCTTTCACGCTTTCCGTCTCGCGGCGTCCACTTAGTAACACACTTCCTCCACCACACCATCATTCACTCGCAATAACCTGTCTGCCCAATTCCACTTCCTCTCTTTCACCAAAGCCTTTACAATATCTTCCACTACAGTCTGCTTTCTTACCCAGCCTGCCGTCTTCTTGTCCAGTTACACTAAACCAGTTTTGGGAGAAGAAAGGTGAAGGATAACTTGGAAATCAAAAACAATTTTGAAGTTCTAGGAACGAGGACTCCATCCACGGCATAATGTATAATCTATTGAGCAACACTAGGAAATCGGCAAAGTAGGAAATATAAAGAATAAATGTTCCAAAGTGACATTTGACTTAATATACAGAAGGATTGTGCAGATTAAAAGCAGGAGAGGCTAAATAGAAAGCTGAACTTAACAATCTTATCAATAAAAGGCAGAGATCAGAGGAAAGAAAATGATAGATTATATAGAGAAAACTGATAGGACAGGTAAATGTATTGAACAGGCCAGTCGTTGACTGCCATTTTATATTCTAATCTTATTTGATTTTACCTTACCTTGCTCTGCTTCCTTTTCGTTCAGATTTAATTATCTTATTTCATTTTATTTTATGCTATTCTGTTTTATTTTATTTTATTTTATTTTATCTATTTTATCTTATTTCATCTTATCTTTTAATTTTACTTTATATATTTTATTTTTCTTTAATTTGATTTTCTATTTAAATTTATTCTTATTTAATTTTTTGTAATATACATACAAACCAGGTTTTCTCCCAAGCTTAATGAAAGTGTCTGACATAAGATACAATGAGAAAAAAAAACAGACTTTAAAGAATATCAAATCCTCATTCATTGAGTTGAGAAGTTGATTTATCGATTTCGATCTATTTGTAGTCAAAGATTTAATTCAGATGATTAAGAACTCCTTATTCTTATAGATGTACGCTTCCTACTGGGAAGACTGGTTTTCCATTAGCTTTTTTAAACTCCAATATTTCTTTGCCAACTTCGCCTTAGCCGCCCACAGGAAATCGCAAGGGCGCGTCCATAATTACTGAAGTCAACTTCTGACAGAAAAGTTCCCTTCCATATATTTTCCACATCATAATTCGAAAAGGAATGATAATGATGATTATGAGTGGTTATGACAATGATAGTGATAACAGTAATGTCGATAATAACAGTAATGTAATGTATGATCTAACAGGCAAAGAAGGAGTATCAAGCCAATTCTATATTAGGGTTCTGACATTGATTCTTTGCTGACGCTGCATTTTCAAACTGAAAATAATGTTTCCCTAAAGTCACTGGCTTGTACGGGGACTGCTCGCCCAACAACAATGTTAAAGAGAAAATACTTTGACTAAATCTGTGAGCAAAAGTAATACACTCGTAAAATTTCATAAAGCCTCCTTTCAAGCATTTTCCAATAAGATGAATTTATTGAATGCGTTAACTTACTACATTCGTGGCGAGATCTGACTTAAAGGCAGGAATGTATTATCATGTGAGGACGGAGGTTCGTCCTCAGAAGGTGTTTATTTCGATACGTATTATCCTCTAATGAAAACAATCTAGTTTATTGGCATCCCTCTCTCCACAACAAAGTAGATCTATTACAATTGGAAAGTGAGGAGAGTAGCTCTCACAGAGACGTAAGTTTTATTGAAATACCATGAATCTAATCATAACTTAAGGAAATTAATTTCGTAACCAAACGTATAATCATTGAACGCCACAGAATAACAGAAACCGATATATGGTTAATCACTCTTTGCGCCAATGTTACAAAATTAATTTCCTTCATGACAAAAAAAACAAGCCGTACGTGATGCGTGTGTGTTTGCTGGTAGGTAATATTTCCATAGATAAAATGATGCACCAATACATCTGGATTAACGAGGCAGATAAGTCGAGGACGCCGCTAAATTATGTCTGTTTTAAGGATGGAAAGCCATGAGCGGGACGTAAGGTGCCAAGACATAGGGGCTGTTCTCTCCAAGCACCCCACGGAGTTCCATCATGGCAGTGATTAGAACGAGGATCAGATATGCAAGAAGGAGAGGACTGTTTCTGGAAACGTGGGGAAATATGGACAAATGCACGAATAGGGATCTGGACCTAACTTCATTTACCTGAGCATACGGTATTCCTTGATCCAAAACGTCCCATCCTGGGAACCCATCTAATGTTTGTATAACTAGATGCTCATTGTTACCCATTACGGCACATGGTGACAATTCCTGGACGGTGATTAAAGCGTCTGAAAACAAACCTAAATCAAAGTCCTTTTTTCCCCCATCGTCAAAAAAAAAAAAAAATTAATTACATTCGACCATCCCTTTCCATCTTGACACCTCGTGGATGAAAGGTCATCCTGTTCCTCACCAAACTGTTTGGGTCAAAAGCTTATTGCTGTATCTGTTACCTTACCATTCCACTCACGAAGTGAAAACCGAGAAACCCCTGTTAGGACAAGCCCTGTTGCGGCAAGCCTTTTTTTTTTTTTTTCTTTTTTGAGGGTGGGGGAGGTGATGTCTGGGCCGCAACTCAAGAAGCACGCAGCGGGCCCCGAGAATTGAACTCAGGACCACCTGCTCACGAGTTAGACACGGTAGCCACTGAGCTACCACACTACCACTTACCACTAATGTAGAAATAGAAATTACCAAATACTTTATTTTCCTAACGACATATTCGTCAAAGTCGGGTAAAAAAAATTATTCAGCAAATACTAATATATTTGGTGTTCACGAATGTATGTCTTTTCTTGTATATGGGGTCACAAGCACGGACGAATTGAAGAGCCAGGCGACAGCCAGAATAAAGTATAGAGAGCCAACCAGTATGGTACAGTCTTTCCGCACGTGGACAACAATGGCTTTGGTTACTACATTCAAATACAGAGGTTTTATGACTCCGAAAATGAGACCTAATGCAACGAAATCATGTCTAGACACGTTGGGTGAAACGAGAGATGGCTTCCAGTGCAGAGAGTACATTCAGTCACTAAATCCCTTTCGTCCACTTCATTTCCATTCTACAGCCAAAACTTAACCCCTTCAGTCTGGTGACAGCCTTTACAAATTTGGTTCTGGCTAACTCCAGACGATTTCATTCATTTGCAAAGGGGAAACCTTAAGTCGACAAAGTTGAGTCCAGCTGTTTAGATTTTTTTTCGATTTGTTATTAGTAATGTGTATGAAGTGAGACTCTTTGATTCGGTCGCCTCTCTTGTAAGTGTGAAAGGACCTATGGTGTGTGTGCGTGTGTGTGTGTGTGTGTGTGTGTGTGTGTGTGTGTGTGTGTGTGTGTGTGTGTGTGTGTGTGTGTGTGTGTGTGTGTGTGTGTGTGTGTGTGTGTGTGTGTGTGTGTGTGTGTGTGTGTGTGTGTGTGTGTGTGATTCACCTTGGTCTTTGGATCACGTGTTGGACTTGTGATCGACAGCTATTTCCCTCCCAGAAGAGAGCTCAGAGCTCGTATGACCGATCTATGGGTAATGCTATGACCTTACACGCACACACACCCCCAACTCCCCGCCCACGAGAGTTGGAGTAACGACTCAAAGCCCAGAGATACTGAAATGATTTCAGCCCAGGGCAGGATTCGAACCCTGTACCGCCAGTACCGCCGTACTGACAGTCTGGGAATCTACCAACCGCTCCACCGAGTCGGTGTGTGTGTGTGTGTGTGTGTGTGTGTGTGTGTGTATACCAGTGATGGTTTGTAGGGCATATACGAGCCTCGTACGTTGACTGTACATATATATCAAGGTTACTTACCGTACGAAGAGACATCTGGTGCGTAATGTGGGAACACATCCATGGTGTTCGCCCCGGCCATGAAGCCAAAGTTGGTGCCACCGATGAACATGTACATGTTGACAGACGCATTGAACGATAAGATCTGCTTCAGGTTTGCCTCGAATTCTGAAATGTTAGATAATGAGAATGTTACGATCTCAAGAAATCTCACATCTGAATTTTAAAGATATTCTAATTAAATTCATTCCGTGAGCATCTTAACGAATATATATAAATATATCAGGAACTTTATGAACAATTTTGTACACAGACATACTTGCACCACTTATGTATGCATATGGCTATGTACAGGACTTCGATTAATTCCCAAAATGGAATATGTTTTAATCTTTCTCTGAATCTTATATTTTGGGAGATTTCAATGCTATCACCAGTTTTGCCTTTCTCTTCTTTCTGATGAACTCGTCGGAAACTTATCTTTATTGTACCTTTTCCGTACAGAGGTATATTTGTTGTTCTATTTGTCTTTCTCTTTTCTCGTCTTTCGTTTTCTCTAACAAATCAATAGATGTTGTAGATGTATTCCACGTGTGTTTCATAGGTTCCACTTCGGCCATATACTCATTTGCTTCTTTTTCTTTTTTCTTTTTTTCTTCTTTCCTCCACCTCTCTCTCTCCTTATCCTCCCCTCTCTCTCCTCGTCTCCCCCCCTCTCTCTCTCTCTCACACACACACACACACACACACACACACACACACACACACACACACACACACACACACACGCTCTCTCTCTCTTTCTGTTTTCTTCCTCTGATTTTTTTGTGTTCAGCCTTCCTTGGTACAAGATAGTTATTAGATTTCCAATCATGAATAATGCGATCATAGAGTTCCTGAAAAATGAAGATGTTCAAATATGACATGAGGAGAATGAATAGATAATCAGAACTCCCATTCTTTCTTTTCACTCTAGATGCTGTAACCCTCTTCCTCAGGACAAAACCCAGAGAACTCGATGCATAATCTGCCTCTCCGATACATTTTTTGTTCCTCTGATGACCTTTTCTCTAAACAAAAATACATACATATACCAAAGGCTTTTTCCCCTTTACAAGGGGGGTAGCCAAAAAAACAAAAACAAAAACAAAGGCATACAAAACCACTACCACCCATTCCTCCCTAACGTTTCATCCCATCCCATTCTAGAAAAAGTGACAGAAGAAACACGAGGAGTAAAGAGAATTGTAACGTTTCAACGTTCCGACCCACAGGATTCCGATGAAATGGATATTTCTGTTCACTCTAAGGCTTGACAATTTTGTCAGTGGTTAAGATCACGCGACCTCCACGGCCGAGGGGGAATTAGGACAATCCTCTTACAAGGGTCTCGCTTCTGAAACCTTCATAGGCGGCAGAGGTCTCCCCTCACCTGAATAACATCGTCTGGTGACAGCCAGGAAAGGCTATCTCTTCATTCTCCTCATTTCGTGTATGGACAATTTTATTTTTTCAGGAATTCTATAATCGTAGAATTCATTATTGGAAATCGAATAACTATCTTGTACCAAAGAAGATTGAGCATGAAAAGATCAGAGGAAGAAAACAGAGAGAGAGCGTACGTGTGTGTGTGCGCGTATGTGTGTGTGTGTGTGTGTGTGTGTGTGTGTGTGTGTGTGTGTGTGTGTGTGTGTGTGTGTGTGTATGTGTGTATAAACCGGCGACATTTACGAACGGGTTAAGATAGGATATTGTCCTCTGAGGAGTGGAAATCTTCCTTCGTCTGAATAAAGTCGTCCAACAGTAGTCTGAATAAATAATTATACAGGGAAGCCCAAAAGCTACCATACCCAAACATTAGTAAGTATTCAGTAGATTACAATAGAATATCGCTAGAATGAAAGTAAATACGTAATGTTTAGGTAAGGTAAAATTCACCTGAGATAATAATGAATAGATAATGTTTGAGTGAGGTAATTTTTATCTAAGATAAATATGAATAAATCAATAATGTTTGGGTAACTTTTGGGTCACTCTGTATATAGCAACATCGGCTTGAGATCGCTCAAATCCTAAATTCGATTTTTTTTTTTTCTAATTCGAAAGCCCCTAACAACATTTCGGCCTTGCAAGATTCTTCTTCAGGAAGACCTGCATTGGCCCAAGAAAACTGGGTCAGATATTGATTACCTGTTTTCTCTTTTTCCCATTCCCGGAAGCCTTTGTCAGGTCGGTTTTATCGAGCAATTTTTTAGAGATTAGGCGGTTGAAAAATGACAACCCTCTTGGCTGCCTGAGGTTCTCTAAGCCTCGCCTGTCGAACCCAGCCCCGGCCTCCTGTCAAGTGACCCGAAATAATCTAGTTACCCGTGAACGAAGCTTTCAGGCTTTTCGTCCGCTCATATTCCTGGGAAACGATTGTTGCGTGATACATAAACATCTTATGAGAGTCGCAGCTATGTAGGATGGAATCCTTTCTTCTTCTTCTTCTTCTTCTTCTTCTTCTTCTTCATTCTCTTCTTCTTTTTCTTATTCTTATTCTTATTTTTCTTCTTCTTCTTCTTCTTCTTCTTCTTCTTCTTCTTCTTCTTCTTCTTTTTCTTCTTCTTCTTCTTCTTCTTCTTCTTCTTCTTCTTCTTCTTCTTCTTCTTCTTCTTCTTCTTCTTCTTCTTCTTCTTCTTCTTCTTCTTCTTCTTCTTCTTCTTCTTCTTCTTCTTCTTCATTCTCTTCTTCTTTTTCTTATTCTTATTCTTATTTTTCTTCTTCTTCTTTTTCTTCCATTTTTTCGACTGTTTCCCGTGACTTCGACGTTCGTACTGTGTCAAGATCATGTAGGGCAAGAGTTCTCAACATGTTTTCTCATATCTCCCATACTTATGTACTGCTGTTCTTAATCCTCCTTAAGATCACTTCAACACTAAATAAAACTGTTCAGCACCCACCAAGCACCACTAGTTTTCTGTTTGTGGCTCCACCTGTGAAACTCTTTGGGTCCTTAGGATCACATGTTTAGAACCGCTAATCTAGGGAGGTGACCACTTATGGATCTCTGTTCATCCACGGACCACATGCTAGAACCGCGAATCTAGGCAGGTGACCATTTATGGATCTCTGTTTATCCACGGACCACGTGCTTAATCGTAGAACCGCGAATCTAGGGAGGTGACCACTTATGGATCTCTGTTCATCCACGGACCACATGCTAGAACCGCGAATCTAGGGAGGTGACCACTTATGGATCTCTGTTTATCCACGGACCACATGTTTAGAACCGCTAATCTAGGGAGGTGATCACTTATGGATCTCTGTTCATCCACGGACCACATGCTAGAACCGCGAATCTAGGGAGGTGACCACTTATGGATCTCTGTTTATCCACGGACCACATGCTTACTTGTAGAACCGCGAATCTAGGGAGGTGACCACTTATGGATCTCTGTTTATCCACGGACCACATGCTTACTTGTAGAACCGCGAATCTAGGGAGGTGACCACTTATGGATCTCTGTTTATCCACGGACCATAGATTCGGAACCCCTGACTTAGGTGGATGACAAACAAAAGAATATCTTCTTCATACTAATGACAAACATTACAAATTATTTTATTCAGCTATGGGTTTTCACAGCGAGCAAAGGTGTTGATCTAGACCTGAGCTTTAATGGGCACTAGTTCGATTCTTGCCTCCGGACAATGCCTTCGAAGAATATAATCAGTCGGTATTTGCTCTTACTCAGGGGGTTACCTCGGAGCAGTCTTCCGCCAGTTGATAGGCCACATAATGATAAATAATAATGATGATAATAATGATGATAATAATGCTGATGATAATGATGATAATAATGATGATAATAATGATAATAATAATGATAATAATAATAATGATAATAATAATAATAGTAATAATAACAATAATTAATAATAATGATAACAATAATAATTATGATAATGATAATACAGTAGTAGTAATGACAATAACGACAACCAAAAATAATAAAAATAGTACGCTCTATCCTGGGCTCAATTTGGATATCCTGACCATCCCGTGGAATTGCTCCTAACCAGGAAAGTGATTAATATTTTCTTTGCGTCGAGAAAGTTGTCCTTGAATTAAGATTCAATAAAATATTTCTCCTAGATGTCAACTAGCCCTCTGAACACGTAGACGCACTATGCCAGGCGCCAGAAGATTCTGTTCCTCTGAAGAAGGAGTGTTCATCGTAAATGTTGTTTTGCTCTGTTAATTGGTTGTTTAGAATTGACACGAGAGAGCCTAAATATGGCTACACCGAACTGAAACTATGTTAAGGGGCATTTAGACGGCCAAACGGTTTGACAAACCCGGTTTGTCAAACAAGTGCTTGAAGTGGTTTGACCGTGTGAATAGGGTATTTGGTTGTCAAACACGTTCGACAAACATGTTTGACGACCAAATACCCCATTCACACGGTCAAACATCACTTCAAACACTTGTCTGACAAACCGGGTTTGTCAAACTGTTTGACCATATAAATTCCCCTTTACTCTTAGAACCAATAAATGACCTTGATTCCAATGAGTTACCTTGACCTACGAAGTGATGCTAACCTACCGGATGTCCTTAGCTCGTGTGATTTTACCTTGCAACGAATGATGTGACCTTGACCCACGAAATGACCTTGACCCACGAAATGACCTTGACCCACGAAATGACCTTGACCCACGAAATGACCTTGACCCACGAAATGACCTTGACCCACGAAATGACCTTGACCCACGAAATGACCTTGACCCACGAAATGACCTTGACCCACGAAATGACCTTGACCCACGAAATGACCTTGACCCACGAAATGACCTTGACCCACGAAATGACCTTGACCCACGAAATGACCTTGACCCACGAAATGACCTTGACCCACGAAATGACCTTGACCCACGAAATGACCTTGACCGATCGAGTCATACTCACATAAAGAACATCCTTAGCTCGTCCAAGCCTGACCTTGAACCACAAGGTCACCGCGATCTGCTGTGTGACCTAGACTCATCGATTGCTCTTGACTAATCACGTGACCAATTTCTAGTAATAATCATTTGACCCCGTCTCTATAATGAGGTCACGTGTTGGACAATTCCCTCCCACGGGCTAAAACCACTTCATCTCAAACAATTACGAAGTCATGTCGGCAAGGAAAGCGCTTCAAGATCTTTGCGAAGCCGTTAAATCTCTGTAAAACAAGGCGACCTCTTGCTGTTTAAGTGAGGTGATTAATCTTCGACCTCTTGTAGTGTTACAGAAATATTCCATTCACGACCTGTAGTATCACAGAATAATTTATTTGAGATCCTCCACAGTATCACATTCATATTTATCGTCTATACTGACGGAAGTAAAATATAAAATAAATTACAGTATATCACCTACCACACACACACACACACACACACACACACACACACACACACACACACAAATGATAAAATAGCATATTACTAGTAATTGAGAGAAATCAGTTTATCTCTTCAGTGTCCATATCCGAATGTTATGTCTTTCCTTAGGCGGTTTTATCTCACCAAGAGAAACCCCAACAGTCGTCAAAGTTTTAAACAAGTCTTGATTCGCCTTTGACGTTCGTCCCACAGTTGCCGTAAATCAATTCTATTCAGCTCGGGAAGAGAACGTCACCGGAAAGACTTCGATCCCAGATGCGACAGCAGAGTGTGATAAAGACAATTACATTTTTTTTAGATAAATTCTTCGTTTGTTGTCGGTGTCTCTTTAAAGATATATCTTGAGATTTTTTTTCCTTCAGAATCATCGTGAAACTTGGGGCTCGACACAGATTGGGTGCATTGCCAAATCCCTTATCGTGTCGTTGCGTCTCTCCCTCCTCCTCTTCCCTTCCTCCTCCTCCTCTTCCTCCTCCTCCTCCTCTCTCCCTCATGCTGCCTCAGCCACGTTGGCAAGACTTGCGCTATTTTTCTGTCTTTAATGTTATTACCGTCATGCCGTATGGAACAGTTGCTGTAAAATGTCGCACGTGAAGACAATGGTTCTGTTTTTTTATATAAATGTTTTTTATTCTTCATGATAGTAGATATTCAGATAGGCTCCGTCGTTTTTAGGGTTCTGCTTTGTGTAATTGCGGTCGATGCGGGCGATTTTGTAGAAGATTACTCCGATCAGAAGTAGCCATGGTTGATGATGCTGATGCTGATAGTGATGATGGTGGTGGTGGTGGTGATGGTGGTGTTGGTGATGGTGGTAGTGGTGATGGTGATGGTGGTGATGGTGGTGTTGGTGGTAGTGGTGATGGTGGTGGTAGTGGTGGTGTTGATGGTGGTGATGATGATGATGATGATGATGATGATGATTTTGATGATGATAATGATTTTGATGATGATGATGATGATGACAACAGCATCGACGATAACGACGACAACGACGATGAAGACAACAACAATGATGACAACGACGAAGACAACAGCAGCCATGATAATGATGACGACATCCGCGACGACGACGACGACGACGAGGAGGAGAACGACGAACAACATCCAACGACAACAAAGGAACAGTGACGACGCAAAAAGCAATGACGACGACGACGACGACGACGACATTGGTGTTGACAAATATGACGCCTGCGGCATCAGTTACGACATTTCTAATATTTTTCC
>NC_134797.1:30508968-30518968 GCF_046742065.1 Oratosquilla oratoria
TTTTTTTTATGTGTTTTTCGTTCAATCTCTACTATACAGTTTCTAAAAAAAAAAAAAAAAAAAAAATCCCTAACCTGCACACATCGCTATATCTCTTGCTCCAATTTTTTCCTTCGCCCGCCGAAGTTTTCCTCATTCTCCTCCGCCTGATTCGCCTTTACGACCAGTTCGGGTCTTAACTACTTTAACTACCTTTCCTCAGTTTTTGGGACTCTAACTCCCCTCCCCCTCCCCCCCGCCCCCTCCCCCTCCCCCTGTGTTCCTTTCCTTTCCCACTTTCCAATTACTACATCTTTCATCAACCA
The DNA here is from genome assembly GCF_046742065.1 of Oratosquilla oratoria. Classification (NCBI taxonomy): domain Eukaryota; kingdom Metazoa; phylum Arthropoda; class Malacostraca; order Stomatopoda; family Squillidae; genus Oratosquilla; species Oratosquilla oratoria. Next base: position 30,509,274 of record NC_134797.1, read on the forward strand.
CTTAATTTATTCACCTCCCAATCCTTTTTTTTTTTTTATTTTTTTGCGTTTATTCTCCTTTTTTTTTTTTTTTTTCTCTTTTTTTTTTTTTTTTTTTTTTTTTTGGAATCTATGTTACTTCTGCCCTTCTCCATTTCCCAGTGAGATCAGTGACAGTCTTCAAGAGGAAGTCCTGCAATATGGACATCAGAGAGGTTCATCTCCCCTGCCGTTCATCTTCAAAACCCGTTAACACATTTATCTCTAAGCCAGAGTCTCCCGCCCTTGGCCTTGTCCTCGACCACGAGCCCCGGGAGACTTGCCCTCGAATTCGGACTCGATCTCGAAATTTTCGGTTTTGATGGTTCGAGCTGCTAATGACTCGAGGCTGCTAATTTGTTCCTATTTCGTGTAAATCTCTTTCGATTTATGTATGTTATTTGTTTTTGTTTTGTTATCATTTGTCTGTTTGATACTCATTTATTATTAGTTATATGTCAATTTATTATTATTTACTATTTACCTTTTTGTTTATTATTCAACTATACCTATGCATTTATTTATGTATTTTATTTGTTATTTACACTATTATAGTTTTTATTTATTAATCTATTACTATTATGATTTTTTCGCATCCGACCTAGATATGGACCAAAAGGTCTCCTGTCGGCATGCTCCGCTTTTGTAATCCTTTGTAATCCTTTGTAATCGTCTGGTCATTTTCGTCAAGATCTACTCGATAAAGTAACCAATGGCTGAGGTTCTACTTTTGTTCTTCTGTATATCTTAAGTTGTTGCATACATCCCCAGTACATTTTTAGGCCCCATCCATACAAATATAGTGTCTACAGCCGCAAAAAAAATATAAATAAATAAATAAATAAATAAATAAATAAAAAATAAGATAAATAGATAAATGAATAGATAGATAAATAAATAAAAAATCAGATGATGACTTCCCTTAAAATGTTTGTGTTCGTCTTCTGCAGACAAAGACGGTGAGTTCGTCACCAAGAACAATATTCTCTGTCGTGTCTGCACACACTATGATACTCATGTGGCGTGCGCGTGGTTTTACCTTCAGCGCGTCCCGGGTGATTAGCAGAAACTGTATGTATGTGCAACATCCACATAGGAATTGTAAACAGAAGGAAATACAAGACCATTGAAAGAATAAGTGATCTGGATTACGTGTTCAGAAGAACACTGGTTAAAAGAAATAGTAAAAAAGAAAAAGGTTAGGAAAACAAAGGAAGGCTTAGAAGAGGAGGGTATAAGGACCAAGTTTTTGTACCAAAACAAATCAACGAGAAAAAATATTGAAGAAATAAATGTGGGGATATTAAGAATTTCAGGGTCAAAAAGAGAACAAAACAGAGATATTGGTGTATATAGGCGGAGGGAAATCAATGATTTACAAACATTTACTATTCACAATTTAGAAAAAATATACATCCAAGTGTGAGGATATTGGTCCATAATCACTCTCTGTTCTCCTCTTTTCATATACTTGGGGAATACATGGCTCACTTATGGGGGTAAGCTGGTTTTAGTGACGAAAGGTCTCAGGAAGCTTGATAATAATTACGTGTAAAGAGTACACTTCTCTTAGAAGCATCAGATGCAAAGTTCGCAAGACAAGAGTTGATGCATCACTACCAGAAGGTCACTGGAAATCCATTTCTAAAGAAACTAAATAAACAATTTTTTTTTTAATTTAACAGTGAATGGGGAAATTACTGTATTAGTGATTATACTTTCATAAGCAGAGTTTTGAATGAATCTATGCAATAATTACAAAAACTGGAATTAGAATAAATGGCAGAACACAGAAAGTCCATGCAGAATCTATAAGATAACTGAAGAAATATTCAAGAAAGGGCTGGTTAGATGACGTTAATTTACGAATTATTTGTTTCTCCTTTTGACACACTACTTCATTAGTAATTAGTGTTTTAGCACGGTTACTATGTACGTCATATATAAACGATAAGTATTTTCAGTGAAAACAGAAATAGTTTAAGAAACCTCTGAAAATGCAAGACGAATCTCGATAATTGTTTATATATCATCAATCCGAAATTATCATCAAGTAACGAAAGTGTCGATGGGCCATCATCGTGACCAATGTAAAAAAAAAAAAAAAAAAAAAAAAAAAAAAAAAAAAAAAAAAAAAAAAAAAAAAAAAAAACCATACGAGCGTCAATGTCCTCAGACACAAGCAAAAACTTTGTTCGGTGACAGACTCACTGCCTTTGTCTGCAAAAGACAAACCCGCGAAGCTTTGTTCCTGTTTGCAAATACAAGCGAGGGCCCCGTCACCTAGTACAATATTCTCGCTTGTGTCAGCAGACACTGTGTAGTGCTCATGGGAGACGGGGCTCATGCAGACAGCGAAAGGAGCACCAACCCCACTCTGTAGAACCTCAGAACGAAGAAAAACATTTGGGGGTTCGTGACCTCCCTGAGGGGTTGTTTGGGGTTTCTCTGGGGGGTCTTGAAAGGTTCAGAAATTTTCAATAAATCTGGGTCTTCATAATAGCTTGATTAATTTTGTCTTTACGTAAAGCTAAGTAAAATATTATTACAGGGATCACGGTAATACTCTGGATATTTTAAGGTCCTCATAGGACGAACAGGTTAAGAAACACAGACTTAAACAAGGATCCCGGTGCGAAACTTCACAGACAAAGAAGTTTAAATCATTGCGAGGCTATAATGTCACCAACTTTACAGAAGAAATTGATCATTTGGAAGATAGCGCTTAAGGTGTTGCAAGATACTGCATAGGCGGATCTAGCAGCAGGGTTAAGGCGTCGTTACTTGTGACGAAGGTCGAGGGGATGGTGGTTCGAACTCTGCCACCGACGAAGTTCAACCAAGGGCATGGTTCATTGAATTCCACGCTGCAAAGTCATCTGTAAGGGGCACCGTCCTAATCTCCATCATCATCATCATAATCATCATCATCATCATCACCATCATCATCACCATCATTGTCATTATCATCGTCATCATCATCATCACTATCATCATCATCATCATCATCATCATCATCATCATCATCATCTCCCTGCAGTTGTGGTTGTTTCAATATGGTAGCCGTATGGACGCGAAAGGTTCGCAAGCTGAATCTAAATTGTTACACTTTCTTTGGTTGCGTGACAAGTTGTATTCGGTTTGTTTTCATCTTGCAAATGCTTGTGAATCTTCCGCGTCCATACGACCACCATAATGAAACAAATGCAAATGCTTTGGGAGAACGTGGCACCTATGCCTTACCACCACCACCACCACCACCACCACCACCACCACCACCACCACCACCACCACCACCACCACTACCACCACCACCACCACCACCACCACCACATAGATATTCACCGTTACAGATTCAAGTGAATAACACGTAAAGGAGTTTTACAACTTGTTGTGCTAAGGTGTTAAACCTAAGTCTATTTAACATCTTTCTGGCTGGAAAAGCACCATGTGAGGGCGAAGTTTTTATGAGTAGAACGTTTCGATAGTTAGAACTTTATCAAGTGCATGATGGTGTGCGTGTCAGACCGCGGCCAGGTCACTACAATACGCGCCCCCAAGTGGCGCGCCACGTGGCATCTACACTCTAAAGAGCGAAACGTTGTACCAATAACCACTTTGTCCTCATACGGTGCTTTTCTTTACATACTTGTCGTCAGTTGTTTCCCTTTCGTTTCTCTGGCTATGAAGTCGAACACCGTCTCAGGCGAACCAAAGAGTGAATGGTCCACAACGTACACAAAGAAAAAAAATGCGGAACAGACTCTCTCTTTGGTCTGAATATGACTCACTGGTCAAAAAGCAGCTAAATGCAACCAAAGCCGAACCACGAACACTTCTTTCTTACGCCCACACATGAATGATAGGCACTTTTTTCACGACTTTGATGCCAGTTCAGTCCATCATCGTGAAAGTTATAGATCTTGGACGAGAAAGGAGTATGAATATACAAACCCACTAAGCAGCCCTAAAAAGTTCACACAATTTCTATCACATTTATGGTTCCAAATGAGTATATTTACTCTGGTAACTCACATCCGCATGGCAGATTTTTTTTTTTTTTTTATAAACAAGTAAAGGTCAGGTATGAAGGATGACGATCGACTAGTAAAGAAACGATAGGTATGAAGAGATACTTAAGAGGCTTGGAACTAAAGTTGAGAGACCTTTGTTTATGGTCGCAGAGACTCGGAGATCCCGGCTGAATGCGGCTTGACAGCCGGATGATGGATGGCGCCTTGGTGCGGTCCCGCTAACGTGTTCACTTGTGTAGTTGGTGGGACTGGTTGGTGTTTGTTTTAGCTGTGATGCCCTTGTTAGTGACAGTGATGGTGGTGATCGCGAGTCTAGTGATGGTGCTTTTAGTGGGAGTGATGGTGAGGTTCGTTTTCCTGACGGTGCTTTTGTTAATGATACCGGCGGTGGAAATTTTAGTGACGGTGACGGTAAGGAAGTTTAGTGAGGCTAGATGTGATGGTGGCCTTAGTGTTTTTGGTTTTGATTCTGGTGAATAGTGGTACAAGGGTGGTTGTTGATCTTAATGTTTGAGGGCCTTGAATGTGGTGGTGATAACAGAACTAATGTGGAGATGATAGTGTGAGCAATGGGCATCGAAATAGTCCTCATTATGTTAGTGGTGTTGATTTGTTAGTGGTGATTACAATGTTGGAGGTGGTGGATTGAGTGTGTGGGGGGGGGAGAGGTTAAGATGTTTGTGTTGATTTTGCTGTTTTTTGGTGGCGTTAGTGGTTGCAATATTAGAACCTTAACTCAAATAAGATCCATACACCCTAAAAAATTATCATTACAGCCACCAAAGACCTAAAGAAACTAAACGATTCAGATGAGCACAGCCGCCAGTCTGTGTCTATATCCTCCCCTGCCAGACGACTTTATTCAGCTGAGGGAAACCCACACATTCCTCAAATGGGGCTCATTTAAAAACACAATTTTACCTAATGGGCCTGACTGCGTACAAAATATAGACTTGTGCACTAAAAGCTAAGAAGTGCCTCTTGGAGGGAGACATAAATATAATTGCCTAGCGTTAGACATGAAATATCTTCTGAAGATGCAACAGCCATTATTTTAACCCCCAAATATCTCTATACCCCTCTCCCACCCCGAGGCGCCAAGAAAAAATAATGAAGATAATAATTATCATAATACTCTAATAACAAAACCGAATATTTATCATAAAACTTTAATAATAATGTTCTTTATATTGTATTTTGTATAGTAAAATTTATTTCATTACATGTTCGTACAAAACATTCTAATAGAAATATACATAGAAGGAAAGGTTATAAAAAGTAAAATCCTACTCCGGTAGAAATATTCTCCTAACCCTCCTGTAAGTTTCAAGTTTGGGCTACATGCCTGCACTCTTTGGGTCTATCATTTTCAAAATCTTTTCGCCAACGGCCATTGTGACGTCATGTCGCTTGAGTTCCCTGGCTTCAACATCCCTCACTCCCGCGACCTTTCCCTCAGCTGAATGAAATCATGTAGCGACAGACAGAGAAAAGACCTTCAGAAAATCCCACTAGGTCTGAGAATAGGCGGGGGGACGGGGGAGGGGGGATGGTTGAGAGGGGGGAGATTTGAAATATATCATTCCCGGTTGAACAGAAGCGTATGGTGAGGAAAATGGATACAACAGAATCTGTCTCTGGCTTGAAGGTGTTATGGGTCACTTGGAGTGAGATGGTGACTTCCGCCTCGTTGTTCTCCCTTGCCTAAAGGATTCCAAGATAAATGCACTTTTATTAGCAACATGGACGAAGTTTGTAGTCTAAGCATAGCTGACGGTAAAACAAAGAATTATATTTTCATTTGGCTTCAATAGAAAAGATAAGTGACAAATGGTAATTATTTGAAAAAAGTAACAACTCTCAAACCCCGTGAAGTACTTTACATATTTTGCTCTGGTTATAAACAAACTATTTTATTTAGTTCAATGTTAGACTAGTAACAATCACAAAACCATCTTTACAATGAGCATTATACTCATCAGAGCATCATGCTCCTAAAGGGTATTATTTTTAAGATTTTTTTTTTTCAAATAAGCGAATAAAATTGGCTGGCTTTCGCGACCGGATCAGTGGGTTCGTGTTGATGGATTAAGCCACCGAGAACTGAATGGTCACTTCTCCCCAATCAGCTGAAGACAATTCTGTGGATAAACGAAACACATACGAGAGGACAACACTCGGAAACGACAGTGGAATGAAGGAACATGTCACCACTGTTCGCTGGATTTAATCATTCTTGAAACGCATTAATGGAACATATCTTCCACTGCGCAGTCCAAAGAAGAACAAGAGGGCTAAAAGAAAAGGAGAAAGGGAAATGAGGACAAGGAAAAAAGAGGAGTATAGTGGGGGGATGGAAAAACAAAAAACAGGAGGAAAATGGGAAGAGATGGAGAGAAGGAGAAAAAGGGAAAATACGAGAAGAAAAGTCAAATGACTCTCTCTCTCTCCCCCCTCTCTCTCTCTCTTTTTCTCTCCCTATCTCTCTCTCTCTATTTATCTATCTCTATTTCTCTCACTCTTTTCTCTCCCTATCTCTCTCTCTATTTATCTATCTCTATTTCTATCTCTATTTCTCTCTCTATTTATCTATCTCTATTTTTCTCTCTCTCTATTTATCTATCTCTATTTCTCTCTCTCTCTCTCTATTTATCTATCTCTATTTCTCTCATTCTCTCTCTCTCTCTCTCTCTCTCTCTCTCTCTCTCTCTCTCTCTCTCTCTTTCTTTCTCTCTCTCTCTCTCTCTCTCTCTCTCTCTCTCTCTCTCTCTCTCTCTCTCTCTCTCTCTCTCTCTCTCTCTCTCTCTCTCTCTCTCTCTCCCGTTCCAGGAAAATAGATGCTCGAGGGAACTGAAAACACCGCCAGCTCGTCATGACGAGAGTCGAAGCGACTTCTTGGCCTGAATGAGCCAAATTCTTTTCATTTGTCTTTTTGTTATGTTTTCTGGGATCTTGAGGCGTCTGCACCAAGTGTGCGTCTGTGAGCGTTCCAGCTGGGAAAAGAGTGTCGACTAGCTACAGAAACCCATTAGTGGAGCATGTCAGATGAATGAGTAAATTTATCAGCTGGGTAAGGGAAGAGTTAACCAGCTGGGTGTCAATGTACGATAGATGGCTGTGTGAATTTGACAGGTGGGTAAAAGCGTGTCTCAGCTGAATGGGAATGTGTGTCTCAGACCACACGCGAGGACTTGTGGACTAGATGGTTGTGCCAGACAGGCGAAGAAACCACCATAGTTCGGAGTGAGACGATGCTCCACAGAAAGCTGAAACCAAAAGCTGGAAAGGAGTCAGCCGAAAGTTAAAGTTTTATATTACTCTTTTTTGATACATTTCTATAATTTGTTACGGATATTTCTAGATAAGCTTTCCATTTGACTGTTTTTAGGATTTCATTGACTCTTTCTGTGCGAGAATGCGTTCTCATGTTCCTTTCCTGTTATCCTTTGAATGTGTCTTTTTTTCTCAGATTGCTTAGGCTGAATAACTGTTGCCTACTTGCAACCAATCCTGTTTGCGCGCTTTCCGCTCCACCTATTCCGTTTAGTTTAATGATAATGAAAATATTCTTTGTCTATTCGAAACTGGAAACATTGTGTCAAATGGCTGCATGACTGTACCAGGTGCCTGAAGTCGGATGCAAATACGAACAAGTTGACTGGAAACGCTTACGAAGTGAGTAACAATTTCTTTTTCTTTTACTGAGAGTCACTACGGAGAAGGGGGGGGGTCGCCGATTTAACGAAGCGGCCTTGCTGTGGATGTGCTGTGTCTTGCGACACTGCTTCTGACCCAGGGCAGTGGACAAGGTGCAGGGATGACCCGTCATCCAGGAGGTGCTCAAATGAGAGGGAGGGTGGAGGGGTGTGGAGTGTATTCAGGGATGGAATGGGTGGAAATGATTTTATGCCTTTCCCTTTTTGGCTACCTCCCTTGTAAGGGGGGAAAAAGCCGTGGTATATGTATGTATGCACTAATATCTTCTTGTCCGCCATGATCTTGCCTTTCTCTTTTCTAATAGTATTCTAACAGTCATTGCCCTTCAATCTTAAGAAAACGAGCAATGGTATACTTTAAAACGTATCATTCCTTTTGTGGGAGAAAACCTTTGGAAAATCCAGGCGATTACCCTCATTCTTTTATTCCACTGAAAGCCTTTGGAACGGCTGTCTACAGCTCCGAGCCTTTCTATAAGAAAATTTGAAATTTTCCTTGCAGCAAGACTTAACTCCGAATTAGTGTATATTTTTCTACATCCTTATTGAATTATGGCTTTGCGAGCCATTTCATTTCTATCCCTTTAATTTTCTATTCCGTGGATAAAAGTACTTTTTTTTTCTTCCGGCTGGCTTCAACGAGAACAAGCTTCTTACATATTTCCAATATCACAGTGCGTCGGTGAGGGTTTAGAAAGTAAGTCTAATTGAAACGTTTGTCTAATTCTTCTCTGAGTAGATGTTATTCTATGCTGAATAAAATTGTCTGACGTTACCAAGAACAAAATAGTTAATCGCCTCAAATGTGTTAAAATGTGCAGCAAAAGACTAAGTAATATTTGTCGCCGTGGGTTGTCATGACAGTGACGTGTTGCTTCTACATGTAAAACGAAGCTGCCCCTTTGAAGTTGTTTGATCTCGGCATCAGGACAACAAAGGCAACATCACCCTACTCCTGCTCCTCCTCCTTCTCGTCCTCCTTCTTCTCCTCCTTCCCTTCTCCTCCTTCTTCTCGTCCTTCCCTTCTCCTCCTCCTTCTCGTCCTCTCCTTCTCCTTGTCTTTCTCCTCTGGTTCTTTCTCGTCCTTCCCTTTTCCTTTTGTCTTTTTCCTGTGGTTCCTTCGAGTCCTTTCCTTCTCTTTGTCTCTCTCCCTTGCTTCCTTCTCCTCCTTCTCTTCCTGCCTCTCCTCTTATCTATCCCGCAAATCTTTGTGACCTAAGGTCAGTGGCCTAAGCTTTTGAAGCCTCAGGTCACAGAAGACAGCACCCACGCGGGGGTTTCTTTCCTGGTGAACTTTTTCAAATTGGGAAAAAAAAGTGGAGGTCTTTTTTTGTCTTGAAAAGGTCAGTCACCTGAAGACCACTCACAGTGTTGAGTCGCAGAGAGAGAGGAACATCAGGGCCGTTCCGAAGACCACTGGGACTTCAGCCGAAGACCTTGAGACTCTTCGGCTTCGAAACCCAAGACATAACGACGTTTGACCCATGGCGTCTTCTGACAAAGAACTCTTCGAATTCATTTACTCAGTTATTTTTTTTATGAAATACCAATATTCTGACCAAGGAAATGAAAACACGAAGTACAATACAAATACCACTACCCACCTTGGTCCTACTTTTGTTGATCTGTGCCACGGCATTAAACAAAAACTAGCCCCCTTAAAAAAAAAAAAAAAAAAAAATATATATATATATATATATATATATATATATGTATATATATATGTATATATATATATATATATGTATATATATATGTATATATATGTATATATATATATATATATATACATATATATATATATATATATATATATATGTGTGTGTGTGTGTGTGTGTGTGTGTATAAATGAATAGATAAAAATGAATTAATAAATGAAAATAAAATAATGATAATAATAATAATAATAATAATAATGATGATAATA
>NC_134797.1:30523968-30538968 GCF_046742065.1 Oratosquilla oratoria
TTCGAGTAAAAACGACTTCGGTTACAATATCTTATTTGTCAAATCTCGAAATATCAGAATATTTTTCCCTCACATATAGCAAAGTTGATGAATTAAGAAATTGTAAAGCTGTGCTAATGTTAGACATACTGGTACAGTGTATTTCAGCCTCTGAGAAAGTAAACAAGATTCTAGGACTGATTGCGCGATCTTTTAACTTCAAAAGTTCATCTCTCATTAACAAGCTATATAAATCGTTTGTTCGTCCACATTTGGAATATGCTGTTTCCGTATGGCCACCGAATCTCATTAAAGACATTAACAGATTGGAAAAAGTACAACGGCGAGCCACGAAACTGATTCCAAATATCAAAAATCATACGAAAATAGACTAAATCATATGAATCTGTTTTCCCAAAAAAACGTAGACTCAGATGTGACTTGACACACGTCTTTAAGATTTTAAAGGGAACTGACAACATCAAAAGTGACAACATTTTCACACTGAATGAGAATCCGACAAAAAATAATGGTCTCAAACTGTCAGGGAATAGATTTAATTTGGAAGTGGGTAGAAACAACTTCGACAACTGTGTAGTTAATGAATGGAACAAACTTCCTGCAGAGGCAGTGTAATGTAGTTCAGTTCGAAACTTTAAGATTCGTAAGCAAGATCCTGTAATGGCTGCCATTTATCTTATATTGTTTATTTGTTCGTTATTATTTGTTTTTTTATTGCTTGATTTCTATTTATTATTACTTATCTGTCAATTTACTATAACTTATTATTTATCTGCTTGTTTATTATTTAACTATACCTATGCATTTATTCAATTTATCATTATTTATATTATTATAATTTATATTTATTTTTCTTTAATTTATTTATCATTATTACATTTTTTTCCGCATCCGACCTAGTTATGGACCAAAAGGTCTCCTGTCGGCATGCTCCGCCTTTGTAATCCTTCGTAAAAAATGTTCTTGGAGAAATCTAGATTTCTGTTAGCAAAGTCATATTCTAGATATTCAAATGGAGGTTGGAGGTAGGACAGGAAAACTAGCCCAGTGCGGTAACCCGTTTAAACGCCTTCACACTCAACTACAAGCAGCAGATTATCACCCAGTCCTTCGACCTGAAACGTTAAACATGTGGCAGACACAGGGAACAACACACAACAAACCACCCATAAATAATCAAGCAATCAAGCTTCACGTACACCCATATCTGTCCTCACATCAACATAACCGACATTTTAAAACAATCCTCCCCTCACGGATACTACTAGAATGTTTGACTTACACAACGCTTCGGACCAAACGCTTAACTCTCTCATTTCCTCTCTCAACACCAAAATATGGTCGACGAAACATAAAGACTTCTATCTTCCGTAAACAACTTCCTAAACAAAAAAAAAAAAAAAACAAAAAAAAAAAAAAAAAAAAAAAAGTAAATAGATAATTGAGAAATTAATAAGTAAATACATGAGATAAAAAAAAGAACTGGTAACCAAGCAGTGAACACCTTGTCTAACTTGATCAATACATGAGATACAAGAGAACACACAAGGATAGAAGCCCAGGTAAACTACAGCTAATAACAACCAACCAGCTGTCTATCCGCCTCTCAGTCTGTCTTACTAATTATCCATCTGTCTATCTGTCTTTCCGTTTGTCTGCCTGTCTGTATTTCTCCGTTTCTCTGTCTTTCCATCTATCCATGTATTTGTTTGCACGTGTATCTGTTTTTCTGTCTTTCTGTTTATCTCTCTGCCTGCCTGTTATCTGTCTGCCTAACTGTTTGCCCATCGTTCCGCCCGACTGTCTGCCTGTTCATCTGTCTAATTGTCTGTCTGTCTATCTGTTCTTCCAGTCGTGCGCACAATGGTCTACCACTTGTTTTGTCCGTGATACGTGATATATTTTCGATTGGGGGGGGGGCGGTGTCACACTATGGCTCAAGGGATTATCCCATTGGGCTATCATTCCTCCCACATCATACCTCCAGCCTCCATTTGAATAACTAAAGTATGACTTGCTTACAGAAATCTAGAATTCTCTAAGAACACTTCAACAATATATCTAACCTTCGTATAGATTTACCATCTCTCAGTTCATCATCCAGCTTTGCTATATATGCCGGAAAGATAACTTGATATTTGGAGATTTGACAAATAGGATATTGTAACTAAAGTCGTTTTTTACTCAAACGAACTCTCAACTGTCAGTGTTGGTGAAACCCGTGGAAATCCAAACGAAGATGGCAAGTCTTTTTGACGCCCTCAGAAGTCATATAATTTCATCGTACAGTAGTGAAAATTTCTTTCTTAACTTTTATTCATGGGAAATGTTCTTATTCACGCCGTTATAAAACTCCTCCAAAGGCTAGGATAACAAAAAATTATTAATAAAACTACCTGGCAGCTTATTACAGGATAGCAAGTCTTTTTGACGCCCTCAGAAGTCATAATTTTATCGTACAGTAGTGAACATTTCTTTCTAAACTTTTATCCATGAGAAATATTCTTATGCACGTCATTATAAAACTCCTCCAAAGGCTAGGAAAAAAAAATGGCAGCTTATTACAGCTTTTAATCTACAAACTAAAATGTTTCTCATTGAGAATCGTTCGGACCAATTGAAGACGAATGGAAAACGTAATCGGTGTGAGTTTTGTCTATGAAAAGAAAACTGTCGATGTATTCCCTCTGGAAGTCGAGCGTCTGCTTCTATGGGGTACGCAATCCCCAGTTATCCTGTCTTTCGTCATCGAGGCGGTAAGGGACGGATTGAAAGAGAGCAGCTCGTTTCACTGTTTCTATATCCCGTGAACCCCAAGAGAGTGTGGTATTTGGTATTTTAACGTTTGATTGTGCAATCCATGTTGAGGTTCAGTTGAGATATATTTTTTGATTCGGAGACGTGAATAGCGTCGTGTTACATGGATGTTAGTTCACCAAGTCTACAAAACAGAGACGCTCTTCAGAAGACCTTCTCTCCACTATTTATTCTTATGTTCTTATGTTGTTCTATTGACTAACGAGGTTTCTGTATCGTTATTCATTTGTTATTTACATCCCCGCGTCTTCAATTTACAACTCCTTTCATTCTTCCTTCCTTCCCTATACCTCGCACGACACAGCAAAAATTAAAGCCTGAGGAGGGAAGAGGAGGTGGGAGGAGGCGGAGAAGGAAGAAGGAAGAGGAGGGAAGAAGAGGAGGAAGAGAAGGTCGTCGTCTTTTAATAATTCAATTTTTTAAGAATCATTACATATCCTATCAAACATTTGTCCAATATTGAGTCGAATAGACTGTACACCAAAGGATCAGGATATCTTGCACAGATCATATATATTTTGAAATAAGAAAATTATATATTTTTCGATTTTTTTCCAACAGAAGCTCTCCATTGACTGAATGCAAACCTGACGGCAGTTTGAAGAAACGTACAATTTGTGAGCAGCAACGACAGAGCTAAGCCACTAACGGTGGGCACCTCAACCTGGTGACCTTGAAGGCCGGACATCGGAGAGGACCATCTCCTTGCAACCTCAAAAGGTCATCGACACCCCCCACCTCCACTGGAGGGTGCGGCCTCAAGAGGCTGAGATTCGGTTACCGGACCGGGCTCGGAATATTTCTATCAGTTTCCACTGGGTTTTGTTCCTCTTTTCCTTCTACTAGGTGAAAACAAAAATCCAACATATCTCCCCAGAGAGATCTTATGGAGGATCTGAGATTTGGTGTCGGCTGCTACAGGGCTGCGGGTTCCCGGATGAGAAACTCGTTCCAATATTTCATTGATATGTAATTAACGATGCTGTGCTAATTATTACTACGATTTGTGAGGACGATGGTAGAAAGAGGACGGGAGTACTTCCTTGGCCACCATAACCGTGACTCCTGAAGAAGTGCAACATCGAACCATATATCTGTAAACGCTTCATTGTCATCTAGATTTAGATTCAAGAAATTTAAATTCTAGAGACGTTCATTGAAGTACGGAGTGAACCGATGATAACTAGATTTTCTAAAACTAAGATGACGATAGTTATACAGTTCTCCATCACTTTATTCATCTATTTATTTATAAAAAAAAAAAAAATCTTGGGTAAGGCAGTTTGAGGCGAGTAGTTAAACAGAGAGTTAGTACTTACGTGTAAGTTAAGCTTATCTCTTATCTCCTTCATATAAGAACTCAGAATCATTTACTTGTAATCGAGGTCCTTCGACCTACTCGTTCCCTTTGTATAACGGAATTGTTCGTCAACAACCAACGACGTTGATTACAAAGTTCTTGTTAATAGGTTATCACACTGGGCAATTTTTCCTCCGACATATACCTCCAACCACCATTTGATAAACTAGAATATGGCTTCACTTACAGAAATCTAGACTTCTCTAAGAACACATCAACAGTATGTCTATCATTCCTATAGGTCTACAATCTCTTAGTTTATTATTCAGCTTTGTTATATATGACGGAAAGATGATTTGATATTTGGAGATTTGAAAAATGAAATATTGTAACCGAAGTCGATTTCACTCAAAACGAACTCTCAACTGTCGACGTTGGTGAAGCCCGTGGAAGCCTAGTGTGACCCCTTTACTAACGACGCCTCTCGAGCTGCACTTCGATGTGGCCAAATGCGATCGTTTCTGTCCATCTCACATCATCCTCACGATATCGTCCCGTGTCGGCCACACGCTGGGTTGTTAGAGGGGGTTTAACACGGGCTAACGGTTCGCCGAACGCGGTTCGACAGACACGTGTTTAAAGTGATGTGTGAACGTGTGAACGGGGTATTTGGGGTTTAACCAACGTGTTCGACAACCAAATACCCCGTTCACACGTTCACGCATCACTTTAAACACGTGTCTGTCGAACCGCGTTCGACGAACCGTTAGACTGTCACTCGCAGGAGAGAGGGTGGGCGTGGAAGAAAACGGAGAGAGGGTGGGCGTGGAAGAAAACGGAGAGAGGGTGGAGGATGATAAGACGGTAATGTAGATGAGGGTGAGAGGATTAAAAAAAGGAAAATGATAGATTAAAAAAATGAGAAGATAGGAGGTCGAAAGAAGGGAAGAGGAGAGCGTGCGGAGAAAGAAGGCGTTAACAGGAGAGGGAAAGAGGAAGAGGCGAGGAGAATAATTGGGGGAGACTGAGGGGAGAGTGGAGAAGAGGGTGGAAATATATAAGAACATAAGAATGAAGGAGACTGCAAGAGACCATAAGGCCTACACTAGGCAATTCCGTACCCATCACCACCTGTCATCCCCATCCATAAAGTTGTCTAATAGTTTCTTAAAACAACTGATAGTTTCAGCGCTTACTACATGGTTACTAAGTTTATTCCATTCGTCGACCACCCTATTTGTAAACCAATTCTTGCCTATTTCCTTTTTAAATCTAGATTTGTCCAGTTTATAACCATTACTGTGAGTCCTGCTCTGTTGTTTTAATATGATAACCTTGTTTGCATCACCCATGTTAAAGCCTTTGATCCACTTGAACACCTCTATTAGATCACCCCGCACTCTGCGTCTTTCCAGAGAGTGTAAGTTAAGGTGCCTAAGCCTCTCTACGTAAGACAAATTTCTGAGTCCATGTATCATTTTGGTCATTCTTCTCTGTACTGATTCTAGTGATGTACATGTAGATGATACAAAAGAACAGCATAAGAGAAGTGTGTGTAAAAAAAAGAAACGGGAATTAAAAAAAAAGGACGAAAAGCCTGGAAGTCTTCAACTTTTTTTTTTTTTTTTTTTTTTTTTTTTTTTTTTTTTTTTTTTTTCTGCATCCGACCCAGATATGGACCAAAAGGTCTACTGTCGGCATGCTCCGCCTTTGTAATCCTTTGTAACTTCCGAGCAAATGGAAGTCACCAGAAGAGCCTGGGTCTCTACAACGCCGATCTGCGTTCTACGAGAAACGTTCGAAACTAACCTGTCATTCATCACATCTCTCTCTACTCCTCCTCTTCCTCCTCTCCTATCTCTTCGTCTCCTCTCTCCTCCTCCTCCTCCCTCTCCCTCTCCACTCCCCCCCCCGTGTCTCTTCCTTCCTCTCGTCATCCTCTTCCTCCTCTCCTATATCTTCTTATTTTAACCTTCTCCTGCTCCTCTTCCTCCTCCTCCTCCTCTTCCTCCTCCTCTCCTATATCTTCTTATTTTTATCCTACTCCTGCTCCTCTTCCTCCTCTCCTATCTCTTCCTCCTCTCCTATATCTTCTTATTTTTATCCTACACCATGCTCCTCTTCCTCCTCTCCTATCTCCTCCTCCTCCTCCTCTTCCTCCTCCTCCCTTGTTCCTGCCAGCTTGTCGTTGTCCACGTCCGTCCACTTACAACTTTTATGCAGGCGGCCGTCTTCCAATTTTACCCGGGCGACTTTGTTTAAATCACTTTCCCGGGAAGAGGTGACATCTCGTCTATTTCTTCTGGGCGCCATTTATCGGTCGTTTTCAACCGCAACCGACGCTCTACCTGGTAGAGACACTCTCTCTCTCTCTCTCTCTCTCTCTCTCTCTCTCTCTCTCTCTCTCTCTCTCTCCCTTTCTCTCTCTCTCTCTCTCTCTTTTATTGTCGTCAAATGATCTAGAATCATTTTCTACGGGGGAACAGTGATTCTATAAAGACGGAAGGGCGAACCTCCCAACCTTTAAGGCTCGAGACTGACCCTTGTCAACATGAATCCGCTGCTCATAGTTGTGGTAATGGCTATGTCACCGGGCTGAACAGGTTAGATACAATATCCGACCACATGGGAATTATAGGGAATATTTTCAGATTTCTATTTTTATCCATTTGTTTATTTATTAATATTTTACTTTATCTTGTGTTGTTTAATTTTGTTTCATTTGTTTATTCGCTTATCTATTTACTAATCTATTTATGTATTTATTTATTTATTTATTTAATTAATCAATTATTTATTTGCTTACTTATCTATTTCATTATATGTCTTCTGGTTTATTAAGACTCAAATGATTACAGACTTTTTTAATGTTTTAATTTTCATTTGTCACGTGAAGTATATCGCCTGTGTGTGTGTGTGTGTGTGTGTGTGTGTGTGTGTGTGTGTGTGTGTGTGTGTGTGTGTGTGTGTGTGTGTGTGTGCGTGCGTGTGTGTATATACGTATACAACTGAGAGAAAATAAAAATTTGTAAATGTATCAATTTCGAGCGCTCACCCGCACTGTCACTTTGAAAGACAAAACAGTGCGAAAGACAAATATATACTCGTATGTATGTATATATATATAATATATATATATACATGAATGTATGTATATATATATGTATATATATATATAAATGTATATATATATATGTATATATATGTATATATGCATATATAATATATATATATATATATATATATATATGCAACTGCCATAACAATTATTGATATATATATATATATATATATATATATATGCAACTGCCATAACAATTATTGATATATATATATGTATATATATATATATATATATATATATATTTATATATATACTCTATTTTCTATAAAGGAGGGGGATTTTATTCCATCGCCCCCGTATGAAGTATGGACAGCATAAGGGACTTTACTGACGCCCATATGGACCAGAGTCATGCATTATTTTTATATGATTGGAGAATAAATAATCTCTATTAGAAATAAGGAATGCTGATCGCTTTCAACCTGTATTATCCCTCCATTCAATAACCCATCTGTCTCACCTTAACCACCTCTGTGACTCCCCTTCTTCAACCTTACGATACTACTTACATCCACTTACATACTTACATACTACTTGCCATACGATACTACTTCAACCTAATATTACCCCCCCCAAGGATAGAAACGCTGGATATTAGTGATAAATTATTAATTCGTTATATCGAGGGGCCTCCCCTGGGAATATTAGCATTTCGTTGGCAATGACTTCTGCCTTTGGGGACAATATCTCACTGAAGAAGTAGTGTCTGAGATGTAGATAAGGAAGGATTTGAGGAGGGGAGTAGAATGGAGGGGGAGGATGAGTTAAGAGTGATCCATATTCTTAACTTTGAGCAAAAATGAACTGACCTAAGTCCCAATGGGTCAAGAACTTGAGCTAAACCCAGCTCGTATGCCAACAAATCTGACCTGACCCTATTGTTCTTCTTCCCTTTTCTTTTTCGACCCAAGTTCAGACAAAGCTGTACCGGGTCAAGTCTAGTTAAAACGGACTTGGGTTACTCACTTTTAATCATCCCGTTTTCATTGATTAAATCTCAGGGAGCGTTCGCTCCCAGATCGGGAGGGGACGAAGCTCACTTGGTAGCGCAACGGAACCTATCTAACCTGTTATTACGATGAAAACAAAATGAGAAAGATATGGTATATATATATATATATATATATATACATATATATATATATATATATATATATATATATATATATATATATATTTTTTTTTTTTTCGCAGGGGTTCCTTGAGATATGCAATTTATTTTAAAGGCTACGCAAAGGTAAAAAGATTGACAAACGCTGGTCTAGAGTGTGTGTGTGAGTGTGTGTGTGATTCACCATGATCTTGGATCATGTGTTGGACTCGCAATCGACAGTTATTAACCTCCCGGATGAGAGCTCAGAGCTCGTATGACCGATCTATGGGTAGCCTAATACTGTGACCTTACACGCACACAACCCCCCCAACTCCCCGCCCACGAGAGTTGGAGTAACAACCCCAGCGCAGCGATACTGAATTCATTTCAGCCCTGGGCGGGATTCGAACCCGAACCGCCGTAGTAGCATGCGAGAACTCTAACCATTGCTCCACGAGGTTTTGTGTGTGTGTGTGTGTGTGTGTGTGTGTGTGTGTGTGTGTGTGTGTGTGTGTGTGTGTGTGTGTGTGTGTGTGTGTGTTTCTAGGACCTACTGTGTTTTAGCGTCATGTGGCCGTTGTCTGGTCAATGAAATGTTCAACGGAATGCTACGTGAGTTTTTTTTTTTTTTTTTTTTTTTTTTTTTTAGGGAGGCCAAGGCAGAGGGTACCTTTGCCATGCGTGCCACTACAGCCGGAGTGAGTGGCAGTCACTCACAGCCGGTGTCTATCAAACCGACGACTTTGTCTCTTCGGGGTAATATCAATCAACCGTCCAGAAATAAATGTTTCATTAAATCCAACCTCTCTTTAAAAAAAGTAGCTGTCACTCTGTATGTATGAATTGATGCTTTTTTAAATGTCCCATTTAGGCCTTTATTTTAGTATTCTACCGAAAATATTATAAATCCATCGTATAGAAGCTTCCCATTTTTTCAAATAATTCTTGTAGGGCATAAATCTCAAAACAGGTATTTTATTACATTTGATAGAATAAAAAAAAATTGATAAATACTTATTTGCTTCTATTCTAAGGCTTGTAGATAGACACGTCACCAAATTCATTTTGTCCTTCAAAGGCGGACATAAGCAACACAGCATAGCTGCATATCTACGTCACGCTGGAAGCCTGGAAAAGGAAGACTTTGGAACGCTGGAAGTATTCAGACACCGTGCCTACAGCCCTTGACAGTCCTAAATGGTTACCCAAGTCCCATTTAGTGACGTCACAAATACCCTGCGAGCTCTTCGGGAGCAGTGGGGAGGATTGGGAGGTAGGATAAAAGCCCTGGAAGACCAGAACAAGTGTCTTCAAGCCCAACTGGAAGAGGAACGGCTCCAACGCCAGGAGCTCCTCCAGAGGCTCAAGAAGAAGCATTCAAAGGAAGACAGGTCTGTACAGACCTTGAGGATGAGACATAATGCCCATGGATATACTTTGGATAGGAAACAACCCGTGGAGATCAGAAGGCTGAAACTGGAAAGGGATCTTCTCAAGGATCAAGTTGATGTGTACAAAGGTCTACTAGAGCGGTATATGGAGGAGGAGATTACATCGCGCCTGGAGGAGAAATTCGAGGATTTAAAGGCAAGTATGGAGGTCAAGTTCCAGGAAAACTTGAAAGATAATGTCAGTCTCAAGGAAAAAGTGAGGCGGCTCGAGGAACAACTTGATACACAAGGCACAGAGCTCAAGGAACTTCGAAAAGCCCAGAACGAGGGCGGAAAGCTACGAGACGTCGACGAACGCCGAAACAAGACTTCTTCGCCAAACGTTAAAGGCCCAGAAGAGCTCGTACTGCCTTCAAAGCCGCCTCCACCTCCACCAATGCCTTGCATCCCTCCTCCTCCTCCACCACCACCGCCTTTGCCAGCCATAAATCCTAAACATGAAGGAAACGTTACTAAAGGATCAAGAAATCTTATGGCTGGAACAGCAGACACACGATCACTACTTCTGGAAGAGATCAGACGAGGAGTCAAACTGCGACCCTCAGCACCTGTAAAGGTAGAAAAGCCCATAGAAAGCGTCGTTCAGGAATGCCCAGAAGTGACCAATTCGCATGAAAGAATGAATATACCGCCTCCTCCACCGAAATCAGTCATTCCTCCTCCACCACCTCTTCCTCCACCGAGGAACAGGCCTTCGGTCTCGAAGAGAACCGAAGGTTCTAAGGACTGTGACGGCGTCGAAGGCGCACGAACATCACAAACAGACACTCATTCCCTTCTAATGCAGGATATAAAAAAGGGCGTCAAACTGAGACATATCAAGCCCTTAAATCAACAGGTGAGTCTCAAAACAGAGACTTCATCCCTCCCCGAAGAGCCGTTCCATATCGAAAACGTGGACCAGGCTGCCAAACAGCCCAAAAGCCCCGTAAAATTGGAACAAGAAGACAAACCGCGGGAGGAACTTCAAAATCCTCCTGGAAAGCCCGAACCAGCGACAGATCTCCGATCTCGTCTCATGGACGAGATCCGAGTGGGCATCAAGCTGCGTCCGGTCTCGGAGCAGTCGAGGGAAAAACCGGCGCCGAAGGATGACCTTGCCCAGGTCTTGGCGCGCGCCCTGGAGTCTCGGGCCGCCTTCATCCAGGCCGACGATTCGGACCATGACGCCTTAAATGACGACGAAGACGATTGGGACTGAACGAAGTCCCCAACCCCAGCCCATTTTTTGAATAAGGAAAGTGCTCATTTTCCTCTTCGTCAAAACACCTTCTTCGCACAAGCCCGCGGAAAGTTATAGAATAAAAATTTTGAGAAAAATGGTTGACGTCTTGAAAATCGAGAAGATCCCGAAATAAATCGCCATGCATTTGAATTTGTATGCCCATATGAAGTCATTTAAAAGTACTTCACGCCCACACGCGCGCGAGCGCACGTGTGTGTGTGTATGTGTGTGTGTATTCACCTTGGTCTTTGGATCGCGTGTTGGACTCGTGATCGACAGCTATTTCTCTCCCGAAAGAGAGCTCAGAGCTCGTATGACCGATCTATGGGTAATGCTGACCTTATACACCCAACTCCCCGCCCACGAGAGTCGTAGTAACGACCCGAAGCGCAGCGATACCGAAATAATTTCGGCCCTGGACAGGATTCGAACTAGGTACTGAAGCCCCTCCGTACTGACAGTCAAGTTCTCTATCAACCGCGCCACCGAGTCGTATAATGTTGTGTGTGTGTGAGTGTGTGTGTGTGTGTGTGTGTGTGTGTGTGTGTGTGTGTGTGTGTGTGTGTGTGTGTGTTGTTTGTGTGTGTGTCTGTTGTTTGTGTGTGTGTGTGTTCTGTGTGTATTCACCTTGGTCTTGGTCTTTGGATCACGTGTTGGACTAGTGATCGACAGCTATTTCCCTCCCGGAAGAGAGCTTAGAGCTCGTATGACCGATCTATGGGTATTACTATGACCTTACACGCACACACACACACCCAACTCCCCGCCCATGAGAGTCGTAGTAACGACCCGAAGCGCAGCGATACCGAAATGATTTTGGCCCTGGGCAGGATTCGAACCAGGTACTGCCGCACCTTCGTACTGGCAGACCAGTACTCTATCAACCGCGCCATCGAGTCGTGTGTGTGTGTGTGTGTGTGTGTGTGTGTGTGTGTGTGTGTCTGTGTGTGTGTGTGTGTGATTCACCTTGGTCTTTGGATCATATGTTGGACTCATGATCGACAGCTGTTTCCCTTCCGGAAGAGAGCTCAGAGCTTGTATGACCGATCTATGGGTAATGGTATGACCTTAAACGCACACACACCCCCAACTCCCCGCCCACGAGAATTGGAGTAACGACTCGAAGCGCAGCGATACTGAAATAATTTCAGCCCTGGGCAGGATACGAACCCAGTACCCCTGGTACCGCCATACTGACAGTCCGGGACTCTACCAACCAAGCCACCGAGTCGTGCGTATATATATAAATATATATATATATATATATATATATATATATATATATATATATATATATATGTATATATATGTATGTATATATATGTATATATATATTGTATATATATATATATATATATGTATATATATGTTACAAACCTCTGTGAGGGGTACCGTCCTAGCCTTCCGATAGCGGGGAGTTTGTGACGTTATACCATATCATTATATATATGTATATATATATATATATATATATATATACATATATATATATATATATATATATATGTATATATATATATGTATATATATATGTATATATATATGTATATATATGTATATATATATATATATATATATATATATATATATATATATATATATATATATATACAATGAAGCATGGATTGATGATCATCATGAAGAGACAACCACATACCCAGTTGAAGATTCGCTACAATAGGATTCCCCAGGGTAACTTTTTCTGGAAAGGAACCTCATTTTGATAAAAACACGAAGACTGTGGCCACGGGCCTTCGAAGGCCTACCGTCCGTCTGAGAACCTCCCGAGAAGGTGCTACTAGCCGTCCGTCTGCCCGAAGACACTCCCTGGAAATTGGAACTCTTCTTGTAATAACGATGTCGTAGATACGACTCTTCCTATGGCTTCATGTGAACCCGGTTGATTGCAACACACTCACGCGTGGGATTATGGCTCAGCACTCACAATCGAACTCTGCAGTTCTTGTCGTAAGCGAGGGCATAAAGGTAATTGTAAGGTGAAGGACACTGGAGGGGAAAATTACGACCCGGAATGATATCAAAGTGGCAGGGTCGCCTTCCTAGATAAGAGGCACGTTATTTCAGTTAATTATACACATGGATACACATGTGTACATACACACACACACACACACACACACACACACACACACACACTTAACGGGGCTGGAACTCGTTGTTGAATTAGCGATCGAGACCGGTACTACTACACCGTCAAGATTGTGTGTGTGTGTGTGTGTGTGTGTGTGTGTGTGTGTGTGTGTGTGTGTGTGTGTGTGTATGTGTGTGTGTGTGTGTGTTTCTAGGACCTACTGTGTTTAACGTCTCGTGGATGTTGTCTGGTCAATGAAATGTTGATCTGAATGGTACGTGAGCCTCTTAAATTTTTTTAAAGGAGCCCAAGGCAAAGGGTACCTTAGCCATGTGTGCCACTACAGCCGGGGTAAGTGGCAGTCACTCGCAGCCGGTGTCTACCAAACCGACGACTTTATGTCGTCGAGGTAATATCAATGCCCCGCACATATTTTTTTTTTATTTAATCCAGTCTCTAGTTAAAAAAAATCACTTTATTTGTATGGATACATACTTGATACAATTTGCAATGTCCTATTTAGACTTTTTTTTTATATTTAACCACAATGATTATAAACCCATCTTACAGCTTCCCCTTTCTTCTGAAATGATTCTTGTCGTGCACAAATTTCAAAACACGTATTTAACTAATTTGATAGAATAAAAAAACGAAACAATTGAAAAATACTTATTTCCTTGTAGATAGACATGTCACCACATTCAATTTGTCCTTCAAAAGCGGACATAAGCAACACAGCGTAGCTGCGACTATCTACGTCCAAATGGAAGCCTGCTGGAACAGGAAGTGTCCGGACACCGTCCCGATAGTCCTTGAAGGTCCTAAATGGTTAATCAAGTCCCATTTAGTGACGTAGCCAACAGCCTCCGAGCTCTTCGGGAGCAGTGGAGCGGACTGGGCGCTCAACTAAAAGCCCTCGAAGAACAGAAGAAGTGTCTTCAAGCCGACCTGGAGGAAGAGCGGATCAAACGCCAGGAGCTCCTTCAGAGGTTCCAGGAGAGGCAAGTAAAGGAAGACAGGTCTGTACAGACCATAAGGATTAGACAAGAGGGCCATGGTTATACTTTAAACAGAAAGCAACCGGCGGAAATCAAAAGGCTCAAAAAGGAGAGGGATCTTCTAAAGGATCAACTTAATGTGTACAAAGGTCTGCTACGACGGTATATGGACGAGGAGATTACATCGCGCCTGGAACATAAATTTGAGGATTTCAAGGCAAGTATGGAGGTTAAATTCCAAGAAAATTTGAAAGAGAATATAAATCTCAAGGAAAAAGTGAGGCGGCTCGAAGAACAAGTTGATAAACAAGGCACAGAGCTCAAGGAACTTAGAAGAGCTCAGAATGAGGACGGAAAGCTAGGAGGCGTCGAAGAACGCAGAAACGAGACTTCTTCGTCCAACGTCAAACGCCCACAAGAGCTCGCACTGCCTTCACAGCCGCCTCCACCTCCACCAATGCCTTGCATCCCTCCTCCTCCTCCACCACCATCGCCTTTATCAGCCATAAATGCAAAAAACGAAGAAAAAGTTACTAAAAGCCCAAGATATCTTATGGCTGGATCAGCAGACACAAGATCACTACTTCTGGAAGAGATCCGACAAGGAGTCAAACTGCGACCCTTAAGAACAAGGAAGGAAGCAAAGCCCACAGAAAGCCTTATAAAGGAAAGCCCAAAAGCGACCACTTCGCCTCAAGGAATTAATATACCGCCTCCTCCGCCAATGCCTGTCATTCCTCCTCCACCATCTCTTCCTACACCGAGGAACAGGACTTCGGTCTCGAAGAGAACCGAAAGTTCTAAGGACTGTAACGACGTCGAAGGCGCACGAACGTCATAGGCAGACACTCGTGCCCTACTAATGGAAGATATAAGAAAGGGCGTCCAACTGCGACCCGT
>NC_134797.1:30543968-30548968 GCF_046742065.1 Oratosquilla oratoria
CCTCCACCTCCACCAATGCCTTGCATCCCTCCTCCTCCTCCTCCTTCACCACAACCGCCTTTGCCTGCCATAAATGCCAAACATGAAAGAAACGTTACTAACAGGCCTTCGGTCTCGAAGAGAACCGAAGGTTCTAAGGACTGTGACGGCGTCGAAGGCGCACGAACATCACAAGCAGACACTCGTGCCCTTCTGTTGAAGGATATAAGAAGGGGCGTCAAATTGCGACACATCAAGCCCTTAAATCAACAGATGAGTCTCAAAACAGAGACTTCATCCTTCCCTGAAGAGCCGTTCCATATCGAAAACATGGACCAGGCTGCCAAACAGCCCAAAAGCCAAGTAAAATTGGAACAAGAAGACAAACCGCGGGAGGAACTTCAAAATCCTCTTAGAAACCCCAAACCAGAGACAGATCTCCGATCTCGTCTCATGGACGAGATCCGAGTGGGCATCAAGCTGCGTCCGGTCTCGGAGCAGTCGAGGGAAAAACCGGCGCCGAAGGATGACCTTGCCCAGGTCTTGGCGCGCGCCCTGGAGTCTCGGGCCGCCTTCATCCAGGCCGACGATTCGGACCATGACGCCTTAAATGACGACGAAGACGATTGGGACTGAACGAAGTCCCCAGCCCATTTTTTGAAGAAGGAAAGTGCTCATTTTCCTCTTCGTCATAACAACTTCTTCGCACAAGCCCGCGGAAAGTTATAGAATAAACATTTTGAGAAAAATGGTTGACGTCTTGAAAATCGAGAAGATCCCGAAATAAATCGCCATGCATTTGAATTTGTATGCCCATAAAGTATGCCCATATGAAGTCATTTAAAAGTACTTCACGCCCACACGCGCGCGAGCGCACGTGTGTGTGTGTGTGTGTGTGTGTGTGTGTGTGTGTGTATTCACCTTGGTCTTGGTCTTTGGATCACGTGTTGGACTCGTGATCGACAGCTATTTCCCTCCCGGAAGAGAGCTCAGAGCTCGTATGACCGATCTATGGGTAATGCTATGACCTTACACACACACACACACACACACACACACACACACACACACACACAACTTCCCGCCCACGAGAGACGTAGTAACGACCCGAAGCGCAGCGATACCGAAATGATTTCGGCCCTGGGCAGGATTCGAACCAGGTACTGCCGCACCTTCGTAATGGCAGTCCAGTACTCTATCAACAACGCCACCGAGTCGGGTGTGTTTGTGTGTGTGTGTATGTGTGTGTGTGTGTGTGTGTATTCACTTGGTCTTGTATTCACTTGGTCTTTGGATCACGTGTTGGACTCGTGATCGACAGCTATTTCCCTCCTGGAAGAGAGCTCAGAGCTCGTAGGTCCGATCTATGGGTAATGCTATGACCCTGCACACACACACACCCCCAACTCCCCGCCCACGAGAGTTGGAGTAACACCCCTCAGCGCTGTGATACTGATATTATTTCAGCCCCGGGCGAGAGTCGAACCCGGACCTCCGTAGTGGCAGGCCAGAGCTCTAACCACAGCGCCATGAGAGGTGTGTGTGTGTGTGTGTGTGTGTGTGTGATTCACCCTGGTCTTTGGATCATGTCTTGGACTCGTTATCGACAGCTGTTTCCCTTCAGGAAGAGAGCTCAGAGCTCGTATGACCGATCTATGGGTAATATTATGACCTTACACGCACACACACACCCAACTCCCCGCCCGCGAGAGTTGGAGTAACGACTCGAAGCGTAGCGATACTGAATTAATTTCAGCCCTGGGCAGGATTCGAACCCGGTACCGCCGGTATCGCCATACTGACAGTCCGGGACTCTACCAACCGAGCCACCGAGTCGTGTGTATATATATATATATATATATGTATATATATATATATATATATATATATATATATGTATATATATATATATATATATAGTGTGTATATATATATGTATATGTATATATATATGTATATATATATGTATATATATATGTATATGTATATATATATATATATGCATATGTATATATATATATGTATATGTATATATTTATATGTATATATATGTGTATAATATATGTATATATATGTATATATGTATATGTATATATGTATGTATATATATATATATATATATATATATATATATATATATATATATATAGATATATATTATATATATATACAAAGAGGACTACATGAACAAAATGATGAACATGCTGGGAGACACTACAAAATTCAAGCAGATCACGAAAACTCCTACAAAGGACCTCAAGACCCGTCTTAACCGTATAATAAGATGCAACAATAGTACTGTTGGTTCGCCTAAACTCTCTCTCATTGATGGTGATTACAAACTTGGTTATGCTTATGGGAACGTCAAGACCCATAAACAAGGATTCCCTCTTCGCCCTATTATCAGTCAAATACCATCTGTCACTTACAAACTCGCAAAACGCCTGAACGAACTCATCACCCCTTACACCCCTGTTTCTTATAGTTTAAAGTCTTCAGAGGAGTTCCTCGACATTTTAAGATCTACGCCACCTTCTGGTGTCATCGGTTCTATGGACGTGGTCAGTCTCTTTACCCATGTCCCCGTGGATGAAACTATTGACATGATTTGTAGTAGGATCTACCACGACAGAGAAGCAGGAGACACCCCCTTGGCGATACCTGAAAACACACTACGCTGTCTCCTTCGCGCGTGTACCAAAGAAGCCCCGTTTTATGGACCCGATGGTAATATGTATGTCCAAATTGATGGTGTTGCCATGGGGTCCCCCTTGGGCGTCCTCTTTGTTAATTTTTATATGGGCACCATAGAAAGGAGAATTTTTCTGCATCACCCCGAACTTCTACCATCTGTATATGTAAGGTAAATAGACGATGTTTTCATCAGTGCAGAAAATGAGAACAATATTTTACAAATTGTGAGCACCTTTAAATGTCATTCCTCCCTTGACTTCACCTATGAACTTGAAGCCAACTATAAACTCCCCTTTTTGGACGTTTTAGTTCACCGAGGCCCTCACTCTTTCTCCACCGAAGTATATGTAAAGGCTACAAACCTGGGTTTTTGTCTCAGCGGTGCTAGTGAGTGCCCAGAGAAATACCGCAGGAATGTGATAAATTCCTTTTTTAAAGAGAGCCCTCACACATTCTTCTACTTGGACTTCCACCCATGCTGAATTACAGAGAGTCTCACAACTCCTTGCCAATAATGGTTACTCAAAACAATTAGTTGATGAGACAATAAAGCGACATCTATACAGTTTCATGACACAAGCCCCCTCTACAACAGAAAAACCTTGTCGTATTTCCCTCTTCTACAAAAACTTCATGTCTCCCGCATATAAAGAAGACGAAAAGGCTTTAAGAAAGATCACCAGCACACATGTCATCCCTACAGACCCCCATGCCATCCTGAAGCTCATCATTTTTTATAAAACAAAAAGAACATCAAGCCTCATCATGAAAAATAGTTGCCTCCCACAGACAAGGCCTTTACAAGAGGTGAATCTTGTACACCAATTCCATTGCAACTTTGGTAACTGCAGTCGCCTCAATTCACGGTATATAGTTCAACCACTACCACCTTGTCAAAAAGGATGACGGCACATTTGCAGGATGGGGCAATACTCCGTCACACCAGTAATACACATGGACACTCCCTCACCAGGCAACAACTAGAAACACAAACAACAATACTGTATCGAGATCAAGACAGAAGGAGATTAAGGATGGCTGAATCAATTTTTATTCGTCTGGATCAACCCTCCATCAATATCCAGCTACAGCCTGAAGTTTCACTCCCATCAATGAGGAAGCCCTACAAGCAACCTACAGGGAACCCGTCGGCACTCCGTGGTAGCTACGCGGACACGACATCTCCCCCGCCACACCTCATATATATATATATATACATATATATATATATATATATATATGTGTGTGTGTGTGTGTGTGTGTGTGTGTGCGTGTGTGCGTGTGTGTGTGTGTACAATGGAGCATGGATTGATGAAGATCTTCATCAAGAAGAGACAACCACATTCCCAGTTAAAGATTCAATACAATAGGATTCCCCAGGGTGACTTTTTCTGGAAAGGAACCCCATTTTGATAAAAGCACGAAGACTGTGGCCACGGGCCTTCGAAGGCCCACCGTCCGTCTGAGAACCTCCCGAGAAGGTCCAACTCGCCGTCCGTCTGCCCGAAGACACTCCCTGGAAATTGGAACTCTTCTTGTAATAACGATGTCGTAGATACGACTCTTCCTATGGCTTCACGTGAACCCGGTTGATTGCAACACACTCACGCGTGGGGTTATGGCTCACCACTCACAATCGAACTCTGCAGTTCTTGTCGTAAGCGAGGGCATAAAGGTAATTGTAAGGTGAAGGGCACGGGTGGGGAAAATTACGACCCGGAATGATATCAAAGTGGCAGGGTCGCCTTCCTTGTTACGAGGCACGTTATTTCAATTAATTATACACATGGACGCACACGCGTACACACACACACACACACACTTAGCGGGTCTGGAACTCGGATTGCTGAATTAGCGATCGAGAACGGTACTACTACACCGTCAAGATTGTGTGTGTGTGTGTGTGTGTGTGTGTGTGTGTGTGTGTGTGTGTGTGTGTGTGTGTGTGTGTGTGTGTGTGTGTGTGTGTGTGTGTGTGTGTTTCTAGAACCTACTGTGTTTTAACGTCTCGTGGATGTTGTGTGGTCAATGAAATGTTGATCTGAATGGTACGTGAGCCTCTTAATTTTTTTTTAAAGGAGCCCAAGACAAAGGGTACCTTAGCCATGTGTGCCACTACAGCAGGGGTAAGTGGCAATCACTCGCAGCCGGTGTCTACCAAACCTACAACTTTATGTCGTCGAGGTAATATGAATGCCCCGGACAGAATTTTTTTTTCCATTTAATCCAGTCTCTAGTTAAAAAAAATCACCTTATTTGTATGGAGACATACTTCATACAATTCGCAATGTCCTATTTAGACAATTATTATATTTAACCACAATGAT
>NC_134797.1:30553968-30561468 GCF_046742065.1 Oratosquilla oratoria
ATGCAATTTATTAAAGGCTACGCAAAGGTAAAAAGTTTGAGAAACGCTGGTCTAGAGTGTGTGTGTGTGTGTGTGTGTGATTCACCATGATCTTGTATCATGTGTTGGACTCGCAGTCGACAGTTATTAACCTCCCGGACGAGAGCTCAGAGCTCGTATGACCGATCTATGGGTAATACTGTGACCTTACACGCACACACACACACCCAACTCCCCGCCCACGAGAGTTGGAGTAACAACCCCACAGCGCAGCGATACTGAATTTATTTCAGTCCTGGGCGAGATTCGAACCCGAACGGCCGTAGTGGCAGGCGAGAACTCTAACCATTGCGCCACGAGGTTTTGTGTGTGTGTGTGTGTGTGTGTGTGTGTGTGTGTGTGTGTGTGTGTGTGTGTGTGTGTGTGTGTGTGTGTGTGTGTGTGTGTGTGTGTGTGTGTGTGTGTGTGTGTGTGTGTGTGTGTGTGTGTGTGTGTTTCTAGGACCTACTGTGTTTTAGCGTCACGTGACCGTTGTCTGGTCAATGAAATGTTCAACGGAATGCTACGTGAGTCTTTTTTTTTTTTTTTTTTTTTAGGGAGACCAAGCCAAAGGGTACCTTTGCCATGCGTGCCAGTACAGCCTGAGTGAGTGGCAGTCACTCACAGCCGGTGTCTATCAAACCGACGACTTTGTCTCTTCAAGGTAATACCAATCAACCGCCCAGAAATAAATGTTTCATTAAAACCAGTCTCTCTTTAAAAAAAAAACTAGCTCTCACTCTATTTGTATGTATAAATTGATGTTCTTTTGAATGTCCCATTCAGGCCTTTTTTTTTTTAGTATTCTACCGAAAATATTATAAATCCATCGTACAGAAGCTTCCCATTTTTTTTAAATAATTCTTGTAGGGCATAAATCTCAAAACAGGTATTTTATTACATTTGACAGAATAAAAAAAAAATTATAAATACTTATTTGCTTCTATTCTAAGGCTTGTAGATAGACACGTCACCAAATTCATTTTGTCCTTCAAAGGCGGACATAAGCAACACAGCATAGCTGCATATCTACGTCACGCTGGAAGCCTGGAAAAGGAAGACTTTGGAACGCTGGGAGTATTCAGACACCGTGCCTACAGCCCTTGACAGTCCTAAATGGTTACCCAAGTCCCATTTAGTGACGTCACAAATACCCTGCGAGCTCTTCGGGAGCAGTGGGGAGGATTGGGAGGTAGGATAAAAGCCCTGGAAGACCAGAACAAGTGTCTTCAAGCCCAACTGGAAGAGCAACGGCTCCAACGCCAGGAGCTCCTCCAGAGGCTCAAGAAGAAGGAATCAAAGGAAGACAGGTCTGTACAGACCATGAGGATGCGACATAATGCCCATGGACATACTTTGAATAGAAAACAACCGGTGGAAATCAGAAACCTGAAACTGGAAAGGGATCTTCTCAAGGATCAAATTCATGTTTACAAAGGTCTACTAGAGCGGTATATGGAGGAGGAGATCAACTCTCGCCTGGAGGAGAAATTCGAGGATTTTAAGGCAAGTCTGGAGGTTAAGTTCCAGGAAAATTTGAGAGATAATGTCAATCTCAAGGAAAAAGTGAGGCGGCTCGAGGAACAACTTGATACACAAGGCACAGAGCTCAAGGAACTTCGAAAAGCCCAGAACGAGAGCGGAAAGCTACGAGACGTCGACGAACGCCGAAACAAGACTTCTTCGGCCAACGTTAAAAGCCCAGAAGAGCTCGTACTGCCTTCAAAGCCGCCTCCACCTCCACCAATGCCTTGCCTCCCTTCTCCTCCTCCACCACCACCGCCTTTGCCAGCCATAAATCCTAAACATGAAGGAAACGTTACTAACAGGCCTTCGGTCTCGAAGAGAACCGAAGGTTCTAAGGACTGTGACGGCGTCGAAGGCGCACGAACATCACAAGCAGACACTCGTGCCCTTCTAATGCAGGAAATAAGAAAGGGCGTCCAACTGCGACCCGTTAAGCTCTTAAATCAACAGATGAGTCTCAAAACAGAGACTTCACCCTTCCCCGAAGAGCCGTTCCATATCGAAAACGTGGACCAGGCTGCCAAACAGCCCAAAAGCCCCGTAAAATTGGAACAAGAAGACAAACCGCGGGAGGAACTTCAAAATCCTCATGGAAACCCCAAACCAGAGACAGATCTCCGATCTCGTCTCATGGACGAGATCCGAGTGGGAATCAAGTTGCGTCCGGTCTTGGAGCAGTCGAGGGAAAAACCAGCGCCGAAGGATGACCTTGCCCAGGTTTTGTCGCGCGCCCTGGAGGCTCGTGCCGCCTTCATCCAGGCCGACGATTCGGACCATGACGTCTTAAATGACGACGAAGACGATTGGGACTGAACGAAGTCCCCAGCCCATTTTTTGAATAAGGAAAGTGCCAATTTTCCTCTTGGTCGTAAAAAAAATTTCGCACAAGCCCGCGGAAAGTTGTAAAATAAAAAATTTGAGAAAAATGGTTGACGTCTTAAAAATCGAGAAGATCCCGAAATAAATCGTCATGCATTTGAATTTGTATGCCCATAAAGTATACCCATATGAAGTCATTTAAACGTACTTCACACCCACACGCGCGCGAGCGCACGTGTGTGTGTGTGTGTGTGTGTGTACGCCTTCATACTCTTTCGTCTTTTATTCATGCAATACTATGTGTTACCTTGCTGTATATATATATATATATATATATATATATATATATATATATATATATATATATACATATATACATATAAAAAAGTGTATATATATATATATGTGTGTGTATAAATATATATATATATATATATATGTATAAATATAAATATATATGTACATACATATACCAAGGCTTTTTCCTCCTTACAAGGGAGGTAGCCAAAAAGGAAAAGGCATAAAATCATATCCACCCATTCCATCCCTGTATACACTCCACACCCCTCCACCCTCCCTCTTATCTTGAAAGAATATTAGGATGGTTTGGACACATGGAAAGAATGAGTGAAGAAAGACTAGTAAAAGAGGTATGGAAGGCAGATGTGGAGGGAGTGAACATGAGGGGACGTCCTAGCATGAGGTGGATGGATGGAGTAAAGGGGGCTTTGGGGAAGAAGGGAATGTCTGTTGAGGAAGGACGGGAGAGGAGAGAAGACAGGGGTGAATGGAGGATGCTTGGATATGGATGTTGTTATGATTGCATGAGGTGGAATGGGCGGGGGGATGGGGGGTGAGGTAGTCTGTAGGAGCAAAATTTGACGCAGCCCGAAGGGATTTCTCCCCGTCTTCTCCTTTTAATATATATGTATAAATATATATATATATATATATATATATATATATATATATGTATGTACACACATATATATACTGTGTATATATATATAAATATATATATATATATATACATGCATATATACATATATATAAATATAGAAACTGGTATGTTATAACACATTTGTAAATGTTCACTATAAACCCACTATCGGAGAAATAATATCGGAACTACAGGAAAAACTGTATATTTCGACTATTTGTAGTCCTCTTCAGTAGAATGGTTACAAGAAGTTAGAGTACACGGTATAAGTGAGGTAGTGAGGGGTACAGAAAAGGGGATGGGGAAAGTGGGGGACTCAGGTTACATGCCCTTGTTATGGTTGGGTCAAGGAAGGACAGATGGTGGTATTTTGTTCGACCGATCTTGACATTAATTTGTTGACTGCTATCCTCTTAATGCAATCTGGGGGCCACTGACCTAAGATTGCATGTTCAATGGCGTAGAATATTTTCTGCATAGTGTGTTAGCCATGGGGTCTCCCCTTAGTTCAGTAGTAGCGTGTTTATATTTGGGAGAATTGGAAAGTACAAGCTACATCAAACGCATAGGTAAAGATACGCATTGGTGGCGGTACGTAGATGACATTCTGGTAGTGGTACCCGAGCTCGTTAATTTGAGACAGAAATAAACCCAGCTAAATAAGGTAGAGCGAAAAATACAGCTTACGCTAGAAGAAATAAATGATGAAATTCCTTTTTTTGGATACTGTAGTGATGAAAACAGGTAACGGAATATAATTCAAAGTTTATAGGAAACCAACAAAGAAGATTACATTCATTTTTATTCAGCACACAGTACAAGAATCAAATCTGGAATAATCATCGGATTCATGTTAAGAGCCCTAAGGATATGTAGTAAAGAATTTTTACAGGATGAATTTAACCATATATTTAAATCTTTCCAGGAATTAGCATATCCTTTAGGCTTCCTTATAAAATTGAAACACAAAGCCATCAAAATTATGGAAAGGAACACAACACCTACAGAAAACAACACCAACAGAATATTCATTTCAGTTCCTAACTCAAAATATGCACCAATAGTTAGTAACTTCTTAAAAAACACCAGAATAAATTTAGTTACTTCAACGGGAAAGAAAATTGGCGAACTTACAAAGAAAGCAGAAAATTCACAAGAAAATAAAAGTGTTATATATAAAATTCCTTGTACAGGTTGTGAGAAGGCTTACATCGGTGAGACAGGACGCGGCCTAGACAAGAGACTAGAAGAACACAAGAGGGATGTGAAATACCACAGAACATCGAATGCGCTAGTAGTTCATATCGACGAAGAAGATCATCTGCCGAATTGGAAAGAAGCCCACATATTACACAGAAAACTGGGAAAAAAAGGGCGTCGGCGCTCCCGTCCAAGCTCCCAGTCCATTTCTCCCGAGCCACGACCACCAACTGCCCCATATCGCTCGCTAATTTGTTCGGTGGCAATAGCCCTCTTTTATACGCTTCTATCATTTCATTTTCTTACAGACATTCTTCCCCTCCCACAAAAACCGATCCCGCGCAAGCGGGTGGTCTTTCCTAGGAATTCAGAATTCAGATTTCAGTCCACTGAGAAAGACCGTAAACGTCGAAACTTCTGACTCTCAATAAACTCACTACTATAGCCTTAACTTTTCATTTTGCCACCTCACCACTATATCTGTCATTCTTTACTTATACATATATATATGTATATACTGTATATACATACATATATATATATATATATGTGTGTGTGTGTGTGTATATATACATATATATATATGTATATATATGTATGTATATAAATATATATGTATATATGTATATATATATATATATATATATATATATATATATACAGGGTCTCACACATCTCCCGGTAGGACGTTAGGCCAAAAATTTATGTATTTTGAAAAATCAAAGTGTATCTCTTAGAGAATTTTTTACCAAATACAGCTCACTCAAAGAAGTCGCCCTGAGCCTCCACCACGGCCTCCAGGCGGGACCTGGAACTGCAACACATGGTCTTCATCCAAAAGGGACAATCACATTCCCAGTTAAAGACTTATTACAATGAGACTGCCCATGATGACCCTTCCTGGCAAGAAACCTCCTTTTGATAAAAGCACGAAGACTGTGGCCACGGGCCTTCGAAGACCCACCGTCCGTCTGAGAACCTCCCGAGAAGTTCCAACTCGCCGTCCGTCTGCCCGAAGACACTCCCTGGAAATTGGAACTCTTCTTGTAATAACGATGTCGTAGATACGATTCTTCCTATGGCTTCACGTGAACCCGGTTGATTGCGACACACTCACGCGTGGGGTTATGGCTCACCACTCACAATCGAACTCTGCAGTTGTTGTCGTAAGCGAGGGCATAAAGGTAATTGTAAGGTGAAGGACACTGGAGGGGAAAATTACGACCCGGAATGATATCAAAGTGGCAAGGTCGCCTTCCTAGTTACGAGGCACGTTATTTCAATCAAATATACACATAGACTTACATGCGTACATACACACACACACACACACACACACACACACACACACACACACACACACACACACACACACACACACACACACACACACACATGCACACACTTAGCGGGGCTGGAACTCGGATTGCTGAATTAGCGATCGAGAACGGTACTACTACACCGTCAAGATTGTGTGTGTGTGTGTGTGTGTGTGTGTGTGTGTGTGTGTGTGTGTGTTTCTAGGACCTACTGTGTTTTAACGTATCGTTGATGTTGTGTGGTCAATGAAATGTTGAACTGAATGGTACGTGAGCCTCGTAACTTTTTTTTAAAGAAGCCCAAGGCAAAGGGTACCTTAGCCGTGTGTGCCACTACAGCCGGGGTAAGTGGCAGTCACTCGCAGCCGGTGTCTACCAAACCGACGACATTATGTCGTCAAGGTAGTATCAGTCCCCAACACAGATTTTTTTCCATTTAATCCAGTCTCTCGTTAAAAAAATCACTTTATTTGTATGGATACATACTTCATACAATTTGCAATGTCCTATTTAGACATTTTTTTTTATATTTAACCACAATGATTATAAACCCACCTTACAGCTTCCCCTTTCTTCTGAAATGATTCTTGTCGTGCACAAATTTCAAAACACGTATTTAACTAATTTGATAGAATAAAAAAACGAAACAATTGAAAAATACTTATTTCCTTGTAGATAGACATGTCACCACATTCAATTTGTCCTTCAAAAGCGGACATAAGCAACACAGCGTAGCTGCGACTATCTACGTCCAAATGGAAGCCTGCTGGAACAGGAAGTGTCCGGACACCGTCCCTATAGCCCTTGAAGGTCCTAAATGGTTAATCAAGTCCCATTTAGTGACGTAGCCAACAGCCTCCGAGCTCTTCGGGAGCAGTGGAGCGGACTGGGCGCTCAACTAAAAGCCCTCGAAGAACAGAAGAAGTGTCTTCAAGCCGAGTTGGAAGAAGAGCGGATCAAAAGCCAGGAGCTCCTTCAGAGGTTCCAGGAGAGGCAAGTAAAGGAAGACAGGTCTGTACAGACCATGCGGATTAGACAAGAGAGCCATGGTTATTCTTTAAACAGAAAGCAACAGGTGGAAATAAAAAGGCTCAAACAGGAGAGGGATCTTCTGAAGGATCAACTTAATGTGTACAAAGGTCTGCTAGGACGGTATATGGAGGAGGAGATTACATCGCGCCTGGAACATAAATTTCAGGATTTCAAGGCAAGTATGGAGGTTAAATTCCAAGAAAATTTGAAAGAGAATATAAATCTCAAAGAAAAAGTGAGGCGGCTCGAAGAACAAGTTGATAAACAAGGCACAGAGCTCAAGGAACTTAGAAGAGCTCAGAATGAGGACGGAAAGCTACGAGGCGTCGAAGAACGCAGAAACGAGACTTCTTCGTCCAACGTCAAACGCCCACAAGAGCTCGCACTGCCTTCACAGCCGCCTCCACCTCCACCAATGCCTTGCATCCCTCCTCCTCCTCCACCACCATCGCCTTTATCAGCCATAAATGCAAAAAACGAAGGAAAAGTTACTAAAAGCCCAACAAATCTTATGGCTGAAACAGTAGACACAAGATCACTTCTTCTGGAAGAGATCCGACAAGGAGTCAAACTGCGACCCTTAACAACAAGGAAGGAAGCAAAGCCCACAGAAAGCCTTATAAAGGAAAGCCCAAAAGCGACCAG
>NC_134797.1:30586468-30593968 GCF_046742065.1 Oratosquilla oratoria
AGCCCATTCTCTGAACAAGGAAAGCGACTATTTTCCTTTCCGTCGTCACCACTTCTTCGTTCAAGCTCTCGGAAAGTGATGAAATAATTATTTTGCGAAAAATTGTCGCGGTCTTGAAAATCGTAAAGATGGAGTCATAAATCATCACGCATTTGAGCTTTTATGCCCATATGAAGTCATTTAAACGAACTTCATTCCCGCCCACGCCCACGCCCACGCGCGCGCGCTTGCATGCGTGCGTGTGTGTGTGTGTGTGTGTGTGTGTGTGTGTGTGTGTGTGTGTGTGTGTGTGTGTGTGTGTGTGTGTGTGTGTGTACTCTTTCATACTCGTTCGTTTTTTATTCATGCAATACTATGTGAGTGACCTTGATGGCAGTCGAAAAACCTGAATATTTCTCTCAGTTTCCCGAAGTTTTATTCAATGAACTAAATACTCATTTTTCATCCTTCTTAATCTTATCTTATCACCTGCAACAAGGTAAAAAATCCAACCGATCAATGAAAGATAAAAATAAAGAATAAGAAAATAGATAAAATAAAAAAGAAATAATACAAAAAATGCACATTTTAGGGGTTCCTTTCTCCATTTACTCACTTTCTGCTACACACACAGGAACACGGCAGCAATATTCTTATCCCCCAACACAGGAGCATGAGAAAAAAACAGAGGTTGTGTCCTATGAGGAGTACACGAGAGATTCATAAACAGAGATTCGCTTCGAATGTTAAAATTCTGCATAACTCTGGTCCATATGGGTGCCACTGATTTCCTATAAGTATTTAGGAGGAAGAGGAAGGGCAAGAGGGCGGGAGGAGAAAGAGGAAGAGGAAGGGGATTAGGAGGAAAGGCAGGAGGTGGGTAGGAAGGGAAGGCGAGAGGAAGTGGATAAGGAGGAGAGAAGGGGAGGATGAGGGAGAGGGGAAGAGGGAGAGGAAGAAGGAATGAGTAGGCAATGGGAGGAGGTGGAAGAGAAGAATGAGTACAAGGAAGACATAGAAGAGGAAGGAGAGGGAAGGAGGTGTAGGGAGGAGGAAATGGGAAATAAAGACAGGGGGAGGAGGAGGAGGAAGGGGATCAAGATGGATGGATGTGTGTGTGTGTGTGTGTGTATTTACCTAGTTGTATTTACCTAGTTGTATTTTACGGGAAGGGGAGCTATGCTCGTAGGGTCCCGTCTTCATATCTCATTTTATCTAAACTATTTTTAAATTCATGTATTGTTTTTGCACACACCACTTTCTCATCTAACTTGTTCCAACTGTCTATTACTCTGTGAGGAAAGCTGTTCTTTTTCAAATCTCTTCTATAGCTGTCTTTTTTTATTTTCTTTCCGTGTCCTCTAGTATTTCTGTCATCCCATTTTATCAGATTCTCTCTGTCAGTAATTTCTATGCCTTTCATGATTCTGTAAATAGCTATCAAATCTCCTCTCTCTCTTCTTTGCTCTAGTGTCTGTAGTTCAAGTTTTTCTAGTCTCTCTTCATATGATAGTTTTGAGAGTGTTGGTGCCAGTTTTGTAATTGCTCTTTGTATTCTTTCAAGTTTTTTTTATACATTTTTTGTACTTGGTGACCATATCGTTGCTGCATATTCCAATCTTGGTCTTATCAGGGTGATTAGGATTTTCTTCACCATTTCTTCATCCAGGTATGTAAATGCAACTTTGATTGTTCTTATTAGATTATAAGTCTCTCCAAAAATCTTATTTATATGTTTCTCAGGTGACATATTATTCATAACAATGACTCCCAGGTCCTTCTCATTTTCTACTTTTTTTATTCCTTCTTCTACAAAATTAAATGCTCCTATTATTCTGTTTTTCCAATTTCCAAAATCCATTATACTACACTATTTTGTATTGAACTCCATCTCCCATTTCCTACTCCATTCTTGTACTTTATTTAGATCTCTCTGTAGTGATTCACAATCTTCTTCAGTTTTCACTCTTTTCAGTAGTTTTGCATCATCTGCAAAGAAGCTCATATAGCTTTCTATTCCTTCATCCATATCATTAATATATATAGCAAACATTATTGGGGCCAGAACTGTTCCCTGCGGAACACCGCTTATTACTTCATCCCATTTTGAGTGCTGGTTTCTTATCACTACTCTCATTTTTCTTTCTTGCAAAAAGTCCTCCATCCAATTTAGTAGTTTTCCCTGTATTCCTCCTTCAGTTTCTAATTTCTTAAGCAACTTCTTATGTGGTACTTTGTCAAAAGCTTTCTTTAGATCTAAAAATGCACAGTCCGCCCATCCATCTCTTTCCTGTATTATATCTATTAGTCTTGAATAGAAACATATTAAATTGGTGACGCATGATCGTCCTTGTCTGAATCCAAATTGCCTTGGATTTAACACTTTGTTTTTTTCTAAATATTTTACCCATCTACTTTTGATAATTCTTTCACAAATTTTTGCTATTGTACTTGTTAGAGAGACTGGTCTATAGTTGGTAGGTTCTTCTTTATTTCCTCCTTTGTATATAGGTACTATGTTTGCTTTTTTCCAATCTTCTGGAACTTTTCCTTCTTTCAAGGAACTATTTAGTATGCTATGTATTTTGTCTGCCAGTTCATTCCTGCATTCTTTTAGTATCCAGTTTGCTATTTCATCTGGTCCATGCGATTTTCTGACATCAAGATTACTCAAGTGTGTTAATATTTCATTCTTTGTTACTTCTATTTCTTCCATAGGGGGACTTTCTCTTTCCATTCGTTCTCTTCAGGTTGTATGTTCTCCCTTGTAAACACTGATTTAAAATGTTTGTTCATAATTTCCGCCATTTCCATTTCCTCAGTGTATTCAACTCCCTCCTGTCTTAATTTCTCCAAGTCTTGTTTGTTTTTCAGTTTATTGTTTACAAATCTGTAGAATAGTTTCGGTTGATCTTTACACTTTTCTATGATATCTTTTTCATATTTTCTCTTTTCTTCTCTGCACATTTGTACATATTCATTTCTATAGCAGGTATATATTTTCCATTTTTCAGGTCTTCTGTCTTTTTCCATCTGGTCCAGGCTTTGTCTCTTTTGTCTTTTAACTCCCTACAGCTTTTGTTGTACCAGCATTTTACATATTCTTTTTCTTGTTTTTGTCTTGGGACATACTTTTCCACTCCTTTTTTGTAAATTTTTGTCAAAATATTCCATTTCTCTTCTACTGTTGTTTCTTCTTTGTATATTTCTTCCCAGTTTTCCTTTTGAAAGAATTCTCTTATTTTATCAAAGTTTGTTTTTTCATACATCATTCTTCCTTTTCTGTATTGTTCATTTCTTTTCATATATTTTTCTTCATTAAGTTCCAGTTCAATCAATATGTGGTCACTTTTACTTATTGGTGTTTTATATTCAATTTTGTCCACTATTCTAGGTTCTGATGTGATTACTAGGTCTAGTTTCGATGGCTCTTCTTCATTTCTATACCTAGTGTTCTCCTGTATCCATTGTGTCATTGTATGGTCAGTAACCATCTCGAGTAGAGCGTTTCCCCATGAGCCGTCTCCACCCTTTACTGTCATTTCTTCCCAGCAGATTTCTTTGCAATTAAAGTCGCCCATCATAACTATTTTTCCTCCCTCTTCCATTATCTTGTTTAATGTTATCTTTGTGTCCTCTAACATACTTTTATGTTCACTCTCCTCCCATGAGGCTGTTTTTTGGGCGCACATAATTTATCACAAACTTTCTGCTCTTCTTATCTCTGTCTTCTACTTCCATCATTATCATCTCTACTGTATTCTTTCCATATGTGACACACTTCACGTTTATATCCTTCTTAGTCAGGAACATAACTCCACCCCCTTCCTTTTTCACTCTGTTTCTAATCCAATAATTATATGCATCATGTCCTACACTGTTGGGTGGTAGTGGACCTTTTAATTTTGTTTCTACAATTCCCATTATGTCTGGTTCTTTTTCTTTCAAATAATCATTCAGTTCATTCAATCCTGTTATTAATCCATCTATATTTGTGTAAGACACTCTTAGTTTTCTGCCACTTCCATTGTGTTCTCTGTTTCCCTTTTGTTTTTCTCTTGTATGTCGACTTTCTTCAGTTTCATATTCACTACTCTCCAATAGAATCTCTCTTTCTCTGACTCCGTTCTTATCTCGTTTTTTTCCTTTGCTTCAAGTCTTTTCTGTTTTTCTTCCTCTCTTTCCTCTTTATTCATTTCCCTTTTTATCCATACCTTTTTATATTGTTCACTTGTTGCTAGTTTCCCTGTTTTGGATAAGATATTCTCAGCCGTAGTTTGTGACCTGAATTTAATCTTGATTGGTCTAGTCTTGTCTGTACTATATTTCCCTAACTTGAATTTCTCTTCGATTTGTTTCATTATTTCTGGTTCATATTCCTGAACTAATTCTAGTAAATTTCTTACTTTTTCATTTTCCTCTTTGATTCTTGTGGTTCTATCTGGGTTATGTTTCTCTTCCATTCCTAATATAATTATACATTTCTTTTTGTCTGCTAAGTCTCTTACTATATTCTCCTTCTGTCTCATCACTTTAATAACTGAGTTTTCAGTTTGTTCATTCATTTGCTGTCTGATTATGTCAGTGAATGCAACCTTGCTATTTTCATGAATTTTTTTTCCAACCCTCCTTGTTCTCCATATTATTCTCCTTTAAGACTTTATTCTCATCTTTTACTTCTTTTAACTGTTGTTTTAATTCTTCAATTTCCTTAGTTAAGTTTTTGTTCGCCCTCTCTAGTTCTTCCAATTTTTCAATTCTTCGTATCATACTGTCAACATTACCGAACCTACGCTCCAAGTCCTCAATCATCTTATCGATCTTCTCTTCTAGTCTTGTCAGTCGGGGGGGCTTTGTGTCCCCCCACCCTCTTTAAATCCCTGGAAAATATTCTCATCACTTTCTACTGTATTGCTCTTGTCTATACTTCTAATCTTTACATTTTTATTAGACATTTCGTCATCATCGGGAGGCCTTTTGTTTACCTTTCGCCTGTCTGCCTGGGCCAAGTCTACTCCTTCCTCATTTCCTTCCATTTCCCTCAGTAATCCCTCCCCCTTTCCTCTTTCCCTACTTTCCTACTACTCCACGAGCAATTTCCCCCCCCACCCTGTAAAAACAATAGGCACTTCTCTTTGCGTTGGGATCCACAAACTTCAATTTTCTTCAGAACGTCTTCTAAGCCGTCCATTCGTTGAAGTGTGTGTGTGTGTGTGTGTGTGTGTGTGTGTGTGTGTGTGTGTGTATTTACCTAGTTGTATTTACCTAGTTGTATTTTACGGGAAGGGGAGCTATGCTCGTGAGGTCCCGTCTTCATATCTCATTTTATCTAAACTATTTTTAAATTCATGTATTGTTTTTGCACACACCACTTTCTCATCTAACTTGTTCCAACTGTCTATTGCTCTGTGAGGAAAGCTGTTCTTTTTCAAATCTCTTCTATAGTTGTCTTTTTTTATTTTCTTTCCGTGTCCTCTTGTATTTCTGTCATCCCATTTTATCAGATTCTCTCTATCAGTAATTTCTATGCCTTTCATGATTCTGTAAATAGTTATTAAATCTCCTCTCTCTCTTCTTTGCTCTAGTGTCTGTAGTTTAAGTTTTTGTAGTCTCTCTTCATATGATAGTTTTGAGAGTGTTGGTGCCAGTTTAGTAATTGCTCTTTGTATTCTTTCAAGTTTTTTTATACATTTTTTTGTACTTGGTGACCATATCGTTGCTGCATATTCCAATCTTGGTCTTATCAGGGTGATTAGGATTTTCCTCACCATTTCTTCATCCAGGTATGTAAATGCCACTTTGATTGTTCTTATTAAATTATAAGTTTCTCCAAAAATCTTATTTATATGTTTCTCAGGTGACATATTATTCATAACAATGACTCCCAGGTCCCTCTCATTTTCTACTCTTTTTATTCCTTCTTCTCCCAAATTATATGATCCTGTTATTCTGTTTTTGCTTTTTCCAAATTCCATTATACTACACTTTTTTGTATTGAACTCCATCTCCCACTTCCTACTCCATTCTTGTACTTTATTTAGATCTCTCTGTAGTGATTCACAATCCTCTTCAGTTTTCACTCTTTTCAGTAATTTTGCATCATCTGCAAAGAAGCTCATATAGCTTTCAATTCCTTCATCCATATCATTAATATATATAGCAAACATTATTGGGGCCAGAACTGTTCCCTGCGGGACACCGCTTATTACTTCATTCCATTTTGAGTGCTGATCTCTTATCACTACTCTCATTTTTCTTTCTTGCAAAAAGTCTTCCATCCAATTTAGCAGTTTACCTTGTATTCCTCCTTCATATTCTAATTTCTTAAGCAACTTCTTATGTGGTACTTTGTCAAAAGCTTTTTTTAGGTCTAGAAATGCACAATCAGCCCATCCATCTCTTTCTTGTATTATATCTATTAGTCTTGAATAGAAACATATTAAATTGGTGACGCATGATCGTCCTTGTCTGAATCCAAATTGCCTTGGATTTAGTACGTTGTTTTTTTTCAAGTATTTTACCCATCTACTTTTGATAATTCTTTCACATATTTTTGCTATTGTACTTGTTAGAGAGACTGGTCTATAGTTGGTAGGTTCTTCTTTATTTCCTCCTTTATATATAGGTACTATATTTGCTTTTTTCCAATCTTCTGGAACTTTTCCTTCTTTTAAGGAACTGCTTATTATGCTATGTATTTTGTCTGCCAGTTCATTCCTACATTCTTTCAGAATCCAGTTTGCTATTTCATCTGGCCCATGCGATTTTCTGACATCAAAATTACCCAAGTGTGTCAATATTTCATTCTTCGTTACTTCTATTTCTTCCATAGGGGGGACTTTTTCCTTCCACTCAATCTCTTCAGGTTGTATATTTTCCCTTGTAAACACTGATTTAAAATGTTTGTTCATAATTTCTGCCATTTCCATTTCCTCAGTGTATTCAACTCCTCCTTGTCTTAATTTCTCCAAGTCTTGTTTGTTTTTCAGTTTATTGTTTACAAATCTGTAGAATAGTTTTGGTTGATCTTTACACTTTTCTATAACATCTTTTTCATATTTTCTTTTTTCCTCTCTGCACTTTTGTACATATTCATTTCTATAACCAGTATATATTTTCCATTTTTCAGGTC
Organism: Oratosquilla oratoria; assembly: GCF_046742065.1. Classification (NCBI taxonomy): domain Eukaryota; kingdom Metazoa; phylum Arthropoda; class Malacostraca; order Stomatopoda; family Squillidae; genus Oratosquilla; species Oratosquilla oratoria. The sequence goes on from NC_134797.1 coordinate 30,593,580, forward strand.
TTCTGTCTTTTTTCCATCCGGTCCAGGCTTTGTCTCTTTTGTCTTTTGACTCCCTACAACTTTTGTTGTACCAGCATTTTACATATTCTTTTTCTTGTTTTTGTCTTGGGACATACTTTTCCACTCCTTTTTTGTAAATTTTTGTCAAAATATTCCATTTCTCTTCCACTGATGTTTCTTCTTTGTATATTTCTTCCCAGTTTTCTTGTTGGAAGAATTCTCTTATTTTATCAAAGTTTGTTTTTTCATACATCATTCTTCCTTTTCTATATTGTTCATTTCTTTTCATATATTTTTCTTCATTAAGTTCCAGTTCAATCAATATGTGGTCACTTTTACCTATTGGTGTTTTATATTCAATCTTGTCCACTATTCTAGGTTCAGATGTA
>NC_134797.1:30598968-30608968 GCF_046742065.1 Oratosquilla oratoria
AGCCGCCTCCACCTCCACCAATGCCTTGCCTCCCTCCTCCTCCTCCACCACCACCGCCTTTGCCAGCCATAAATCCTAAACATGAAGTAAACGTTACTAACAGGCCTTCGGTCTCGAAGAGAACCGAAGATTCTAAGGACTGTGACGGCGTCGAAGGCGCACGAACATCACAAGCAGACACTCGTGCCCTTCTAATGCAGGATATAAGAAAGGGCGTCAAATTGCGACACATCAAGCCCTTAAATCAACAGATGAGTCTCAAAACAGAGACTTCATCCCTCCCCGAAGAGCCGTTCCATATCGAAAACGTGGACCAGGCTGCCAAACAGCCCAAAAGCCCCGTAAAATTGGAACAAGAAGACAAACCGCGGGAGGAACTTCAAAATCCTCTTGGAAACCCCAAACCAGCGACAGATCTCCGATCTCGTCTCATGGACGAGATCCGAGTGGGCATCAAGCTGCGTCCGGTCTCGGAGCAGTCGAGGGAAAAACCGGCGCCGAAGGATGACCTTGCCCAGGTCTTGGCGCGCGCCCTGGAGTCTCGGGCCGTCTTCATCCAGGCCGACGATTCGGACCATGACGCCTTAAATGACGACGAAGACGATTGGGACTGAACGATGTTCCCAGCCCATTTTTTGAATAAGGAAATGCCAATTTTCCTCTTGGTCGTAACAATTTTTTCGCACAAGCCCGCGGAAAGTTGTAAAATAAATATTTTGAGAAAAATGGTTGACGTCTTCAAAATCGAGAAAATCCCGAAATAAATCGTCATGCATTTGAATTTGTATACCCATAAAGTATGCCCATATGAAGTAATTTAGAAATACTTCACGCCCACACGCGCACGAGCGCACGTGTGTGTGTGTGTGTGTGTGTGTGTGTGTGTGTGTGTGTGTGTGTGTGTGTGTGTGTGTGTATTCACCTTGGTCTTTGGATCACGTGTTGGACTATTGATCAACAGCTATTTCCCTCCCCGAAGAGAGCTCAGTGATCGTATGACCGATCTATGGGTAATGCTATGACCTTACACATACACACACACACCCAACTCCCAGCCCACGAGAGTCGTAGTAACGACCCGAAGCGCAGCGATACCAAAATGATTTCGCCCCTCGGCAGGATTCGAACCAGGTACTGCCGCACCTCCGTACTGACAGTCCAGTACTCTATCAACCACGCCATCGAGTCGTGTGTGTGTGTGTGTGTGTGTGTGTGTGTGTGTGTGTGTGTGTGTGTGTGTGTGTGTGTGTGTGTGTGTGTGTGTGTGTGTGTGTGTGTGTGTGTGTGTGTGTTTCACCTTGGTCTTTGGATCACGTGTTGGACTCGTGATCGACAGCTGTTTCCCTTCAGGAAGAGAGCTCAGAGCTCGTATGACCGATCTATGGGTAATGTTATGACCTTACACGCACACACACACCCAACTCCCCGCCCGCGAGAGTTGGAGTAACGACTCGAAGCGCAGCGATACTGAATTAATTTCAGCCCTGGGCAGGATTCGAACCCGGTACCGCCATACTGACAGTCCGGGACTCTACCAACCGAACCACCGAGTCGGGCGTATATATATATATATTTTATATATATATATATATATATATATATATATATATATATATATATATATATATATAGTGTGTATATATACATATGTATATATATATATATATATATATATATATATATGTATGTCAAAAGTGACAAAATTTTCACATTGAATGAGAATCAGACAAGAAACAATGGTCTCAAACTGTCCGGAAATAGATTCAATTTGGTAGGTAGAAACAACTTTACCTACCGTGTAGTTAATGAATGGAATAAACTTCCTGCACAGGTAGTGCAATGTAGTTCAGTTCGAAGCTTTAAGAATCATTTAGATAAATACCTAAGATGGTGTAATGATTATAATTTATCTTATATTATTTGTTTTTTGTTTTGTTATCATTTGTCTGTCTAATTTTAATTTATTATTAGTTATATGTCAATTTATTATTATTTACTATTTACCTGTTTGTTTATTATCTAACTATACCTATGCATTTATTTATGTATTTCATTTGTTATTTACATTATTATAGTTTTTATTTATTGTTTTTATTATTAATATGATTTTTTTTCGTATCCGACCTAGATATGGATCAAAAGGTCTCCTATCGGCATGCTCCGCCTTTGTAATCCTTTGTAATCCTTTATATGTATATATATATATATGTATATACATATATATATATGATTGATATATACATATATGTATATGTATATATATATAAATGTGTAAATATATATATGTAATATATATATATATATATACATATATATATATATATATATATATATATATATATACACACACAATGAAGCATGGATTGATGATCTTCATCATGAAGAGACAATCAAATTCCCAGTTGAAGATTCATTACAATGGGATTCCCCAGGGGGACTTTTTCTGGCAAGAAACCTCCTTTTGATAAAAGCACGAAGACTGTGGCCACGGGCCTTCGAAGACCCACCGTCCGTCTGAGAACCTCCCGAGAAGGTCCAACTCGCCGTCCGTCTGCCCGAAGACACTCCGTGGAAATTGGAACTCTTCTTGTAATAACGATGTCGTAGATACGATTCTTCCTATGGCTTCACGTGAACCCGGTTGATTGCAACACACTCACGCGTGGGGTTATGGCTCACCACTCACAATCGAACTCTGCAGTTGTTGTCGTAAGCGAGAGCATAAAGGTAATTGTAAGGTGAAGGACACTGGAGGGGAAAATTACGACCCGGAATGATATCAAAGTGGCAGGGTCGCCTTCCTAGATACGAGGCACGTTATTTCAGTTAATTATACACATGGATACACATGCGTACATACACACACACACACACACACACACACACACACACACACACACACACACACACACACACACACACACACACACACACACACACACACACACATGCACACACTTAGCGGGGCTGGAACTCGGATTGCTGAATTAGCGATCGAGAACGGTACTACTACACCGTCAAGATTGTGTGTGTGTGTGTGTGTGTGTGTGTGTGTGTGTGTGTGTGTGTGTGTGTGTGTGTGTGTGTGTGTGTTTCTAGGACCTACTGTGTTTTAACGTATCGTTGATGTTGTGTGGTCAATGAAATGTTGAACTGAATGGTACGTGAGCCTCGTAACTTTTTTTTAAAGAAGCCCGAGGCAAAGGGTACCTTTGCCATGTGTCCCACCACAGCCGGGGTAAGTGGCAGTCACTCGCAGCCGGTGTCTACCAAACCGACGACTTTATGTCGTGAAGGTAATATCAGTCCTCCGCACAGAATTTTTTTCCATTTAATCCAGTCTCTCGTTAAAAAAAAATCACTTTATTTGCATGGATACATACTTGATACAATTTGCAATGTTCTATTTAGACACTTTTTTATATTTAACCACAATGATTATAAACCCATCTTACAGCTTCCCCTTTCTTCTGAAATGATTCTTGTCGTGCACAAATTTCAAAACACGTATTTAACTAATTTGATAGAATAAAAAAAAACGAAACAATTGAAAAATACTTATTTCCTTGTAGATAGACACGTCACCACATTCAATTTGTCCTTCAAAAGCGGACATAAGCAACACAGCGTAGCTGCGACTATCTACGTCCAAATGGAAGCCTGCTGGAACAGGAAGTGTCCGGACACCGTCCCTATAGCCCTTGAAGGTCCTAAATGGTTAATCAAGTCCCATTTAGTGACGTAGCCAACAGCCTCCGAGCTCTTCGGGAGCAGTGGAGCGGACTGGGCGCTCAACTAAAAGCCCTCGAAGAACAGAAGAAGTGTCTTCAAGCCGAGCTGGAAGAAGAGCGGATCAAACGCCAGGAGCTCCTTCAGAGGTTCCAGGAGAGGCAAGTAAAGGAAGACAGGTCTGTACAGACCATAAGGATTAGACAAGAGGGCCATGGTTATTCTTTAAACAGAAAGCAACCGGCAGAAATCAAAAGGCTCAAACTGGAGAGGGATCTTCTGAAGGATCAACTTAATGTGTACAAAGGTCTGCTACGACGGTATATGGAGGAGGAGATCACTTCGCACCTGGAACATAAATTTGAGGATTTCAAGGCAAGTATGGAGGTTAAATTCCAAGAAAATTTGAAAGAGAATATAAATCTCAAGGAAAAAGTGAGGCGGCTCGAAGAACAAGTTGATAAACAAGGCACAGAGCTCAAGGAACTTAGAAGAGCTCAGAACGAGGACGGAAAGCTAGGAGGCATCGAAGAACGCAGAAACGAGACTTCTTCGTCCAACGTCAAACGCCCAGAAGAGCTCGCACTGCCTTCACAGCCGCCTCCACCTCCACCAATGCCTTGCATCCCTCCTCCTCCTCCACCATCACCGCCTTTGCCAGCCATAAAAGCAAAAAACGAAGGAAAAGTTACTAAAAGCCCAAGAAATCTTATAGCTGGACCACCAGACACAAGATCACTTCTTCTGAAAGAGATCCGACAAGGAGTCAAACTGCGACCCTTAACAGCAAGGAAGGAAGGAAAGCCCACAGAATGCGTTATAAAGGAAAGTCCAAAAGCGACCAGTTCGCCGGACGGATTTTATATACCGCCTCCACCGCCTCCTCCGCCGATGCCTGTCATTCCTCCTCCACCACCTCTTCCTACACCGAGGAACAGGACTTCGGTCTCGAAGAAAATCGAAAGTTCTAAGGACTGTAACGACGTCGAAGGCGCACGAACGTCACAGGCAGACACTCGTGCCCTTCTAATGGAGGATATAAGAAAGGGCGTCCAACTGCGACCCGTTAAGCCCTCAAATCAGCAGAGGAGTCTCAAAAGAGAGGCATCATCTTTCTCCGAAGAGCCACTCCACATCAACAACGTAGACCAGGCTGCCAAACAGCCCGAAAGCCCTGTAGAATTGGGACGAGAGAACAAACTGAGGGAGGATCTAGAAAATCCTCATGGAAAGCCCGAAGCAGCGAAGGATCTCCGATCTCGTCTCATGGACGAGATCCGAGTGGGAATCAAGCTGCGTCCGGTCTCGGAGCACTCGAGGGAAAAACCGCAATCTAAGGATGACCTTGCCCAGGTCTTGTCGCGCGCCTTGGAGGCTCGGGCCGCGTTCATCCAGGAGGACGATTCGGACCATCAAGACTCAAATGACGACGAAGACGATTGGGACTGAACAAAGTCCCCAGCCCAAGCCCATTCTCTCAACAAGGAAAGTGACTATTTTCCTTTCTGTCGTCACCACTTCTTCGTACAAGCCCTCGGAAAGTGATGAAATAATTATTTTGAGAAAAATTGTCGCGGTCTTGAAAATCGTAAAGATGGCGCCATAAATCATCACGCATTTGAGCTTCTATGCCCATATGAAGTCTTTTAAACGAACTTCATGCCCGCCCATGCGCGCGCGGACGCGCGTGCGTGCGTGTGTGTGTGTGTGTGTGTGTACTCTTTCATACTCTTTCGTCTTTTATTCATGCAATACTATGTGAGTGACCCTTATGGCAGTCGAAATACCTGAAAATTTCAGTCAGTTTCCCGCAGTTTTATTCAATGATCTAAATACTCATTTTTCATCCTTCTTAATCTTATCTTCTCATTGCAACAAGGTAAAAAAATATAATCAATCAATAAAAGATAAAAATAAAGAATAAGAAAATAAATAAAATAAAAAAGAAATAATAAAAAATACATATTTCGGGGGTCCCTTTCTCAATTTGGTCAATTTCTGCTACACACACAGGAACACGGCAGCAATATTCTTATCCCCCAACACAGGAGCGTGAGAAAAATACAGAGGTTGTTTCCTATGAGCATTACACGAGGGATTTATAAACAGAGACTCGCTTCGAATGTTAAAATTCTGCATAACTCTGGTCCATATGGGTGCCACTGATTTCCCTGAAGTTTTTAGGAGGAAGAGGAAGAGCAAGAGTGAGGGAGGAGAAAGAGGAAGAGAAGGAAGTGAAAGGGATTAGGAGGAAAGGGATGAGAAAAAGGAGGGAGAGGAGGAAGAAGGAGGAGGAGGGAATGGGAGGAGGTGGAAGAGAAGAATGAGTACAAGGAAGACATAGAAGAGGAAGGAGAGGGAAGAAGGTGTAGGGAGGAGGAAATGGGAAATAAAGACAGGGGGAGGAGGAGGAGGAGGAAGGAGATCAAGATGGATGGATGTGTGTGTGTGTGTGTGTGTGTGTGTGTGTGTGTGTGTGTGTGTGTGTGTGTGTGTGTGTGTGTGTGTGTGTCTGAGTGTGTGTGTGTGTGTGTGTGTGTGTGTGTGTGTGTGTGTGTGTGTGTGTGTGTGTATTCACTTGGTCTTTTTGATCACGTGTTGGACTCGTGATCGACAGCTATTTCCCTCCTGGAAGAGAGCTCAGAGCTCGTAGGTCCGATCTATGGGTAATGCTATGACCTTGCACACACACACACCCCCAACTCCCCGCCACACGTGTGTGTGTGTGTGTGTGTGTGTGTGTGTGTGTGTGTGTGTGTGTGTGTGTGTCTGAGTGTGTGTGTGTGTGTGTGTGTGTGTGTGTGTGTGTGTGTGTGTGTCTGAGTGTGTGTGTGTGTGTGTGTGTGTGTGTGTGTGTGTGTGTGTGTGTGTGTGTGTGTGTGTGTGTGTGTGTGTGTGTGTGTGTGTGTGTGTGAGGGTGCGTGTGTGTGTGAGGGTGTGTGTGTGTATTTGCTTAGTTGTATCTTACAGGAAGGGAGTAATGCTCATGTGTCCCATCTTTGTATCTCGCAGTGTCTAGTTTGCTCTTAAATTCGTGTATAGTTTTTGCACACACTATTGTTTTATCCAGTTTGTTCCAGATATCCACCACTCTGTGTGGAAAACTGTTATTTTTTTTCAGGTCTCTTCTATAACTATCCTTTTTGAGTTTCTTTTCATGTCCCCTTGTATTTCTCTTATCCCAATTTAGTAAGTCCTCTCTATCAAGGACTTCTATGCCTTTCATGATTCTGTAGATGGTCAGCAGGTCACCTCTTTCTCTTCTTTGTTCCAAAGTCGGTAATTTCAATTTAGCCAGTCTCTCCTCATATGATAGATTTGAAAGTGTCGGGACCTTTTTTGTGACTGCTCTCTGGATTAGTTCAATTTTCTTTATATTCTTTTTGGTACTAGGTAACCATAGTGTTGCAGCATAATCTAGTTTAGGCCTAATTAGTTTGACTAGTATTTTTTAAACCAATTCTACGTCTAAATAGGTAAAAACCACCATTATTGGTCTTAGCAAGTTGTAAGATTCTCCGACAATTTTATCTATATGTCTATCAGGGGACACGTCTTTTGAGTTAATCACTCCCAGGTCTTTTCAGATCTCATTTTCTTTACTTCCTTTGCTCCGATTATTATATTGTCCTGATATTGTGTGTGTTTTTGTGTGTGTGTGTGTGTGTTTGTGTGTGTGTGTGTGTGTGTTTGTGTGTGTGTGTGTGTGTGTGTTTGTGTGTGTGTGTGTGTGTGTGTGTGTGTGTGTGTGTGTGTGAGTGTGCGTGCGTGTGTGTGCGTGTGTGTGTGTGTGTATTTACCTAGTTGTATTTACCTAGTTGTATATTACGGGAAGGGGAGCTATGCTCGTGGGGTCCCGTCTTCATTTCTCATTTTATCTAAACAATTTTTAAATTCATGTATTGTTTTTGCACACACCACTTTCTCATCTAACTTGTTCCAACTGTCTATTACTCTGTGTGGAAAGCTGTTCTTTTTCAAATCTCTTCTATAGCTGTCTTTTTTTATTTTCTTTCCGTGTCCTCTTGTATTTCTGTCATCCCATTATATCAGATTCTCTCTATCAGTAATTTCTATGCCTTTCATGATTCTGTAAATAGCTATCAAATCTCCTCTCTCTCTTCTTTGCTCTAGTGTCTGTAGTTCAAGTTTTTGTAGTCTCTCTTCATATGATAGTTTTGAGAGTGTTGGTGCCAGTTTTGTAATTGCTCTTTGTATTCTTTCAAGTTTTTTTATACATTTTTTTTGTACTTGGTGACCATATTGTTGCTGCATATTCTAATCTTGGTCTTATCAGGGTGATTAGGATTTTCCTCACCATTTCTTCATCCAGGTATGTAAATGCCACTTTGATTGTTCTTATTAAATTATAAGTTTCTCCAAAAATCTTATTTATATGTTTTTCAGGTGACATATTATTCATAACAATGACTCCCAGGTCCTTTTCATTTTCTACTTTTTTTATTCCCTCTTCTCCCAAATTATATGATCCTGTTATTCTGTTTTTGCTTTTTCCAAATTCCATTATACTGCACTTTTTTGTATTGAACTCCATCTCCCACTTCTTACTCCATTCCTGTACTTTATTTAGATCTCTCTGTAGTGATTCACAATCTTCTTCAGTTTTCACTCTTTTCAGTAGTTTTGCATCGTCTGCAAAGAAGCTCATATAGCTTTCAATTCCTTCATCCATATCATTAATATATATAGCAAACATTATTGGGGCCAGGACTGTTCCCTGCGGGACACCGCTTATTACTTCATTCCATTTTGAGTGCTGGTTTCTTATCACTACTCTCATTTTTCTTTCTTGCAAAAAGTCTTCCATCCAATTTAGTAATTTACCTTGTATTCCTCCTTCAGATTCTAGTTTCTTAAGCAACTTCTTATGTGGTACTTTGTCAAAAGCTTTTTTTAGGTCTAGAAATGCACAATCAGCCCATCCATCTCTTTCTTGTATTATATCTATTAGCCTTGAATAGAAGCATATTAAATTGGTGACGCATGATCGTCCTTGTCTGAATCCAAATTGCCTTGGATTTAGTACGTTGTTTTTTTCCAAGTATTTTACCCATCTATTTTTGATAATTCTTTCACAAATTTTTGCTATTGCACTTGTTAGAGAGACTGGTCTATAGTTGGTAGGTTCTTCTTTATTTCCTCCTTTATATATAGGTACTATATTTGCTTTTTTCCAATCTTCTGGAACTTTTCCTTCTTTCAAGGAACTGCTTATTATGCTATGTATTTTGTCTGCCAGTTCATTCCTGCATTCTTTCAGAATCCAGTTTGCTATTTCATCTGGCCCATGCGATTTTCTGACATCAAAATTACCCAAGTGTGTCAATATTTCATTCTTTGTTACTTCTATTTCTTCCATAGGGGGGACTTTTTCCTTCCACTCAATCTCTTCAGGTTGTATATTTTCCCTTGTAAACACTGATTTAAAATGTTTGTTCATAATTTCTGCCATTTCCATTTCCTCAGTGTATTCAACTCCTCCTTGTCTTAATTTCTCTAAGTCTTGTTTGTTTTTCAGTTTATTGTTTACAAATCTGTAGAATAGTTTTGGTTGATCTTTACACTTTTCTATAACATCTTTTTCATATTTTCTTTTTTCCTCTCTGCACTTTTGTACATATTCATTTCTATAACCAGTATATATTTTCCATTTTTCAGGTCTTCTGTCTTTTTTCCATCTGTTCCAGGCTTTGTCTCTTTTGTCCTTTAACTCCCTACAACTTTTGTTGTACCAGCATTTTACATATTCTTTTTCTTGTTTTTGTCTTGGGACATACTTTTCCACTCCTTTTTTGTAAATTTTTGTCAAAATATTCCATTTCTCTTCCACTGTTGTTTCTTCTTTGTATATTTCTTCCCAGTTTTCTTGTTGGAAGAATTCTCTTATTTTATCAAAGTTTGTTTTTTCATACATCATTCTTCCTTTTCTATATTGTTCATTTCTTTTCATATATTTTTCTTCATTAAGTTCCAGTTCAATCAATATGTGGTCACTTTTACCTATTGGTGTTTTATATTCAATCTTGTCCACTATTCTAGGTTCAGATGTAATTATTAAGTCTAGCCTCGATGGTTCTTCTTCATTTCTATACCTAGTGTTCTCTTGTATCCATTGTGTCATTGAATGGTCAGTAATCATCTCAAGTAGAGCATTTCCCCATGAGTCATCACCACTCTTTACTGTCATTTCTTCCCAGCAGATTTCTTTGCAATTAAAGTCGCCCATCATAACTATTCTTCCTCCGTCTTC
>NC_134797.1:30613968-30628968 GCF_046742065.1 Oratosquilla oratoria
AAGAGCCGTTCCATATCGAAAACGTGGACCAGGCTGCCAAACAGCCCAAAAGCCCCGTAAAATTGGAACAAGAAGACCAACCGCGGGAGGAACTTCAAAATTCTCCTGGAAAGCCCGAACCAGCGACAGATCTCCGATCTCGTCTCATGGACGAGATCCGAGTGGGCATCAAGCTGCGTCCGGTCTCGGAGGAGTCGAGGGAAAAACCGGCGCCGAAGGATGACCTTGCCCAGGTCTTGGCGCGCGCCCTGGAGTCTCGGGCCGCCTTCATCCAGGCCGACGATTCGGACCATGACGCCTTAAATGACGACGAAGACGATTGGGACTGAACGAAGTCCCCAGCCCCAGCCCGATTTTTGAACAAGGAAAGTGCCCATTTTCCTCTTGGTTGTAACAATTTCTTCGCACAAGCCCGCGGAAAGTTGTAAAATAAATATTTTGAGAAAAATGGTTGACGTCTTCAAAATCGAGAAGATCCCGAAATAAATCGCCATGCATTTGAATTTGTATGCCCATATGAAGTCATTTAAAAGTACTTCACGCCCACACGCGCGCGAGCGCACGTGTGTGTGTGTGTGTGTGTGTGTGTGTGTGTGTGTGTGTGTGTGTGTGTGTGTGTGTGTGTGTGTGTATTCACCTTGGTCTTGGTCTTTGGATCACGTGTTGGACTCGTGATCGACAGCTATTTCCCTCCCGGAAGAGAGCTCAGAGCTCGTATGACCGATCTATGGGTAATGCTATGACCTTACACACACACACACACCAAACTCCCCGCCCATGAGAGTCGTAGTAATGACCCGAAGCGCAGCGATACCGAAATAATTTCGGCCCTGGGCAGGATTCGAACCAGGTACTGCCGCACCTTCGTACTGGCAGACCAGTACTCTATCAACCTCGCCACCGAATCGCGTGTATTTGCCTAGTTGTATTTTACGGGAAGGGGAGCTATGCTCGTAGGGTCCCGTCTTCATATCTCATTCTATCTAAACTATTTTTAAATTCATGTATTGTTTTTGCACACTCCACTTTCTCATCTAAGTTGTTCCAACTCTCTATTACTCTGTGAGAAAAGCTGTTCTTTTTCACATCTATTCTATAGCTGTCTTTCTTGATTTTCTTTCCGTGCCCTCTTGTATTCTATCAATAATTTCTATGCTTTTCATGATTCTGTAAATAGCTATCAAATCTCCTCTCTCTCTTCTTTACTCTAGTGTCTGTAGCTCAAATTTTGCTAGTCTCTCTTCATATGATAGTTTTGAGAGTGTTGGTGCCAATTTTGTAATTGCGCCTTGTATTATTTCAAATTTTTTTATAAAAAAACATTTGGACTTGGTGACCACATCGTTGCTGCATATTCCAATCTTGGTCTTATCAGAGCGATTAGTATTTTCTTCACCATTTCTTCATCCAGGTATATAAATGCCACTTTGATTGTTCTTATTAAATTATAAGTTTCTCCAAAAATCTTGTTTATATGTTTCTCAGGAGACATATTCATAATAATGACTCCTAGGTCTTTCTCATTTTCTACTTATTTCTTCTTCTCCCAATTTATATGATTCTGTTATTCTGTTTTTGCTTTTTCCAAATTCCATTATACTACACTTCTTAATATTGAACTCCCTCTCCCACTTCCTACTCCATTCCCATACTTTATTGAGATCACTCTGTAGCGACTCAAAATCTTCTTCAGTGTTCACTTTTTTTTTTAACAATTTTGCATCATCTCCAAAGAAGCTCATATAACTTTCAATTTCTTCATCCATATCATTAATATATATAGCAAACATTATTGGGGCCAGAACTGTTCCTTGTGGAACACCGCTTATAACTTCATCCCAATTTGAGTGTTTGTCTCTTATCACTACTCTCATTTTTCTTTCTTGCAAAATGTCTTCCATCCATTTAAGCAGTTTGCCCTGTATTCCTCCTTCATATTCTAATTTCTTAAGCAACTTCTTATGTGGTACTTTGTCAAAAGCTTTTTTTAGGTCTAGAAATGCACAATCAGCCCATCCATCTCTTTCTTGTATTATATCTATTAGCCTTGAATAGAAACATATTAAATTAGTGATGCATGATCGTCCTTGTCTGAATCCAAATTGCCTTGGATTTAGCACGCTGTTTTTTTCTAAATATTTTACCCATTTACTTTTGATAATTCTTTCACAAATTTTTGCTATTGTACTTGTTAGAGAGACTGGTCTATAGTTGGTAGGGTCTTCTTTATTTCCTCCTTTATATATAGGTACTATATTTGCTTTTTTCCAATCTTCTGGAACTTTTCCTTCTTTCAAGGAACTATTTATTATGCTATGTATTTTGTGTGCCAGTTCATTTCTGCATTCTTTCAAAATCCAGTTTGCTATTTCATCTGGTCCATGCGATTTTCTGACATCGAGATTACTCAAGCGTTTCAATATTTCATTCTTTGTTACTTCTATTTCTTTCATAGGGGGGACTTTCTCTTTTCCGATCGATCTCTTCAGGTTGTATGTTCTCCCTTGTAAACACTGATTTAAAATGCTTGTTCATAATTTCCGCCATTTCTATTTCCTCTGTGTATTCAACTCCTTGTCTTAATTTCTCCAAATCTTATTTGTTTTTCAGTTTGTTGTTTACAAATCAGTAAAATAGTTTGGTTGATCTTTACATTTTTCTATGACATCTTTTTCATATTTTCTCTTTTCCTCTCTGCACGCTTGTACATATTCATGTCTATAACAAGTATATATTTTCCATTTTTCAGGTCTTTTGTATTTCTTTCATTCGGTCCAAGCTGTCTCTTTTGTCTTTTAACACTCTACAACTTATGTTGTACCAGCACTTTACATTTTTTTTTTTTTTTTTTTTTTTTTTTTTTTTTTTTTTTTTTTTTTTTTTTTTTTTTTGTCTTGGGACATACTTTTCCACTCCTTTTTTTTATTATTATTTTTTTTTTTATAAATTTTTGTCAAAATATTCCATTTCTCTTCTACTGTTGTATCTTTGTGTATTCTTTCCCAGTTTTCACTTTGAAAGAATTCTCTTATCTTATCAAAATTTGTTTTTTCATACATCTTCCTTTTATATATTGTTCATTTCTTTTCATGTATTTTTTCTCATTTAGTTCTAGTTCTATCAAGATGTGGTCAATTTACTTATTGGTGCCTGGTATTCTATCTTTTCCACTATTTCAGGTTCTGATGTGATTATTAGGTCTAGCCTCGATGGTTCTTCTTCATTTCTATACCTAGTGTTCTCTTGAATCCATTGTGTCATTGTGTGGTCAATAATCATCTCAAGTAGAACATTTCCTCGTCTCTTCCCAGCAGATTTCTTTGCAATTAAAGTCGCCCATCATAACTATTCTTCCTCCATCTTCCATTATCTTGTTTAATGTTATTCTTGTGTCTTCTAACACACTTTTATGTTCACTCTCTTCCCACGAGGCTGTTTTTGGAGGCACGTAGTTTATTACATACTTTCTGCTCTTCTTATCTCTGTCTTCTACTTCTATCATAATTATCTCTACTGTATTCTTTCCATATGTGACACACCTCACGTTTATATCCTTCTTAGTCAGGAACATAACTCCACCCCCTTGTTTTATCTTTCTGTTTCTAATCCAATAATTATACGTATTGTGTCCTATGCTGTTGAGTGTTAGTGGACATTTTTATTTTGTCTATACAATTACCATTATGTCCGGTTCTTTTTCCTTCTGATACTCTTTCAGTTCATTCAGTACTTTTTTTAATCCATCTATATTTGTGTAGGAGTTTGAATGTGTTTGAGATGAGGTGTCTGAGAAGTATGGTGGGGGTTACTAGGCTGGATAGAGTGAGAAATGAGGAGGTGAGGAGGAGAACAGGGGTGAAAAAGGATTTGGGAGATAGGGTTGATGAAAGAATATTAGGATGGTTTGGACACATGGAAAGAATGAGTGAAGAAAGACTAGTAAAAGAGGTATGGAAGGCAGATGTGGAGGGAGTGAACATGAGGGGACGTCCTAGGATGAGGTGGATGGATGGGGTGAAGGGGGCTTTGGGGAAGAGGGGAATGTCTGTTGAGGAAGGAAGGGAGAGGACGGAAGACAGAGGTGAGTGGAGAATGGTTGTATATGGATGATGTTGTGACTGCATGAGGAGGAATGGGCGGGGAAGTGGGGGGTGGGGTAGTATGTGCGAGTAAATTTTGACGCAGCCCGAAGGGATTTCTCCCCGTCCTCGCCTTATATGCAAAGGGGGACGGAGAGGGGGGGTCGCCGATTAAATGAAGCGGCCTCGCTGTGGATGTACTGTGTCTTGCGACACTGCTTCTGACCCAGGGCGGTGGGCAGGGTGCAGGGATGACCCGTCATCCAGGAGGTGCTCAGATGAGAGGAAGGGTGGGAGGGGTGTGGAGTGTATTTAGGGATGAAATGGGTGGGAGTGTTTTTATGCCTTTCCCTTTTTGGCTACCTCCCTTGGAAGGGGGAAAAAGCCTTGGTATATGTATGTATGTATTTGTGTAGGACACTCTTAACTTTCTGTTATTTCCATTGTATTTTCTGTTTCTTTTTTGTTTCCCTCTGTTATGGTCCATTTCCTCACTTTCATATTCACTACTCTCCAGTTGAATTCTTCTTTTTCTGACTCCGCTCTGTTCTCATTTTTTCTTTAGCTTCTTGCCTTTTCATTTTTTCTTCCTCTCTTTCCTCTTTATTCATTTCTCTTTTTATCCATACCTTTTTATATTGTTCACTTGCTGCTAGCTTCCCTGTTTTTGCTAAGATATTCTCTGCTGTTGTTTGTGACCTGAATTTAATCTTAATTGGTCTGGTCTTATCTGTACTATATTTTCCGAGCCTAAACATCTCTTCAATTTGTTTCATGATTTCAGGCTCATCTTCCTGAACTAATTCTAGTAAACTACTTACTTTTTCTTTTTCCTCACTGATTCTTGAAGTTCTATCTAGGTTATGTTTCTCTTCCATTCCCAATATAATTATACATCTCTTTTTATCTGCTAAGTCTCTTACTATATTCTCCTTCTGTCTCATCACTTTGATAACTGAGTCTTCAGTTTTGTTCTTTTATTTGCTGTTTAATTATGTCAGTAAATGCAACTTTACTGTTTTCCTGGAATTTTTTCCAACCCTGTGCTTCTTTTGCTATGGCTTCTTTATTGTCTTTATTATTCCTCTTTAATTCTTCATTCTTCTCTTTTACTTCTTTTAACTGTCTTTTTAATTCTCCTATTTCATTAGTTAAATTTTTGTTCGCCTTCTCTAGTTCTTCCAACTTTTCAACTCTCTGCACAATGCTGGTTACGTTACCGAACCTGTCTTCCCAATGTTCGGTCATCTTATCAAGTTTCTCCTCTAGTCTTGTCAATCGGGGGAGGTTGGTATCCACCCCACCCTCATTAAATCCCTGGAAATTATTATCCTCACCTTCCATTGTGCTGCTCTTATCTATATTTCTAATCTTTACATTTTTGTTAATCCCATCACCAAAATCATCGGTCCTTCATTTGTTTACAAGACGTCTGGCCTCTTGGACCAAGTCTTCCCCTTCCTCATTTCCTTCCATTTCCCTCAGTAATCCCTCCCCTTCTCCTTTTTCCTCACTTTCCCACAACACCACGAGTTATCCCCTTCCCTGTAAATACAATAGGTACTTCCTTTGCGTTGAAGTCTACGAATATTTCACTTTTTCTTCAGAACTCCAATCCTCGCCGTCCACCCGACAAAAGTAGTGCAATGTAGTTCAGTTCGAAGCTTTAAGAATCATTTAGATAAATACCTAAGCAAGATGCTGTAATGATTATAATTTATTTTATATTATTTGTTTTTGTTTTGTTATCATTTGTCTGTCTGATTTTCATTTATTATTAGTTATATGTCAATTTATTATTATTTACTATTTACCTGTTTGTTTATTATTTAACTATACATATGCATTTATTTATGTATTTTATTTGTTATTTACATTATTATATTTTTTATTTATTATTTTATTATTAATATGATTTTTTTTTCCGCATCCGACCTAGATATGGATCAAAAGGTCTCCTGTTGGCATGCTCCGCCTTTGTAATCCTTTGTAAAGTGTGTGTGTGTGTGTGTGTGTGTGTGTGTGTGTGTGTGTGTGTGTGTGTGTGTGTGTGTGTGTGTGTGTGTGTGTGTCTGTGTGTGTGTGATTCACCTTGGTCTTTGGATCACGTGTTGGACTCGTGATCAACAGCTATTTCCCTTCGGGAAGAGAGCTCAGAGCTCGTATGACCGATCTATTGGTAATGTTATGATCTTACACGCACACACACACCCAACTCACCACCCGAGAGTTTGAGTAACGATTCGAAGCGCGGTGATACTGAATTAATTTCAGCCCTGGGATTCGAATCCGGTACCACCGGTACCGCCATACTGTCAGTCCGGGACTCTACAAACCAAGCCACCGAGTCGGTGTGTGTATATATATTTATATATATATATATGTATATATATATATGTATATACATATATATATATATATATATATATATATATATATATGTACATATATGTATATATATATATGTATATATATGTATATATATATATATATATATATATATATATATATACATATATATGTATGTATGTATATACAATGAAGCATGGATTGATGAAGATCTTCATCAAGAAGAGACAACTACATTCCCAGTTGAAGATTCATTACAATAGGATTCTCCAGGGTGACTTTTTCTGGAAAGGAACCTCATTTTGATAAAAGCACGAAGACTGTGGCCACGGGCCTTCGAAGGCCCACCGTCCGTCTGAGAACCTCCCGAGAAGTTCCAACTCGCCGTCCGTCTGCCCGAAGACACTCCCTGGAAATTGGAACTCTTCTTGTAATAACGATGTCGTAGATACGACTCTTCCTATGGCTTCACGTGAACCCGGTTGATTGCGACACACTCACGCGTGGGGTTATGGCTCACCACTCACAATCGAACTCTGCAGTTGTTGTCGTAAGCGAGGGCATAAAGGTAATTGTAAGGTGAAGGACACTGGAGGGAAAATTTACGACTCGGAATGATATCAAAGTGGCAAGGTCGCCTTCCTAGCTACGAGGCACGTTATTTCAATTAATTATACACATGGACGTACACACACACACACACACTCACACACACACACACACACACACACACACACACACACACACACACACACACACACACACACACACACACACACACATAGCGGGTCTGGAACTCGGATTGCTGAATTAGCGATCGAGAACGGTACTACTACACCGTCAAGATTGTGTGTATTTACTTAGTTTACCTAGTTGTATTTTACGGGAAGGGGAGCTACGCTCGTGGCGTCCCGTCTTCATATCTCATTGTATCTAAACTATTTTCAAATTCACGTATTGTTTTTACACACACTACTTTCTCATCTAACTTGTTCCAACTATCTATTACTCTGTAAGGAAAGCTGTTCTTTTTCAGATCTCTTCTATAGCTGTCTTTCTTGGTTTTCTTTCCGTGTCCTCTTGTACTTTTATCATCCCATTTTATCAGATCCTCTCTATCAATAATTTCTATGCCTTTCATGAATCTGTAAATGGTTATTAAATCTCCTCTCTCTCTTATTTGCTCTAGTGTCTGTAGCTCTAGTCTTGCTAGGCTCTCTTAATATGATAGTTTTGAACGTGTTGGTGCCAATTTTGTAATTGCTCCTTGTATTCTTTCAATTTTTTTTATACATTTTTTTTTGTACTTGATGACCATATCATTACTGCATATTCCAATCTTGGTATTATCAGAGTGATTAGGATTTTCTTCACCATTTCTTCATCCAGGTATGTAAATGCCACTTTGATTGTTCTTATTAAATTATAAGTTTCACCAAAAATCTTATTTATTTGTTTCTCAGATGACATATTATTCATAACAGTGACTCCCAGGTCCTTCTCATTTTCAACTTGTTTTATACTTTCTTCTCCCAATTTATATGATCCTGTTATTCTGTGGTATTGTTTTTTCCAAATTCCATTATACTACACTTTTTAGCATTGAACTCCATCTCTCACTTCCTACTCCATTCCCAGATTTTATTTAGAACACTCTGTAGTGATTCACAATCTTCTTTCGTGTTCACTTTTTTAAAAGTTTTGCATCATCTGCAAAGAAGCTCATATAACTTTCAATTTCTTCATCCATATCATATCATATAATTTCTTAAGCAACTTCTTATGTGGTACTTTGTCAAAAGCTTTTTTTAGGTCTACAAATGCACAATCAGCCCATCCATCTCTTTCTTGTATTATATCTATTAGCCTTGAATAGAAACATATTAAATTGGTGACGCATGATCGTCCTTGTCTGAATTCAAATTGCTTTGGATTTAGCACTTTTTTTTTATATTTTACCCATCTACTTTTGACAATTCTTTCACAAACTTTTGCTATCGTGCTTGTTAGAGAAACTGGTCTATAGTTGGTAGGGTCTTCTTTATTTCCCCCTAAAAATGTAGGTACTATATTTGCTTTTTCCAATCTTTTGGAACTTTTCCTTCTTTCAAGGAACTGTTTATTATACTATGTATTTTGTCTGCCAGTTCATTCCTGCATTCTTCCAAAATCCAGTTTGCTATTTCATCTGGTCCATGCGACTTTCTGACATCAAGATTACTCAAGTGTTTCATTATTTCATTCTATGTTACTTCTATTACTTTCATAGGGGGGACTTTCTCTTCCCATTCGATCTCTCGAGGTCGTATGTTCTCCCTTGTAAACACCGATTTAAAACGCTTGTTCATAATTTCAGCATATTTCTATTCCCTCTGTGTATTCAACTCCTCCTTGTCTTAATTTCTCCAAATCTTGTTTGTTTTTCAGTTTGTTGTTTACAAATCTGTAGAATAGTTTTGGTTGGTCTTTACATTTTTCTATGAAATATTTTTCATATTTTCTCTTTTCCTCTCTGAAAAATTGTACATATTCATTTATATAAGAAGTATATATTTTCCATTTTTTCAGGTCTTTTGTATTTCTTTAATTTGGTCCAGGCTTTGTCTCTTTTGTCTTTTAATTCCCTACAACTTTTGTTGCACCAGCAATTTACATATTCTTTTTCTTGTTCTTGTCTTGGGACATACTTTTCCACTCCTTTTTTGTAAATCTTTGTCAAAATATTCCATTTCTCTTCCACTGTTGTTTCCTCTTTGTATATTCTTTCCCAGTTTTCTTTTTGAAAGAATTCTCTTATTTTATCAAAGTTTGTTTTTTCATACATTCCTTCTTTTATATATTGTTCATTTCTTTTCATGTATTTCTCCTCATTTAGTTCCAGTTCAATCAATATGTGGTCACTTTTACTTATTGGTGTTTTATATTCAATCTTTTCCACTATTCTAGGTTCAGATGTGATTATTAGGTCTAGTCTCGATGGTTCTTCTTCATTTCTATACCTAGTGTTCTCCTGTATCCACTGTGTCATTGTATGGTCAATAATCATCTCAAATAGAATATTTCCCTATGAGCCGTCTCCACCCTTTACTGTCATCTCTTCCCAGCAGACTTCTTTGCAATTAAAGTCGCCCATCATAACTATTCTTCCTCCATCTTCCATTATCTTATCTAATGTTATCCTTGTGTCTTCTAACATACTTTTATGTTCACTCTCTTCCCACGAGGCTGTTTTTGGAGGCACATAATTTATCACAAATTTTCTGCTCTTCTTATCTCTGTCTTCCACTTCGATCATAATCATCTCTACTGTATTCTTTCCATATGTGACACACCTCACGTTTATATCCTTCTTAGTCAGGAACATAACTCCACCCCCTTGTTTTGTCTCTCTGTTTCTAATCCAATAATTATATGCATCATGTCCTACACTGTTGGGTGGTAGTGGACCTTTTAATTTCGTTTCTACAATTCCCATTATGTCCGGTTCTTTTTCCTTCAGATAATCATTCAGCTCATTCAATCCTGTTATTAATCCATCTATATTTGTGTAAGACACTCTTAGTTTTCTGCCACTTACATTGTATTCTCTGTTTCCCTTTTGTTTTTCTCTAGTATGTTGTATTTCCTTACTTTCATATTCACTAATCTCCAGTAGAATTTCTCTTTTTCTGAGTCTGTTGTGTTCGCGTTTTTTTCCTTAGCTTCATGTCTTTTTTTTTTTCCTCCTCTCTTTCCTCTTTATTCATTTCTCTTTTTATCCACACCTTTTTATATTGTTCACCTGCTGCTAGTTTTCCTGTTTTTGCCAAGATATTCTCTGCCGTCGTTTGTTACCAGTATTTAATCATAATTGGTATGGTCTTAAATGTACTATACTTTACGTGTCTATTCATCTATTCAATTTTTTTCATGATTTCAGGATCATCATCCTGAACTAATTCTAGTAAATTACTTACTTTTTCTTTTTCCTCATTAATTCTTGTGGTTCCATTTAGGTTATGTTTCTCTTCCATTCCTAATATAATTATACATTTCTTTTTATCTGCTAAGTCTCTTACTATATTCTCCTGTCTCATCACTTTAATAACTGAGTCTTCAGTTTGTTCTTTCATCTGCTGTTTAATTATGTCACTAAATGCAACTCTCAACCCTGTGCTTCTTTTGCTATGGCCTCTTTATTGTCTTTATTATTCCTCTTTAATTCCTCATTCTCCTCTTTTATTTTTTTTTAACTGTCTTTAATTCTTCTATCTCATTTGTTAAATTTTTGTTCACCTTCTCTAGTTCTTCCAATTTTTCAACTCTGCGCAATCTTTGCTGTTACCGAACCTATTCTCCCACTGTTCGGTCATTTTTCAAGTTTCTCCTCTAGTCTTGCTAATCGGGGGAGGTTGGTATCCTCCCCCCCTCATTAAATCCCTGGAAATTATTATCTTCACCTTCCATTGTGCTGCTCTTATCTATATTCCTAATCTTTACATTTTTGTTAATCCCTTCTTCAAAATCCTCAGTCCTTTGTTTGTTTACAAGACGCCTGGCCTCCTTGACTAAGTCCTCCCCTTCCTCATTTCCTTCCATTTCCCTCAGTAATCCCTCCCCTTCTTTTTTATCACTTTCCCACTACACCACAAGCTTTCCCCTTCCCTATAAATATATATATATATATACATATATATATATATATACACATACATATATATATATATATGTATATATATATATATTTTTTGGCATCCGACCTAGATATGGATCAAAAGGTCTCCTGGCGACATGCTCCGCCTTTGTAATCCTTTGTAATATATACATATGTATACATATATATACATATACATATATATATACACATAAATATATATATACATATATATACATATATATACATATATATACATATATATACATATATATATACATATATATATACATATATGTATATATATATTATGAATATATATATATATATATATATATATATATATATATACATATATATATATGTATATATATTCAACCTTTCCAATGTAGCAGCAGCTATTTAATATATCAACCAGACCTTCAGATTTTTTTTTGTACAGTTCAGTGAAAATTCCTCGTATCATAATTTCTCTCGCGAATCTAATTCATTAGATAGTTGACCCCAACTGAACACCTGACGCTTCGGTCTAGCCTCAGCAGACGGCATGACCGTTGTTCCCCATCCGCCGTCCCGTCCAGACGCCAAGTCTCCTCCGAAGCCACAAATCTTGCAAGTTTGTATTATATATATACATACATATATATATATATATATATATATATATATATATTAGTATTTTTTGGCAGTAAATTTTCTTGTAGACATGTCTTGTTAAAGACCAATGCTAATTCAGTTTCAACTTTCTTCTTGTCAATTCCCGAAATGACCGACATGAAACTAAAGTGTACAGGAAGGACACAGACATTGGACGATGCATGAATGCCGACAGTGAATGCCCCGATAGGTATAAGCTGAGCGTCATTCGAGCATATTTAAGACGTGCCTTTCGTAACTGTTCTTCTTGGGACTTACTTCACACAGAACTCTTGAGACTGAAACAGATACTCATCAACAACAATTACTCAAACACTATCATAGACAAAGAAATCAACCTCTTTCTGACACGTACCCAAACTCAACAGGAACAAAAACCCACACAGACTATACACAAAATTTTCTTTAAGAATCAAATGACACCCGCATATAAAACTGACGAACGGGTCTTAAAAGAAATCATCACAAGGAATGTCACATGTATCAACCCACAAGAAAAATTAGCCATAATTATTTACTACAAAAACACAACCGTCTCTAGCCTGTTCATGAAGAATAACCAGACAAAAGATAACAACACCCTAAAGCAAGCGAATGTGGTATACCAATACTCCTGCTCCGAAGAAGGTTGCAAACTTCTGCCTAACATGAATTATATTGGTGTTACCACTACTTCACTTAGCCGAAGGCTCACAATGCATGCCCGCGATGGTAGCATACGGAAACATATGACTCAATATCACAACAGAAATCCAACAAGACAAGACCTAGTTAACAATACCAAAATACTCAAACACTGTAACAATCACAAAAAATTACACATCCTGGAGAAAGTCTACATTTCACAACACACACCAATCATCAACATACAAACAAACACATTAGGCACCTTACTCTTAAACAAAGAATCCGTCACACCAGGACAAAATTTCCCTCGACAATATGACATATAACATCAACGGACACCTTGTCCAGTTCCCCCCCCCCGTCATAATCTGACTCGAACCTCTCCCAATTCCACCTCACCGTCCAGTTTCCCACCCCCGCAGTCATTATGATCTGACCCGAACCTCTCCTAATTCCATCTCACTGGAACCATAAAGCCTTGTCATTTTGTAACTCCTTAGAATAATTGACATGGACCTTTTCCTGTCATTTTATCTGCCTGAAGATGGTTGTATGTAACAACCGAAAGCTTGCGATTGTATTTATATAATTAGTGTCAATATACCATGGATCTCGGTAGACTTGTGTTTAATCTACCCCTGGACTATAAGAAACATATAAGAAGAATGGAAAAAACAACTAAGAAGATAGTTGAAACTGAATTAGCATTGGTCTTTAACAAGACATATATATATATATATATGTATGCGTGTGTGTGTGTGTATGTGTGTGTGTGTGTGTGTGTGTGTGTGTGTGTGTGTGTGTGTGTGTGTGTGTGTGTGTGTGTGTGTGTGTGTGTGTGTATTATATAAAGGGTACCTTTGCCATGTGTCCCACCACAGCCGGGGTAAGTGGCATTCACTCGCAGCAGGTGTCTACCAAACCGACGACTTTATGTCGTCGAGGCAATGTCAATCCCAAGCACAGAATTTTTTTTCCATTCAATCCAGTCTCTCGTTAAAAAAAATCACTTTATTTGCATGGATACTTACTTGATACAATTTGCGATGTCCTCTTTAGACATTTTTTTATATCTAACCACAATGATTATAAACCCATCTTACAGCTTCCCCTTTCTTCAGAAATAATTCTTGTACTGCACAAATTTCAAAACATGCATTTAATTAATGTGATAGAATAAAAAAACGAAACAATTGAAAAATACTTATTTCCTTGTAGATAGACATGTCACCACATTCAATTTGTCCTTCAAAAGCGGACATAAGCAACACAGCGTAGCTGCGACTATCTACGTCCAAATGGAAGCCTGCTGGAACAGGAAGTGTCCGGACACCGTCCCTATAGCCCTTGAAGGTCCTAAATGGTTAATCAAGTCCCATTTAGTGACGTAGCCAACAGCCTGCGAGCTCTTCGGGAGCAGTGGAGCGGACTGGGCGCTCAACTAAAAGCCCTCGAAGAACAGAAGAAGCGTCTTCAAGCCGAGCTGGACGAAGAGCGGATCAAACGCCAGGAGCTCCTTCAGAGGTTCCAGGAGAGGCAAGTAAAGGAAGACAGGTCTGTACAGACCATAAGGATTAGACAAGAGGGCCATGGTTATACTTTAAACAGAAAGCAACCGACGGAAATCAAAAGGCTCAAACAGGAAAGGGATCTTCTCAAGGATCAGCTTAATGTGTACAAAGGTCTGCTACGACGGTATATGGAGGAGGAGATTACATCGCGCCTGGAACATAAATTTGAGGATTTCAAGGCAAGTATGGAGGTTAAATTCCAAGAAAATTTGAAAGAGAATATAAATCTCAAGGAGAAAGTGAGGCGGCTCGAAGAACGAGTTGATAAACAAGGCACAGAGCTCAAGGAACTTAGAAGAGCTCAGAACGAGGACGGAAAGCTAGGAGGCATCGAAGAACGCAGAAACGAGACTTCTTCGTCCAACGTCAAACGCCCAGAAGAGCTCGCACTGCCTTCACAGCCGCCTCCACCTCCACCAATGCCTTGCATCCCTCCTCCTCCTCCACCACCACCGCCTTCACCAGCCATAAAAGCAAAAAACGAAGGAAAAGTTACTAAAAGCCCAAGAAATCTTATGGCTGGACCACCAGACACAAGATCACTTCTTCTGGAAGAGATCCGACAAGGAGTCAAACTGCGACCCTTAACAACAAGGAAGGAAGTAAAGCCCACAGAATGCCTTATAAAGGAAAGCCCAAAAGCGACCAGTTCGCCTCAAGGAATTAATATACCTCCTCCACCGCTTCCTCCACCGATGCCTGTCATTCCTCCTCCACCACCTCTTCCTACACCGAGGAACAGGACTTCGGTCTCGAAGAGAACCGAAAGTTCTAAGGACTGTAACGACGTCGAAGGCGCACGAACGTCACAGGCAGACACTCGTGCCCTTCTAATGGAGGATATAAGAAAGGGCGTCCAACTGCGACCCGTTAAGACCTCAAATCAGCAGAGGAGTCTCAAAAGAGGGGCATCATCTTTCCCCGAAGACCCACTCCACATCAAAAACGTAGACCAGGGTGCTAAACAGCCAGAAAGCCCTGTAGAATTGGGACAAGAGAACAAACTGAAGGAGGAACTAGAAAATCCACATGGAAAGCCCGAAGCAGCGACGGATCTCCGATCTCGTCTCATGGACGAGATCCG
>NC_134797.1:30638968-30673968 GCF_046742065.1 Oratosquilla oratoria
AGAGAGAACGATCGATATAAGCGGTTAATATATGCAATTGGACGAAAGCACTGCCTGGAGCCTAAGTTTAACTGTAAAATTAAAACTCAAATATATTTCATTTCAAAGCTTATTAGTTTTTGTTTGTTTTTCTTTGACGAAAGTTTATTTGGTTAAAAGTTCAGAAGATATTGAAATATATTACAAATCCTCCAAAAGAATATTGCATGGCTACCCCCCCGTGTAAGGGGGAAAAAGCCTTTGGTATATGTATGTGTATGCTAATAAGAACACGGGTACGTGTGTTCACTTGTGCAAAGTAGACCACTTGGAAAAAAGAAGCTAACGAAACAGAGCGCTTTCGTATATTACATCTTCAGTGCAACATGTAATATACGAAAGCGCTCTGCTTCGTTAGTTTCTTTTTTCCAAGTGGTCTACTTTGCATGTATGTGTATGTATAATGTATTCTTCAAGGAAATATAGGTGGAAAAGCATTTCCAGATTCTTGCGTCCACACGGATAGTTTTCATTCATCTTCACATACTTGACCCATTTTATTAGTATTTGTCCCGTTACTGTTTCCTCCGTACATTTTCCAAGTTCTCCAGCTATGTCATCGCCCTACACGACAAATTACCCTTTCCTGTTCTTCTCCATGCCTTTCTCAATCAGTCCAGTTCTACTGCTATGACCCTACATCCGAACATCATTGTTTCCATAATGCTCTCCACATGTCCCACTTTCATATCATTGTGTGTGTGTGTGTGTGTGTGTGTGTGTGTGTGTGTGTGTGTGTGTGTGTGTGTGTGTGTGTGTGTGTGTGTGTGTGTGTGTGTGTGTGTGTGTGTGTGTGTGTGTGTGTGATTTACCATGGTCTTGGATCACGTGTCGGACCCGTGATCCACAGCTTTCACCCTCCCGAATAAGAGCTCAGAGCTCATACATGACCGATCTATGGGTTATGCTGTGACCTTACACACACACACACACACACACACACACACACACACACACACACACACACACACACACACACACACACACACAACTCCCCGCCCACGACAGCTGAAGTAACGGCTCGCATCGCAACGATACTGAAATTAGTTTAGCCCTGAGCAGGATTCAAACTCGGGCCGCTAGAGTAGCGGTTGCGAACGCTGCCACTGCGCCGCGTGGAGCCGTAGTGCGTGTGTGTGTGATTCACCTTGGTCTTTGGATCACGTGTTGGACTCGTGATCGACAGCTATTTCCCTCCCGGAAGAGAGCTCAGAGCTCGTATGACCTATCTATGGGTAATGCTTTGACCTTACACGCACACACCCAACTCCCCGCCCACGAGAGTTGGAGTAACGACTCGAAGCGCAGTGATACTGAAATTATTTTCAGCCCTGGGCAGGATTCGAACCCGGACCGCCGTAGTGACAGTTTGGGACTCTACCAACCGCGCCACCGAGTCGTGTGTGTGTGTGTGTGTGTGTGTGTGTGTGTGTGTGTGTGTGTGTGTGTGTGTGTGTGTGTGTGTGTGTGTGTGTGTGTGTGTGTGTGTGTGTGCGTGCATTGCGTTCTATATCCCCTCCATACCACCCATACATGAAGCATTTTCCACACTGGTCTGCTTACCTCCCTTGGTCGCTCCGAGGTCCTGATGGATGGTTGTACTGTCCGAAGTGAAGAAGAGCGACTCCCCCATGCCGTTGGCTTTGAAGTTTTCCTCGAGGAACCTGAGGTACATTTTGTCACGAGGGTTGTCCTGATATCCAAAGCTGCCGTATTCGTTTTCAATCTGTTTTTGAGGAAGGAAGACGTATTCTAGTGAAGTCCTCGTATCGGGAACGTAAGATTTGGTGACATGTGTATATCGATGTCGTTGTGATAAATATTTCGGGCCTTAAGCGGCCCATACACGATCAATTATATTGCGCAATTTCATTGTCAATACTCTGAATTGACAAATTGACCGTGTATGGGCGATATATCGCCCATATACGGTCAATTTAATTGTGTATGGGCAATATATCGCCCATACACAGTCAATTTAATTGTCAATTCAGAGTATTGACAATGAAATTGAGCAATATAATTGATCGTGTATGGGCCGCTTTAGCACAGACCGGGATGCAGGTGAGGCAGCATAAACCAACGGCAGACCTCTTGTTACAGTAGAGTCTGAACGTCTCTCTCACTCGAAATGCTTCTAGATGTACTACCTCAGCATTTCAATTGAGATAGAAATTCAAACTGGACTTCAATTCAGCAACAGGAATCTGACTTTGCTCTGTGCTGCGTTGCCTACGTCGTCTGTGTCGGCTGCGTCTCAGTTTGTGCTTGGACTTAGTAACCCTTTTAACCCTTTGTAGTACAATTGGTAACAGACGTGCTTAGGCCCTGTCGTAACAGTAAGAATATTTATCATAATTTGGTGACATGTAAATAAGTTCTTTGGATGAAGATTTTTCATACCAAAAAGGTTCAAAGAAAAATGTCATATTCCTTTATCTGTTTATCGATGTCTTCAGACCAACTTCATACTTATTTTCTTTTGGGGGGTGAGGAAGGGGGCGGAATTCTCAGACTAAACAGCTCCCTTACATTTCTCTTTATATTAACGTTTTACTGAAACTATACTTGCACAAGAACAAAACGTCATCGATTTAGCATCCTGCATTAAGTTCGTCTTTCCTGCGTCAAGGTTAAAAGCAAATGTCTCTTTCCTAACTGTTTCCATCCTTTCATTCCGTTTTCTGATTCTCAAAGGAAAAACTTTTGGTTTCAGAAAACAGATAAATGAATGAAAAACGTGTTGCACATTTCACTGGATGTGAGTTATTACCTTCGATATTCTTATTCATTTTCATTAAGAAGTTATTTCTCCTTTCGATAAAGATGACACTCACTTGTTGGAACAAAGTCTATATGCAGTCGGTATTTTAGGGACTTTTGTTAAGTTCCTTACAGACCAAAGTCGTTATTTTATGATTAGAGAATAATCTTAACTCAAAAGACAATGCCGGTCACTTTTAATTTCCATTTCACCATTTTCTTATCACCTTCCTTAAACATTTCTTTTACCAAGTCTTCGGTGTGATTTTATTCCCTACGGAGAGAAGTGCTTCCAAAAAAAAAAAAAAAAAAAAAAAAAAAAAAGTGTTGTTTGCATATCAAAACAAGCTCGATTCAGGACGAAGTTCGAGACAGTTTGGCCTCCGAGTTGATGGCTAGGGCCCACTCAAGCACGTACAGTGTAATGATTATAACTTATTTCATATCATTTGTTTTTGTTTTGTTATCATTTGTCTGTTTTGATTTTCGTTTATTATTGGTTATGTGTCAATTCATTATTTTTCGCTATTTGCCTGTTTGTTTATTATCTAACTATACCTATGCATTCATTTATGTATTTTATTTGTTATTTACATAATTATGGTTTCTGTTTATTCATTTTCTATTATTATGATTTATTTTCGCATCCGACCTAGATATGGACCAAAGGGTCTCCTGTCGGCGTGCCCCGCCTTTGTAAATCCTTTGTGTTAACGAATAGTTTGAGGAGACGAGGTTACTGACCTGCACGGCAATGATCGGTCCGCCCCGGGTGAACTGAAGATCGACGACTCGGGGGAAGAGATCGTTGAGGAACTTGGCGGCCGCGTTGCGGAAGCCCTCGTAGTAGGTCCGCACATGCATCGTCGGGTCCCTCAGTAACCAGCTGTGGAAGGAAGCGGTACAAGGAGTCAGTACCTCGGCAGAGATATCCAGCGCTTCTATCCTTGAGGATGACTTCACACCGAAAATGCAGAGTCACAGAGGTGTTGCAAGAGAAATTTAAGAAGTTAACAAAAAAACAAAGGACAGTAGACGTCTTCAGCATTCTTTTTTTTCAGTGGAAACCACTCTCCGATCACAAAATAATGCTACGTAACTCTGACCCGTAGAGGCATCTCTAAAGCTCCTGAATCATTAACTGAATAAAACTTATTCATTCAATATCCCACGTTGGGGGGGAGGGGGGGGGCGGAGGAATTGAGTTGTTACGGAAGATTTTTTGCAAGGAAGGAAAGGTTTGTCATTGGGGTTGGCGGGGAGGGCACGGGCTTGGACAGTTACGGACGAAGGATTGAAAGAAAAAGTTCAGAGAGAAAGCGGCAATTGAAGAAAGCGCGAAGATGGTGTGACTGAGACGAGAGATGAAAGGGAAAAGGAAAATATGAATAAAGTAAAGTGAAAGGAGAAAATAATAACAGAGGTGGAAAGAGAAACGAAAATAAAGAGAGAGAGAGAGAGAGAGAGAGAGAGAGATAGAGAGAGAGAGAGAGAGAGAGAGAGAGAGAGAGAGAGAGAGAGAGAGAGAGAGAGAGAGAGAGAGAGAGAGAGAGAGAGAGATAGAGGGAGAGAGAGAGAGAGAGAGAGAGAGAGAGAGAGAGAGAGAGAGAGAGAGAGAGAGAGAGAGAGAGAGAGAGAGAGAGAGAGAGAGAGAGATAGAGGGGGAGAGAAAGAAAGAGGAAGAGATCGAGATCGAGGGAGAGAGAGAGAGAGAGAGAGAGAGACGAAAAAAGAAAGTGGTTGAAGAGAGAAAAAAGAAAGAGGAACAATAAAAAACAGAAATAAGGAAAAAACAGTGAATATAAAAAAGAACAATCGAGAGAAGTCGAAGAAGAAATATATTGGAAGGAGAACAGAGAAGGGAGGATAAAGCATCAGAAGTGGTAGGGCAAAGAGACAAATTAGGATTTGTTTTTACAAATAAATGGTAAAAGGGAGTAATAACTTACACCATTCAAAGACAGCTTAATATTCTGTTGTGGAAAGTAAAAAATAAATAAATAAATAGATAGATAAAATAGATAAATAAATAAATAAAAATATATATTAAAAAAAAGGAGATTGATTCTAATTAACTTTGTACCATAGCGTAGCGTGGTAAAACTACAAAACAGGTAAACAAATTCATTAATTAATTAAAAAATAAATTAATAATACATAAATTAATTAACGAACAGATAAATTAGATATTCAATAAACAGATTAATGAGCTGATAAAATTAATGAGGAAACAAGAGGGCAATTGATTCAAAATCAGCTTCAACAAATTTGGTACCGCTGCCCAGCAAGGTAGAACGGTAGAAATACATAAACAAACAAATAAACAAGTAATAAATTTAATAAAATAAAGAGTAGGGGAATCCCTTTTTCTTAAGGGATGGGGATTAAGGTAGGTCAAGTTAGGTTAGCTATATTATATTAGGTTAGCTTAGCTGAGCTTAGTTTAGTTCAAGCTAACTTAGCTTCGCATAGCCTTAGTTTAAATAACTTTAGTTTAGCGTAGCTTAGCTAATTACAACTTATATTTCGCGGAATTTGTTGCTGTCCACCACTCTATCTATCACCATATCATCTTCCAATATCACCATCTTCGTCGTCTCCATTACCACCATCGCCGTCATCAAAGACACAGAATTAATGTCATCATTATTAACGACATTAAATTTGTCTTCATCCCTTCTCAGTTTCATCAATAATATCCCCTACGTCACAGTTATCACTATCATCACATTTCTTGTTACGAGAGTCAACATCATCGGTTAAATTACTATCACCATCGCTATTTCCAACAATGACAACATCCCCTGTATTCGAAAAAATAAACGACCATCATCACAACTCTTGTCATCACAACTCTTGTCATCACTACTATTCCCCTACTATTATCAACACCATTCCTCCCTTTTATCTTAAATTCCTCCATCTCTAATGCAAACAACAGTATCATTGTTATTCCCATTAATTACCATCACTTTCCTGACCTTTCTGATGTAAATAGTTTTCTCCAATGCAACCAACACAACTGCTTCTGTCCGTGCAGTCCCATATTAAGATTCGATAAATCATTGTGATTATGAATATGATAAACAACGAGACCGAGACTGTGGCTGTGATGAAGAATACAGTTATCGTGATTGCGATAGAATGACGATTGTCGTCTTTTGATTACTATTAGCATTTCTGTTGCGATTTAATTGCGATCACGGTTGCTATTTCCACCGCGATTGCTGTATATGATTATTCATATAACTGATATATGGGTGAACGGTGTATGTATTGAGGTGATGAGCTATGCTTGAAGCCATCACCATTACCCACGGACTCAGAAAATGTTTTTAGAATACATTCGCGTGTCACAGAGACTTCAGATCGCAGTGAAAAATCTGAAGCAGACGGCTTTTCTTATAGTCTCCCCTACATCCATTTTCTAAAAAGTTTTCTTTCTTCCATCCGCATGTTATTTCATATTAGCTACAAAGTAATGTCGTAACACATTCGTAAATTTCAACAAGAACCCACTGTGTTGGATAAGAAGAAATGAAATAGATGATATCTATATATTTCGATCACGGACTGTGATCCTCTTCAGTGGAATACAGAGTAGTGGAGCAAAAGGCATGTTCCTTCTTTTTTCTCTGTATATAAGACATGCCTTTTGCTCCACTACTCTGTATTCCACTGAAGAGGATCACAGTCCGTGATCGAAATATATGGATATCATCTATTTCATTTCTTCTTATCCAACACAGTTGTTATTTCATATCAATTTGGTTCTAGAATCTAGATCCTAAAATTGCAATTTGGAGTGCATAAAACCAACAAAACAAGCAAACAAACAAATACATAAATAAAAACTCACCCAGCGTCTAACCTAGGAATACATAGAATTGAATGAAAATTAATAAATAAATCGATCTACTTTATTTCTTACCTGGGTAACCCGCCAAAGTCCCACTCGGAGCAGATGTAAGGACCTGGACGGAGGATGACAAACAGGTCTTCCTCCTGAGCCATGCGAATGTAGGAGACCAGATCGAGGAAAGGCGACATGTCCTCGTCCAGCTGGCCATAGTCGAATACCCCCTGCCGAGGCTCGTGCAGGTTCCATGCGACATACCTGAGGAGAAGGAGCAGGATTAAATCGGATCAAAACAAAAGGATGGTTTTTTTTTTCCGAGATAACTTTTCCCGGTCAGCAAGGATAGCTCATAACATACTAAAATCTAATTAATTTCCATGTACAGTACATACATACGTATATATATATATATATATATATATATATATATGTGTGTGTGTGTGTGTGTGTGTGTGTATGTGTGTGTGTGTGTGTGTGTGCGCGCTCGCGTTCTATGCTTCTTCAGAAGCATAAAGCGAAACCGGTCAGGAATAAACTCAAAAACTCGGAACTAGCCCCGTGACTTCTTTCTCCACCTTCATCAACTTGTCACAGTGTCACAGCATATATATATATATATATATATATGCATATATATATACTGTATATATATGCATATATATATATATATATGTATATATATATATATAATTTGGCATACCCGTCCTGGTTCTTGGATCAGGCCCTCAGCAAGGCTAGAGCCAGCCACCTTAAAAATTCTGTTCCCACCACACAACCCTCTTTTAAAGACGTTTTAAAAATCCCCTATTGTAACTCCATCAGTTCTTCTTTTAAATTAATTCCCAACAAGCGGCTCACAGTTGCCTACCATTATCCTAACACGGTTCACAAACAAATTGTTAATGTTCAACAAAGATTTAAGGGAAATGAGTCCCCAGGAGTGTATAGCCTTCCTTGTAAAGATTGTGATTTGGTGTACCTTGGTCAAACCGGAAGGGATCTTAACACCAGGTTAATGGAGCACAAAAGATCCATTAGGTATGCCCAGGAAAATTCCGCTGTATTCCAACACGTCAGTACCAAAAATCACAGTCTTGACTGGGACAAGGCCAAAATTTTGTTTAAGTCCAACTGTAGTTTTAGAAGAAAAATTGTTGAATCGGCCTTAATCGAAGAATGTCCGAACTTGAACATCTCCAAAGGTCAATGGTCCCCGGACATAATCTCACGGCTAGCTGTGAGCCGCTTGGTTAAGAATTATCACCCTCCTGACCTCGCTTCCAGCCCGCTGCCCTCCTGACCTCATACCTCCACCCACACATCCCCTCACCTCTGACTCCGCCCTGCGTGACGGATCGTCCTGTTATAGCTCTGCGTGTTCCCCTTCTACTCACATCTCAATTGTACTTATGTCTCTGCTAATTCTTGTAATCTGTACTTTCCTGAAGAGGGCTATAGCTATCAGCCGAAATATAGAAGTTACACTTTCTTCTAAAGTTTCCTTTTACTCCGACTGTGGGTTCTTCGTGATTATACATCACTTAATCCCGAATTCAACTCACGTTTCGACAGCGTTGAGTCCTGCCGCCCGGAGTTTCTTGAGAGTGTCCCTCCAGTAATCCGGGTGTATCCGGAAGTAGTGGGCAGCTCCGGAAACGATCAGAATCTCCTTCCCGTTGAGCTTAAAGGTATCTCCCTCGCCAACCAGCCCGGTGGAGACCTGACCCCCAGGGGCGTAGTAATCGTAGAACGTCATTGCAGTAGAGCCTCCCTGTGAAATACAAACCAAAGACATGTTGTACTTCAAAAATTCACAGCAGAATTTGGAAATCATATAAGAGTAACTATGGAGACTCAAAATTTCAGCAATGATATGTATATGTGTGTATGCATGTATCTATGTATGAGGAAGGAGGAAGAGAAAGACACGGGTCTAGGGCCAAGTTTATTCCTGACCGGTTTCGCTTACAGCTTCTTCAGAAGCTTTAAGCGAAACCGGTCAGGAATAAACTCCCTTCGATGCCTAGCGTGCACACGCGCGCACTCACATATGGATGGGGATGACAGGTGGTGATGGATATGGAGCTGCCTTGTGTAGGCCTTATGATCTCTTGCAGTCTCCTTCATTCTTATGTTCTTATGTTATAACACACAGCGCCAGGCGCTTATATATCACTGCAGACTCAATGACTGTTTCCTTATTGACAAAGTAATGTTTTATTTGCACATAACAGGACTGTTGTGGAAATTGTAATGGTAAATTAAACTGGATTGCAGGTTCACACCAGGCTTAATGACCCCCTTATGGGTCAATAGCCTTAAGATAAAAAAATGGAAATTCCGTGAAACTGATTGGAAAATTGTGGAAAGCTCTAGTTCTGCAGGGCTTATTGTACATTGAGAATAACACAAATTGCTATATTATATATTAAATATAAAAATATAATAATGATTGGGCAATTGAAAGAATACTATTTATGTAATCAATAATTGTATCTCTAAAAACAATAATTAGACTTAGATATTTTTATTACTGCTATACACGTCTTAAAGGACATGATTAAATTTATGTAGTTTTGTAAAACTATTTCTGCAGAGTTTATCGAGTATAGTTCCAATAAATTGGCGTGGCCTACTATTATGACGTCCTAATTACTATGCAGTTGAGATATACCTTAACAACGGCGCTATCACTATCCCAGATTTTTTTCTACAGCATTTTGATTTAATTATGCATAAAGAAGTCCTATGTTTACAGGGCTGTATATTTTTTAACGAATGTTGTGCACTGAACGATATGACATACATACATACATACATACATATATATACCAAGGCTTTTTCCCCCTTACTAGGGAGGTAGCCAAAAAGGAAAAGGCATAAAATCATTCCCACCCATTCCATCCCCGAAAACACTCCACACCCCTCCACCCTCCCTCCCATCTTAGCACCTCCTAGATGACGGGTCATCCCTGCACCCTGTCCACTCCCCCGGGTCAGAAGCAGTGTCGCAAGACACAGCACATTCACAGCAAGGCCGCTTCATTAATTCGGCGACCCCCCCTCTCCGTCCCCCCATATATAGGAGAGGACGAGGAGAAATCCATTCGGGTTGCGTAAATTTTTTTGCTAACACACATATGACATACACACATATGACATACGGTGAAATCAAATAAGACTGGTCAATGACAAGAAAATAGAAATAGTTTTTGGGAGGTCTGAGTCAGAAAGGAAGTGATGTGGGTTAGGAAAGTGGGGACGACCTTATCTTATATTATTATTGTCATACGTATATAGTGAGATAAGCCAGCTAGCCTGTGTATAGATTTCCAATTGTGTTGGTTAATCAGTGAAACTGGCAGCTGTATATTTTTGTGGCTGAGACTTTGGTCTTAGAGTAGGCTTCTTGTCCGACATACACGCGGTTGTGTTTTGTCCTCTAGTTCAGAATCTGATATTGAGTGGTTCGGTTTTTGGTCTTTTGTAGAATTCCTCTATGGTTTCTTGATATGGTAAAGTCTGACCACTGGCGAATTTGAGGAGTTCATTTGAAAGCTTTCAATTTATGAGGCTAGGTTTTAGATAGGGTGTTGAGAGAGAGTACGACCTGCCACAATATTGCTTAGTATATTTTTTCTTATACACAGATGCCC
Source organism: Oratosquilla oratoria (assembly GCF_046742065.1). Taxonomy (NCBI): domain Eukaryota; kingdom Metazoa; phylum Arthropoda; class Malacostraca; order Stomatopoda; family Squillidae; genus Oratosquilla; species Oratosquilla oratoria. The sequence goes on from NC_134797.1 coordinate 30,649,286, forward strand.
TCCATTACCCTCTAGTTCGCCCCGGCCACGCCAACGTCTATCACCCAAGTCTTCGTCTTTATCCTTTTACTATTATTTTGCCTATTACTCCTGTTTATCTTTGGATCATTTCCTTGCCCTTATCGTTCTTGTTATGTTCATACTTGTCTATTTTCTCTCTCTGTAAATATGATCAGTTCTGATGTTGTCAGTGCTTTAACATCAAGCATATAACAGTTTCTCTGAGTCTCCGCCCTATTCGAAAGAAAACGTATCTATATATTCCTGGTGATTTTCGCCAGCGTATGTATTGTTATTGTTCTTTTCTGGATCATTTCCATATCCTCACGCCTCATAGTCTTTACAGATGCGTGCACACAAATCTGATACACCACAGTGTAGCACTGTTTGCTGGTGACGTGGTACTTAAATCGTGTTCACGAATTCTCAAAAGTCTCACTGCAAAGTAACCTAAAGAACCTAACTGTTCATTTCAGTTTGCTAAGTCATTAATTGTTATCTTGGATATAGTACACCCTCCATTCCACGGTACGCTGCGTCGGAAGCACGTCTGTAATTGTATACACTGTCGTACTCCGTGATCTATTCTTTAATTCTCTTTTCACGATTTCGCCTTCTTTCCCGAACGACATTTTCGCCTCTTGGGTCTGCTTGGTCACCAGTTTCAAAATAGAGCCCTTCCCTTTTCCACATTATTATTGCCACTTTTCCCACTTAACCCTCATCCGTATCTCTCTCTCTCTACCTGTGTGTGTGTGTGTGTGTGTGTGTGTGTGTGTGTGTGTGTGTGTGTGTGTGTGTGTGTGTGTGTGTGTGTGTGTGTGTGTGTGTGTGTGTGTGTGTGTGTGTGTGTGTGAGAGAGAGAGAGAGAGAGAGAGAGAGAGAGAGAGAGAGCGCTCCCAAGGTCATCATTTTGTGCTTACCATTGTAAAAATATTGATTCCTAATTTATCACAAAAACAGGAGTTGATTCAATGAGAAGACGTAAAAACTTATGATAGTGATCAACAGTACGAACAAAGCGAAGCAAAGCGAAGCAAAGCGAAAAGACGTATTGTACTATGATCCACAACCAAACCGAACCAGATATCCCCTTGGGATGAGTGTCAGTTTGAAAATTTATATTTTTTGCAAAATTGATATTCTATTGTATTACTGCTCTGTCACCCCGTGTCTCTCCTGTACAGAAAAAAAAATCACCTGTTACAAGTAGGAAAAAACATCAACAAGCATGCCACCAAAGTGAAGGGTGGGAGTATGGCGATCCTAAAACATCTACTTTCAAGGGCGGAAAGTGGGGAAGGGTTTATAGCTCAGGTGAATAAAATCACTTGCTGGGAGCCAAAACTCAGTTCATAAAGTTTACCACCGATTTGAAATAATAAAAGTTGCACGAAAAAAAAAAAAAAAAAAAAAAAAAAAAAAAAAAAAATTTGCCCGACACACACACACACACACACACACACACACACACACACACACACACACACACACACAAAAGTGAACCGTTTGGGGAGCGGGACGACCGTCGGACGATAAATGAGGTTTCGAATCGCAGTGAATACAAATAAAATACGAAAGGATGCCCGACGGAAAATCATGTTTGATATTGGTCCCCCATCTCGAATCCTGTCAATATGTATATTGTAAAACTTCAGTGGTATTGGGAAATGTCGGGGATCGAAATTGCAAACCAGCCCCAGTAAAATGTCTTACAGGAATGTCGTATCATAGTTTGACGGTGATGATGGAAATATTTATGGCTGTAGTCATTGTCATCATGAAGATGATAATGCTAGTGATGATGGCGATAATGATGGTACTGGCGATGATGATGATGGTGATAATTTAAGTATTTGGAGGCAATATCCATTAGAAAATAGCTCTAAGTATTCAGCAAAATATGTTTAGAACATTCGAGTTATTCAGAACAACCAATGGAATCCAAGAACAGCCTACCGTTCTGGGTTTTGTAATCTCTTTCTCAGGGCCATAGATATATATGTAGTCATTTCATGTGTCCAAAATACACAAACACACACATACACACACACACACACACACACACACACACACACACACACACACACACATATATATATATATATATATATATATATATATTATGAGTCGCATGTAGGATTCGAACCCACTGCTTTCGGTCACCGTAAGATTACCTTCACAGATCCTTTACCCGCTCCACCACAGAGACTATAAGAACCTTGAAACCTGGAGTTGATCTGATTCCCGAGGATAGAAAAGCTCACCAATCTGCGACTCCAGTTCCTGTTTTACACAAGGCCCAAGCCCACTAGTGGCAGGGGGTAAGGATCGGAACAAATCCCTTTCACGCTTTCGCCATTGTAACCATGATAGAAATCGCTAGTGACAGCAACATTAATCTGATCATTTTTATGACTTTCCCTCATGGTTACAATGACGTCTTTTTGGTACCAAGTGCCTACGGAGAATCGTGGAGTATCTCTGGAATGATCATGTATCCGTGAGACTCAGCCTTACCCCTTTACCAGCATGATTCGTGAATGTCAACGGCTATACAGGCATGTAGTACGCTTCCATGTTGTTGACCCCACTCAAAGGGTTATCTTCACAAGAGATAACTCTCGATGAAGGGTAGGAAAGGGATGCCTACAGAGCTCACATAGATCCAAGAGACATTGTCCACGTTATGGGACTGTAGGTCGACCGATCCTGATGTTTGGAGTCGAAAGAATGGTTGGATGGGATTTTGCTCCGAGAAGGTGTCTGCAAAGGCGTCTGCGTGAAAGGCCCACCCCCTCCCCCGTCTGTTCCCAATTCACAATTATTGCATTTGTTTGTCAACTCTGACAACTCTCACGTACAAAGGGAGAAGTGATTGCAAATAGACGCGTATTTTGTGATACAGATAATACTTACATAGGGGCTGCCGGCGCTGCGGATTCGGGGTTCGAAATACTAAAAACCGTATGTTATGTGTGTTAAGTTACAGCAATCCCCATAGATCGGACTGTACGGGTTTTGAACTTTCATTTGGGGTCGGGGGGAGGGTAATGACTGTCGATCCTGAGTAAATCACATGATCAATGACCATAGTGAAATTTACACGCACGCACGCACCCACACACCCACACACACACACACACACACACACACACACACACACACACACACACAGAGCATGGAAGAGGTGACAATAAAAATAAAATGGTAGAAGATAAAAAAAACTAATATACAGGAATACAAAGAACACACACACACACACACACACACACACACACACACACACACACACACACACACACACACACACACACACACACACACACACACACACACACACACACACACACACACACACGGGACACCACGAGCATAGCTCCCTTCCCGTATAATACAACTAGGTAAACACACACACACACACACACACACACGACCAAATTGGTTCCCAGCCATGCAGATAAAGCATTGGGCCTACTATCATTGGAAGAGATAAGAGTTGGAGGAAACAGGATATAGATAAAACTTTGCCTAGGATGATTCGTAAGGTAAAGGATAAAGGGGAAGGTTGCCTATAGGAAGTCAAATAGCTTTTCATACAATTGCGTTAACTCCGAAAACAGCTTCGAAGCACATATTGCCCGGACATCCTAAAATGCGTCCAAACGCGTCCGATGGCGGCCTATGGCGTCCAATCACTTTAAATGTTTATCAACTTGTCCAGAAACAATTCAGAAATAAAGATATATTGCTAGTGAGTCGTCTTTGTAAATTTTATGTACTTTGTGACATTAACAGTGAAGTTATCTACATTGGAATTTGCCCGGGCAATGTGTGCAATTTCAAATCTAGGCACGATAGTTGTTGAACAAGAGACAGAATCTCATCGGATTTAACTTCTTTCTTGTATATTACAGTTAGGTAAACACATCTTGTTGTAATGTAATGGTAAGCGTTGCAGCCTGCTACGCTACAAAATGGTTTGTGTCACGTTCAGGGCGTGAAGGCTCCATTAATACTGCAAATCGTTTCTGTTGACAAAGGGATGTGTGTTAGATCAGAATGGTATCCATAAATTGGAATGTATGAGCTCTGAGCTCTCCTTCGAAAAGATCATTGTTGTCGTTCATAAGTCTAACACGTGATCCAAGACCACAGTGAATCTTACACACACACACACACACACACACACACACACACACACACACACACACACACATACACACACACGATGGCGCAGTGGTAGAGTTCCCGGCCGCCACTACGGCATTCCGGGTTCGAATCCCGCCCAGGGCTGAAATAATTTCAGTAACGCTGAGCTGCGAATCGTTACTCTAACTCTCGTGGGTGGGGAGTTCGGGGTGTGTGTGTGTGTAAGGTCACAGCACTACCCATAGATCGATTATATATGAGCTCTGAGCTCTCTTCCGGGAGGGAAATAGCTGTCCATCACGAGTCCAACAAGTGATCCAAGATCATAGTGAATCACACACACACACGCGCACACACACACACACACACACACACACACACACACACACACACACACACACACACACAGGTGTGGAGTGTGAGTGGTCTCAGACCTACCCAGAGATCTGCTACACACACACACACGCACACACACACACACACAGGATGTAGGAATCTGCCTGTGTACAATTATAAATTAGTAATTCATAACAATGTACAGCATGTTGGGAAATTCCTGCAATGTACACATATTTGCGGTAAGCGATTAGATAAGTCTGTTGTGATAAGCAAGAGAAACTGTTCCAACTTATCTCTGGTTTCAGAATGATGATGCCACGTTGATGGAAGACAGTGCACTCACAATAAATAAATAAATAAATAAATAATAGTAATTATAATTATAATAATAATAATAATAATAATAATGATAATAATAATAATAATAATAATAAATACTAATAATAATAGTAATATAATGATAATAAAAATAGTAATAACAATAACAATAATATTAACAATAATAATGATAGTAATAATAACAATGAACAGAGACACGTTAAGAAAAGATTATTGTTTTTTCGGCAATAGAATCCATGGGAACAAAAGCAACTTTCACACCTTGGCAACAATATCAACTTTAATCCTTAGCAACAACATCGCACTGAAGTTACGGAGTCAAAGAGATAATATATTCCTAAGAAGGACAGAAGAGAAGAAAGGTGTTTTTCTATTATGCTAATCTACACATATACTTTGTTTTGGAAAGTTAGTCTCCAAACATAAATGACCTCTGCGTAACTCTGGTCCGGAGGGATGTCACGACTGGAAAGAAGAGAGGGAGGTAGATTGGAGAGGTAAACACTTCGCTACCTTCAATAGTCGTCTGCTGTTTTCCAGAATCTTATTTATGGAGGACGTCATTGTAGTAATGGATCCTAGGTTTCTAGTAAATAGGAGTATTTACCAGCGAATATGGTTATGTCATTGAAAGAAGTGGAACAAGAAATACTAGATGGAGGAAAATAAGTGGAGTTGGGAAGTTGCGGTAAGAAAGAAAAATCCAGTGAAGACGAAAATAGTCAAGTTTCAGAGTTAACCGGAAACCACGCTGCTGTATGGATGCGAGTTGTGGGATACTGGGGCCAGTTTTATGAAAGAGTAGTAGAGGCGGAGGTGGAACGGCCGATAACCTTCGAAGATGTAATGAGATTGAACCAGACATAAACTTAAATGCTGTGAGTCAGGCATATGTAGATAAATAGGGGAACAAAGCTCTGCTGAGGTGGTATGGACACATGGTAAGAATAGAAAGTAACAGATTAATCAAAGAATTCTATGAAGAATGAAAGGAAGGAAGGAGAAGTCGAATGTGGGAAGGAGGAAGAGTGATAATTAGTGATTAAAGAGAAATTAGAGAGTAGTGAATAAAGATGCGTTGTGGCATGACTGTGGGGGGGCATGGAAGAAGAGATGCATGAAGAAGAGGGAGGAGGAGGAGGAGGAGGAGGAGGAGGAGTGCTCAGAGAAGAAGAGGAGGAAAAGGAGGGGGAGGAGTAGGAAGAGGAGTGCTAAGAGAAGAAGAGGAGGAAAAGGAGGGGAGGAGGAGGAGGAGGAGTGCTCAGAGAAGAAGAGGAGGAAAAGGAGGGGGAGGAGGAGGAAGAGGAGTGCTAAGAGAAGAGGAGGAGGAGGAGGAGGAGGAGGAGGAGGAGGAGGAAGAGGAGCAACAGCAGAAAGACGGAGATTAAGGGGTGTAAGAAAAAAAAAAAAAGACTTAGAAAAAGGAGAATAAAACTAAAAGAAAATTTTATCATCATCATCATCAATGTATTTACTGAGGAGAGCGTCGTTTTACAGACCCCATCCCTTGTGTTTTATTTAGGGGCGAGGAAATTGGTCTTAACATCCTCCCACGCCCATCTTGTTGAGACTCGAACAGATTCGTGAACGTATGCCCATGCTCCTTTCGTACTTCAGAAGACAATTCATAAAATATACAATATAAAAAGAAAAAGAAACAAATAAAAGTATACAAAAACCCATTTCTTACATAATTTCGCCTTCACGTCTACTTGCAGACCTCAGGCTATGAGTCGAAGTATAAACCTTGGAATACTTGAACATGAATCCAACCAGGTACGTTATGTGTGGCATAAATCGCGATTTACTACTAGCCATTCTGCCAAATCAACCACATACCTCTCTTGTTTCCCATCTATGTGTTATTTGATATCTTTCTTATATTGTGTATAGTAAAAGAAGTTGTATAGTACAATGAATATCACTTTTTGGAGTATAACAACGATCTGAATAAATCCTCTGGCACCTGACAATGCCTCTTCCCCATTTTGCCAAGTCGAGATTTCACAGGTGAGACAGGCGGGAGAGAGTAGGTAACCGTTGTTATAATCATAAAAAGTTATACTCATTGTACGATACAAGTTCTTTACTATATACATACATATACCAAAGGCTTTTTCCCCCTTACAAGGGAGGTTAGCCAAAAACCAAAGGCATAAAAACTACTCCCACCCATTCCATCCCCACATACTCCACTCCCATTCACTCCCCCCACCTCCCTCCCTCCTCCTGGATGACGGGTCATCCCTGCATCTCGCCCACTACCCCGGGTTAGAAGCAGTGTCGCAAGGCACAGCACATCCACAGCAAGGCAGCTTCATTAAATCGGTGATCCCCTCTCCCTTTCCATCCCCTCATGCAGAAAAAGAGAAGACGGGGAGAAATCCCTTCGGGCTGTGTCAAATGATTGTTCACACATACTACCTCACCTCCCATCCCCCACCCACTCCCTTTCATGCATCACATCATCATCCATACACAACCATTCTCTATTCACCCCTATTTTCTGTCTTCTCCCGTCCTTCCTCAACAGACATTCCCCTCTTTCCCAATGCCCCTTTTACCCCATCCATCCATCTCATCCTTGGTCACCCCCTCATGTTCACTCCTTTCACCTCTGCCTTCCACACCTCTTTTACTAATCTTTCTTCACTCATTCATGTGTCCAAAACACCCCAATACTCTTTCATTAACCTTATCTCCCAACTCCCTTTTCCCCCTCCCCGTTCTCCTCAACTCGTTTCTCACTCTAACCCTTATCATAATTCTCAGGCACATTATCTCAAACACATTCAAACACCTCCTCTCTTATGTTCCATGGTTCTGCCCCGTACAGTGTTGTTGGCACAATCATTCCTTCATACAATATCCTCTTAGCATCCATTCCCAAATGTCTATTTCTCATTACTCTTTTTAATCCTCTAGGCATTTACTTGTTTATCTCAATCTACATTCTACCTCCACCTCCATTCTTCCCTTTCCCGCCACATTTCCATCCAAGTATCTAAAACTATCCACTTCCTCCAGTCTCTCTCCCTTAATACTCACTTTCAGTCTGCTGCCACTTTCTCCCCTTGTACATCTCATCACCTTACTTTTACTCACATTTATCTTCAACTTCCTTCTTTCACACACCTTCCCAAACTCTGTCACTAACTTCCTCAATCCCTCCTCTGATTCTGCTACAAGCGCAGTGTCGTCAGCAAACAACAACTGGCTTTTCTCCCACTTTTCTCCATTTTCTTTAACCATCTCCAATCGCCGACCCATTACTCTTGCGTTTACCTCTCATCCTCTCACACCATCCCACCCACGTTTAAATTGAACAGCTGAGGCGACACAACACATACCTGGCGAAGTCTCACCTTTACCTCCAACCACTCCATTTCTGATTTTAACACAGGCTCTACTACTCTCTTACAAATATTGACTGCCCTTAACAGCTTTCCTCCTATCCCATATATCTGCAATACCTCCCACAGCGCCTTCCTGCCTACCCTGTCATAAGCTTTTTCCAAATCCATAAAGGGCCCCCCAATTTTTTTCTTTTCCCAAAGCTTTCTCACATATCTTTCTTTACTATAAACAGAATATAAAAATAAATAGTTTTGAATAGCAAAAAGATGGGAAATAAGAGAGACGTGTATTAAGGTTGATTTGGCACGACGTATGCCACACCTTGGAGGGCACAGACTATAGAAACAAGTAAATCTGACTTACTCCGATGAGGAGAGAACCAAGGAGGAGAAGTCCTCGCAACGGAGCTGCCGGTACGACCATGACTCGTGAGTGAGCTGCCAGAACTGATCAGGCACGATTGTTGTTCTATCGTCCACTACGTCGCACTTGTGTGGGAAAGCCTACAATAGCCAGCGTGGGAGACGGACCAGGTGTCGCTGCAACGTGCATTTTCTCTTGCAGCTGTCTTGGGTTACAGAGGAAGTCACCTTCTTTATCGCAACTGCTCAGTACTTCAGGCAAGATCGAGAGAATACAAGGTCTACTCAACAGCTATCCAGTATTTAGGTCGTTTGCGCATTGACGTCACTAGAAGTGCTTGGCCCAAAGACTATATAGGAAAGACGGGAAAGCGCACGGAGAGCCGCATCGTCCACATACATTTTACTGTGCGGCTCTCTCACTAGATGGCGTTTACGTCAATCACCAGTTTTAACTGCATCGTCTGTTTCTTTATTAAATATGTCAAAGACAAACCACAAGAACATTTTTCCAAAATGAAACCCCCATTTTAACGGTTGCAGAACATGAAATAGGTAAGTCTCCCAGAAACTCTGTGGTGCCTGTACGTTTTCTCTTTTACCTAACATTTTTCACTTACGTTTTCACCATTTTCTCTGTGGGCTCCCCTTCAGATGACGTCACAACATGCGCGCGAGCAGACCTTGTATTCTCTCGATCTTGACTTCAGGGACATCCTAACGGACCAGAGCCGCATAGCATTCGTGTACGAATGGAAGCAAATTTTCATCCAAAGGGGGAAAAAATGCTGGTCATTTAAATCATTTACTGTTACTCCGTTTTGTTACCCATCTTTTGCATCTCTCCTTTACCAGACCAACAAGCCAAAATGCTTTAGGTTCAAATCCTTGCGGCCGCGTGCTTTCACTACAAGCCACCTCCACACCTTTCAGTACGGGACAACACTATAGTTTCACGCGTGACCAGTGTCCTTCCTTTTCCGCAAGTACATTCACTTGCGTAACAATATCTATTCAGTTTCAATTTAGCTTTCAAACGCTTGTGAAACTTACGGCCACCACAATAGAATAGAAGTAATTTAAGAAGGGCACTAACATACCTTCTTTGTAGGGGGGGAACATTACCGACCCCCTCGCTAAATCCATTAACTACATTTAGATGTTGGTATTCATACATAAGGGTTCTGTGTTTGGGCCTTTGTCTATTATTATATGATAAGAGCCAGTGGATTTGAACCATCAAAGAACAAGACTCTCCCAAAGGCAAAATGACTCAAGCAATATAGTGTTGTCCCGCAAAGTTTGTGAATCTTCACAGATTATGAATTTTCATAAAATGTGCAGCACCAATAATGAATTCATAATGGAGTGCACAGATAACGAATCCATTAAATATGCACACATTATGAAGATTCGTAAAATGTTAGGTTAGGTTAGATTAGGTTCTTCCACAATTTAATATCATGTCAGAGGTCAGATTCCCTCATTTTTATCTGGCATTTCGGTAATGTGTGCATGTCTAATGAATTCGTTACCTGTACGCCCAATTATGAATTCATTATTGGTGCTGTACATTCTATGAATATTCACAATTTGTGCAGATTCACAAAACGTGCGTGACAGTGTCACTGCTGAGGTCAATACCATTCAACATCTCTACAATTCAGACTTTGACACATGAAGAAAAGGTTGGTAATAGTAATGGCTGTTGTAATGTAATCACCACATACTTTGAAATAATTACTGTTACTTCGTTTCCATTCTTACATTCATCTTTTCCAAAACTACCTCCTAACTACTTAACATTTTTTTCCTCTTCAACTATGAAACTCCGACACTTCAGCTTTACCTCGTGGCAATTTCGTTCTACCCAGAATGAAACTCAAAATATTTTTTAACATAAATATGGCGTTCCAATCCACAAGACGATTCATTCGCATCATGAAAATTAAGTTCCATAATAATACGGACTTATGCGTTATAAAAACTGCTACATTCCTGGTGTGCGTGCAAAGGACTATTGTAAATTCATTTTGGGAGAGATTGGGGAGAAATTCAAGACCTCTGCTCTTCAACTGTAGCTGTAAAATTGTATCAAACACTCAAAAATTAAAAATATTTTGTATAGTTGCGACATATACAAAATACATTTATCCCCCTGAAGTCAATACGGAAAAATAGTAATACTCCCAAATGGATGACGGACATATTGAAATATGAGATCGGAATGAAAATAGGACTTTACGTAAAAATAAACAGGGAAACACACCTTAGATCAAGATATAACGAAATGGCAAAGCAGGTTAAAAAGAATACAAGTACAGCGAAACGTAATTATGAAATTAAGGTTGCCAGTCAAACAAGATCCAACCCAAAGGGTTTCTTTCATCCCTAAAGAACAAAAAATAACGAATAGGACCAATCAAAAACAATGAAAATGTCATGATAGAATCGGAGGAAAAAATGAGTGAGGAGTTTAACAAATATTTTCTCTCGGTGTTTACTAATAAGAGGTTAGATAAAGTACCTGACTGCGATCCGATTTTCAATAGGGATGAAGAAAGTAGTCTATCTAATATCAGCATTGGTAAAGTAGAAGTAGTCAAGCAGATTGAAAGACTTAAAGCTACAAAATCCCCGAATCCAGACGAATTTTTTCCGAGAATGCTTAAAGAGTGTAAATTTGAAATCTGCGACAAGTTAACTGAAAAATTTAATAAGTCGGTAGACACTGGTTTTGTGCCTACTGCTTGGAGGCAGGCAAACGTTGTTCCTGTTTTTAAGAAGGGAGATAGATCGTCTATATGCAACTACAGGACAATCAGTTTGACATCGGTTATAGGGAAAATGCTTGAATCAATAATAGTAAATAGACTCAGAGAACACATCGAAAGACATAATCTAATTCGTGATACACAGCATGGTTTCTCCAAGGGTAAGTCATGTGTGACTAATCTTCTATCCTTTTACACTAAAGTATATAAGGCGTCAGATAACAATGATAATTACGATGTTATTTACCTTGACTTTAGCAAAGCGTTCGACAAGGTGCCACACCAGAGACTACTAGATAAAATCAAAGCCCATGACATAGGAGGAAAAGTGTTAGAATGGATTAGAGCTTGGATTAGTAACAGAAAACAGCGGGTCACCATAAATGGAGTAAAATCTAGGTGGGGCAATGTTACTAGTGGGGTCCCCCAGGGCTCGGTTTTGGGTCCTCTGTTGTTCATTATGTACATAAACGACTTACAGTAGACGATGGGATAAATAGTGATGTTTGTAAGTTTGCGGACAAAAACTAAAATAGGACGCCAAATTAGGTCAGGAGACGACGCAGAGATTCTGCAGGATGATCTTGACAAATTGTTCACATGGTCGATGAAATGGCAAATGAACTTCAATATCTCTAACACGCTTTTTGAGAAAACTGAGTGCGAGAGAGACTTGAGAGTTCTAGTGAGCCCAGACCTTAAAACCAGGAAACAGTGCATTAGCGCCAGAAATGAAGCTAACAGGGCATTAGGTTTAATTACTAAGACGGTAACGAATAGAAGTGCAGAGGTAATTACCAAACTCTATCTAGCGATAGTAAGACCCATCCTTGACTATGCGGTACAGTTTTGGTCTCCGTCCTACAGAATGGACATCAATTCACTAGAATCAATACAGAGAAGAATGACCAAAATGATACATGGACTCAGAAATTTTACTTACGAAGAGAGGCTTAGACACCTTAACTTACACTCTCTGGAAAGACGCAGAGTGCGGGGTGATCTATTAGAGGTGTTTAAGTGAATCAAAGGCTTTAACAAGGGTGATGCAAACAAGGTTATCATATTAAAACAACAGGGCAGGACTCGCAGTAATGGATTTAAACTGGACAAATTTAGATTTAAGAAGGAAATAGGCAAGAATTTGTTTACTAATAGGGTGGTCGACGAATGGAATAGACTTAGTAACCATGTAGTAAACGCTGAAACTATTAGTTGTTTTAAGAAACGATTAGACAACTTTATGGATGGGGACGACGGGTGGTGATGGATACGGAGCTGCCTAGTGTAGGCCTTATGGTCTCTTGCAGTCTCCTTCATTCTTATGTTCTTATATACAATACCATGAGTCAGGTTTAATTGTACACAATAATACCATGCTAAGGTCTACAGATAGGTTCTCCCGTAAATTGCTAAGTTCTCTCTATAAATATTTCATAGAAAATTAGTAAAGATAGGGGTGACTTTATCAAATCTAATTTGAATAGTTCGTTTTAATGATGTATTGAAAAAGTGACATGATGCACATTGAACTCCTTTCGAACCATTTCTTTTCCTAGTGAATAGAATTATCGCTTACTATCGAAAGAAAAGCTCTGAAACGTCTCAATGATCGAGGTTAGTCGAGGTATTCCGACAGATTTTTTCAACAGAGGTTTGCCTAACGCATAGAAAATTAAATGAAGTTTTTTAAATGTAGGGAAAAAAATCTAAATGTTCCTTGATTAAGAGATTAAGAAATATCTACATGAATATGAAAATAAATGCAAAACATCCCATTTGCATAATTATTAGTAATCCCCTCGCTATAATTCTTGCTTTACTAATGAAACATATATTTTGAAATATATATATATATATAATAACTTATTTAATTGGTATTTTTAATCAAGTCTGGATATAGAAAAAAATATCACAAGACATCTAGAACAGCGATCACACGGAAGTATTTCAATCGATCATTCTAAGGAAATCAACATGTCCGACAAAGTTGAAGGAAATATCTCCAATTTTATTGAAGGAAAATATTCAGCTTTCAGACGCTACTCGTCCTGTAACAGCTGTATATTGCCAATTGGTAAAAAAAAAATCTCATCTGAATGTATACTTGGAAGAGAGAATGTTCCAGGCACTCTTAGGGTAACCTATCCACCATACCTGGGTACAACTTTGAATTTTCTCTTTTGTGTTTGTGTGTGTCTTTTTGGACGAGAACTATGTTTAAAACAAATATATTACCTTAAAACACTATTTGAGGGACTTTTGGCGAAAATGTATGTCGTCTGCTAATTTGCATTCTAAAACACAACATAAAGCGCCATCTCTTGGTGTTAGTTCCCATGACGTCATGATCTGTGGACCAATCCAAGCGCCCGATAGCGAGACACGACATTCAGCGATACTGAGTTTTTTGCCGTCTTCGAAACGAGTCGTCTCGACTCCTTAAACATCTCTGACAACAGCCAATGTGTGCGAATGGAAGGCATAGTTGTGGGCTATCAATCTGAATCGGAATATCTATGTGCGAATGGAAGGCATAGTTGTGGGCTATCAATCTGAATCGGAATATCTCGTGAGTTTTCATATTGGTGTATCATTGGTGCATGTATGTTAATTCTGCGACTCGGTCTCTGGGTACAAAAAAGCAAGGGTAGTATACGTAACGCATTCAATATCATTGCACTGTGCTCGTACACAAAATACTACATAACGTTCACACTACGCTTGCAACATGCCACAAGCTTTGTAAACAATTACTTTATTTCTACAACGTAATTCAGATATTTTTCATCTCGGCCCTAGTGTACCAGTAAAAAGGTTAGAGTGACTTGCTACTATAAAACTAATAATTCTTTACACGACAAGTTTTATACAATATTCTAGATTGTTTATATACTATAAAAACGAAAGCTTCACAACAAGTATTACTAAGAACATACCAATCTAGACCAGCATATGACAAGTGTTTTTTGTATTTATTCCTTTACTGCACGCCCTTATTTAGCCAGTTACTAAACTGTGACAATAGTGAACATATCAACTGATATTAAATTCCAGTATAGGTCTAATAGAAGAAAATTGCTGTTTCATATAATGTTTAATCAGTGTTGCTTCAGAGTTCAGAAAAATAATCCAGTATATAAAAGAATTTTAAAGTTATACTGTTTGTGTCTGCCTATGCGAGAACTTGGTTTTATGTAACTTAAATGACATAATTATCAATGCTTCAACTCCTTTATTTCTCCTGCTTTTGTTTTTCTAAGCTTACTTATCTGATAAATTTGATTAAATTTCCCCCAAAACAATATATCTTTTTTTTTTTTTTGCATGTGCTTTAAAAAATGTTATCTAGCATTACTGTAAGAAAATTGGCTACCCCCCCGTATAAGGGGGGAAAAGCCTTTGGTATATGTATGTAAGAAAATTTATCTCCCGGTGTATATTCCGTGCGTGAATAATGTCATTGTTACTGAGCAGTTATAGTAAGTTTTCTATTGCCTTTCTCTAGAGTTCCATATGTTATTAATATATTTCTATTCTCCACCTTTTTTCTCATATTCTTTTCTTCCCAATGGTGTATTTTCCTCAGTAGTTGTCTTAATTTTCATAATTCCTAACTGTTATGTTAAATATCCTGCTGTACACGACACTATCACTATTCACTAAACACAATGGCAATGCATGAAGAATGAACACAACTCAAGACATCATTGCGGAGTACATAGTGCCACGGGTAGGTTTTACGAGAACGGCCGAAGCAGACGTTTTGGGGACAGGATTATTTTAAATTGCAATAGATAAAAAAATAAATAAATAAAGAGTTTTTGTGCAATCTATTTAGCTATTATTGACTTTGGAAAGTACCAAAAACATATTCCCGTAAAATTAGACGTCTTTAATTTTCAAAGTGGTTAAACTTTAAAGTATTCAAGTTCCATGTCTCACAGCCCCGTTACACAGCATGACAGGGAACACAAACGACCTGAAGATTCGTATCTTTGTACTTTCGCATCAACACCACATACTCGGTTTAAGCGGGTTCAAAGCACTATGATCGATGACAATCCTTCTAAGGACTTCCGGACGCAGTACCACTGTTATACACTACACTACATAAGTATGTAAAACTTTTCACAGAACTCAATGCTCTCACCACATAGGTAGACTTACTTGAGTCACTCGGCAAATCACCCAAACGCCTGGACCTTGATCTTGGTACAGATGACCTGGAGTTCAAGCAGTCACAGTGACTCGAGGTATCCAACCAGAACCCCCAACGAGTCTGTGAGATATACAGTTCCCGTTGGCCTATATATACTCAGAGTGTTTGCCATGTCTGTACTTGAAAAAGCTGTAACAAGTGAAACGTCGTACCAATAAAGGTTTCGATCTCACACGGTGTTTATTCTCACATATATAGTACCATTGGCAAAGAACAGGGCCAGTCACCTAAGTATTACCAATGGGTGTTTCACAAGGACATTGATCGACAACTCTGTCCAATAACCAGTCCATACAGGTGTTCAAATGTATCGGGGCGAGGACATATGCCTCACCCCTAAAAACAAAAAGCAGACACACCTCCAGAATTCACAGCACCGTCCCAGTGTACCCAGACATCAGGACAATAATCCTAGTAGGAATCCCACGAATGTGCCTAAGACCCCTGAGCACTGCACGATGCCCCGATACAAGCGCTTTCTTGAAATCAACATGGACTGTAAGCAACTCCTGTTGAAATTCGGTTAGTGCTCCACGTGAATACAAAGCAATTAGTAGTTGAATTACAGGACAGGAACCCAGACTACAAGTGTGTAGATAAAAAAAAAAAAAAAAAAAAAAAAAAATCATGTCGACAAAAATAACAGCAATTCTGGAGAAAAAAAAAATCAAGACCTATATCTGTCCGTGTAATTCCTCATGAAAATACGGTCCCATTTACCTGCACTACTGAAGAAAATCGCGCGAAAACTGAAACCTAAAATATGTTGTTCGTATTTCACCATGGATGTTGAAGGAGCTATTCAATTCATCAGCTTTACTGATATTAAAACAGTCTTATTTATCTAATGTACTTTGCAAGAATATTTATTGAGAAACAGCTTCAGAATAATTGCCTATTAAGAAAAAGAAAAGAGTAAAGCGGTCCCTAGACGTTCAATATTATTGCGCAATATTTTGGTTTGTGCAATATAATTGATCGTGTGTGGGCAATATTGAAAGGTTGTGCAATATATTGTGTGATTTTCAAAAACTTGAAAACATATTGCGCAAACGGGATAACGTTGTGTCGTCTGTAGGCTATATTGCGCAATATCCTGTCAGTGTCTCTCCAGCGGTCGTGTAAGGTGGTTGTGATAGTGCTCTTTTTTTTCTATTATAGGAGCAACCAAAGCAAGGAGTTCATCAAATGATTCTGTGTTCATTCGTACGAAGTTGCGGAAATCATTCGGTTCTATCACTCTCAGTTCATTTAGTAATCTTTCGTGTGTGTACTTCTCCCTATCAACAAGCCACTGTTTGGCCCATTTTCTCTCCTTCTGCGAGCCTTTATTCTTTCCTTTCTTATGACTTGCTGCCATAGCAATGATCACGCACCGTCAGTCAACATGTTCACGTTATGACGTTCTGGCAAGGACTGACTGTTTGCACAATGTGGTTGTACGTCTGCGCTCACGATTGCGCAATATATTGCACAACCTTCAATATTGCCTCCATACGGCACAATCTTTTGCACAACCCAAAATATTGTACAATAATATTGACCGTGTAGGGGCCAGCGCCAAGATATTGTGCAACCCACATTGCGCAATAATATTGAACGTCTAGGGGCCGCTCAAGACTCAAATGGCAATTCGAATGCATCAATGCCTCATGTATAACGTTTCTTTCAGTCTGTAGATATGTAGTCTAAGTTTCAATCCCTATCTTTATTTTGGCGTTTAATCTATTGATCGCTTAAAAAATAATCGATTCAAATACTTTTATAGTGAGTAATCGAAATACTCGATAATTTTTAAGCGATTCTATCCACTATGAGTGAAATCCTCTTCAGTCGTGTGACCACAAGTTGATGGAAATATCCAACGACATACCCTCAACTATTTGCTGATAGCATTTATCGTGTGATGACCTCCTTTTGAGAATTACGTATGTAAAAAAGGTTGGAAAGTACTATAGAAATTATGATGCAAGTAACAAATGAAAGATATTCGCAATGCAAGCAATCCTGCACACACTTAGTACGAGGCGTAGTGACGTCACGGTAGTAATGGAAACCGACAGCGCCGACAGCGCCTACGCAGTTTGAGATGCCTGTTACCTCCAGATAATGTAATTCGATGTTTAATTTTGCGGCCACTGTTGCTCGTACTCCGGACTTTGTCAGCTCTGTAAATTCTTGAGAGGAAGATTGCCAACTAATGAAGCGATTAGAGAAAGGGATGGTGAATCCTTGTACCCAAGGATCTGTCGAGCAAGTAAGGTAAATGTATGTGGATGTTGTGAATTGATGAGAAATTGATGTGGACCGATGGAATTTCTTCTTGTCTGCTCTGTAAAACCTTGGGTGGATGACGGGAGGGGTGAATGAAGCACTGGGGTGCTGTTTTGCTGCATTGCTTCTAATCCAGGTTGGGAGAAGAGATAGATAATTTAATAAGGATAACAAATGGGTATGAGTGTGGTGCATGGTTTGGCTGGCCTCCCTTTGGGAGAAGGGGCCTTTAGGTGTACGTATTTTATCATATCTTATTTCTGCATGTTATTATTATTATTATTATTATTATTATTATATTATCAAAACGTGCCAAAATCTACTTATTTCCCTATAATTTATGTAACTTCAAATTTATTTTTATCGATAAGATCGTTTTCTTATTCATCTACTATCTGTTTACACCATTCACCACAATGTATGTACTGTATATCTTAACAAAAATTTACATCACTAAAAAAATATCCTAACTCCCTGAATATTCGTCATAATTTCCTCTTAAACTCGTCAGAAATCTTTTAAGTCCAGTGGTATGAGATGGAACTCAGCCCGCCTTCGAATTCAAATGTCCACTGATCTTCCATCTCTACAACAGATTATTTTACCTTCAAGGCAAATGGACAGAGACAAGTCCTATATAAATACTAATTCTGACTGGTACCGGACTATTTTATTCAACCGAGAGGAACTCCACACTCAGAGGATTAAAGCCTTCTATACAAATTTCTTGTTTTGGCTACTTCCAGGATATTTAGTTAATTTCCTGTCCACTTGATAGCGACAAAAATACAATAATTTTTATTGAAGCTAAAAAAAAAAAAAAGGAAACTCACTCGCCAAAGCTGATCCCAAGCATTTCAGACACTAGGACAGACGACGATTAACAAATGCTGCTGAGATGACGCCAGTCGGACGGGAGGCTGTAGCAATTTACGACCAAAACCGTTATAGAGTGCATGATTTAATGTGATAAGTTGTCACGGAGATTAATAAAATTACTCTGACAAAGGTCAGAGTAAAAAGAAAGGTGTCAGCCATTACGAAAAGGGATAATCCATTTCCTTACTTGTCGAAGTTTACAGACGTGGTGCAGAGTGAGTGAGCTGAGGCTAGGAATGGGGACGTGTCGAGCCGTGTGGGCGAAGAAGTCACGTGACTTGATAGATACACAAGTGCAGCTGCATTGAGCTGCATAACACTAAGGAAAGAGGTGTAGGAAAGGCGTAAATGGAATTAAGACTGTATATCTCTCAGAAAGAGGTTCTGAATAACATACAAGTACAAATCTGAAACGCTGATTTCAAACTAAACCATGGTACAAAGAAAATCCATATATGAGTGCACACAAGACGGCAACAGCAATACCGCCATGGAAAAAGGTAAAGATATAAGCATTATACACTGCATACACGACTGTTTCAGAAGATATGACGAAAGACAACAAATAGATCTATTTGGTGAAAATTCCTGTGCAGTTTATTATGGTGGGTAAGAGAAATGTTAAACTATCATCCATTTGAGGCGCCAGATATGAAACCCACCAATTCTCGCCAAACCGACAACTTGACAAAAATAAAAACTTAATTCATCCAAGCATCTGATACAATAATAATGATAATAAAAAGATAATATCATATTTCGAAAACAAACGAACAACGAATAGATAAAGGTGTTATTGAAATCTGCACAAAATGAAATGCACATGCTAAATAATCAATCAGCCATTCTGAGTCCACTACTGAACAAAGGACTTATATAGTATTCCATGACTCATTAGATTTCGCCACCATCTACCACGTTACTCCTGCAAACTTCCCTATGTCGCCTCTCCACGTTCTATCTGGTCTCCCTTCTCCACGATTCCCATTTCGCGGCGCCCACTCAGTAACACACTTGCTCCATCGCTCATCAGTCGTTTGCGCTAACTTATCTGCTCAATTACACTTTCCCCGTTTTACCGCCTCCGCAATATCTTTTCCTCCAGACTGCTTCCTTACCCAACTTGATCTCTTTCGGTCTCTCAGCGTTATTCCCACCATTGATTTCTCAATTCTCCTCTGAGCATTCCTTAGTTTCGTCTCCATCGCCTTCGTCAGTTTCAAAGTCTCACACCCGTAGATTATTTCTGGCAGAATGCATTGGTTGTAATCTACGTTTCAAACATAAAGGTAGATAGCTTCTCATGATCTTACACTTACCAAACCTTTTCCGACCAGTTGCAATACGTCTTTGTATTTCATTGTCATGATATTTGGTCACTTTCACCATCTGGCCTAAATAACTACAATCTTCAACTATTTCAAGTTTCTCACCTTCGATAATAATATCTTTACTTTGAACTTTCGTGTTGAACATTATTTTGGTTTTACTCTTGTTCATTTGAAACCTACTTTGAGACTTTCATTGATCAGATCACTTAGCATATTTTGCAAGTCCACAGCTCTTTCTGAAATAAGAATAATCATGTCATACGCAAATATTAGGTGGTTCAAATATTCGCCATTGAACTTCAAACATTTCTCTTCCCAATTCAGCTTTATAAAAATCTATTCCAAGCAAGATGTAAATAATTAAGGTGAAATATCATCACCTTGCCGTACGCCTTTGTATCTTGTGTCTTCATGCAGTGGCGGTTCTTCCTATGGGCGTACTTGGGAGGGGGCGGCATTGCCCCCTTCCAAATGCAGATCAAACCATGAGCGCCTGAGTCTATCAATACCGAATGTATAAAAGTCCCATAAAAGAAGAGAGAGGGAGAGGGGGGGGGGAGAAGCCAAATATTTTATCTGCATTGTGGAAGATGGGCGCCATGTAGGCTAAGTCCGCCACTGTATTTATGGATACCCCCCGTGTAGGGGGGAAAAGCCTTTTGTATATGTATGTATGTATGTGTCTTTATGTAGTCGAATTACAGCAGTACCTTTGGCATAAATATTTTCTATAACGTTTACGATCTGTTCGTTTGCATTTTACTTGCGCAGCGAGTTTAATATTACTATTTGTTCTACCGATTCAAATGCATTCTCGATTAGTTCATTCATCGCCTTTAATTTTGCCCCTCACAAAATTCTTGCCCCACCACTATCAAAATTACCGCGCACGCGGTGGTGGGATTTTGAATGGAATAAAAGTTTTCAAGCGAATCGAGTTATTCGTCACGATTTATTGGAACGTCAGATGATACCGGTGAGATTACGAAATGTTTAGTTTGAGCAAACTTACCTGGTAAGCTAAAGTGGCTATGTTGAGAGCTTTCCGTAGTTTATTGTAGCTGACGACAGGCAATTTTTTCGGTCGATGGCTGATGTAAACTAGATTATCACTTCGTGTAATTGACTTTGTTGTTTATTCTACCTGAGGACAGAGGTTTTTATTTATCAACTACAATTCCCACAACGGTCTCAACCGCTGTACTAACCTAACGAAAAATTAACGTAAACTAACCTAACCTAACCTAACTGAACCGAACGTAGCCGAAACTAACCCAATCTAATTTAATCTAACCTACAGATCTAACCAACCTAATCTGGTTTGATTTAATCAAACCTATAACTAAACGTAGCCTAATTAAACATACCTAACTTTACCTAATTTAAGTAACCCAGCCATACTTAACTTAATCTAGCAACCTAATTTAACATAACCAAACCTAAGTGAACCTACCTCAACCTAAACTTAACCCAACGTAACTTTACCTAACTTTCCTCCCCTAATCTAATTTTGCCCATGTTGACAACCTCACAATACCAAGCCTAATCTCACCAAAATTAACCTCACCTAGACTAATATTACGAAATGTAACGAAAATAGCAATAAACTTTTGAAAGCACACGAATACTAAAAACGCAGCCCAAAACAGGACAATTAGAAGAAAAATAACGCTCTTACCTATCCAGCCGATATTTGATCGCGAAAACGTACGTAGAGATTTGATCGAAATAAAAAACAAGAACGTAATTTTTTAAATATGTAATGAAATACTGAATAACAAAATCGGACGCGCAAAGGCACATTGAAAACGCACATACGCACGCACGCATTCAATGGCGCGGAGGTGAAGTTAGTAAACAGATGGCGGCGTTACAAGAGAGGCAAGTGTCGTACATTATTCCATGAATTAAAAAGTGTCGTTATTATCTAGCTGTAGCTATATTGTATTGATAATGATTTTAGAAATAGGAATATACTTAAGAAATAAAAATCCGTGTTTGCGATATTTTCTAAGTTTACTCAATCTGGCCAAACTCTGATCCATTTTTTTAAGAAGTTTGAGATTAGATCATCGTAATGTTACCAGAGAATATAATCACACATCCTATGTCCATGATTTTATTTTTTTTGCGCAAATTTGTGAACTTGTCGCTCCTCAACTCTAGACCAGAATTATGTCAAGTTTGCCTGGTCCTTGCTTTCTTGGAAATAATCTCGAAATTTTTATATCATTATGGCTTTATACTTTACATTACGTACATGTATGTTAACCTACTTGTGAAATTTATTTATGTATATACAAGCCGCGGGCTTCGCCCTCTTCGGCTCCGCCGGGGGCTTGGCTGCGCAAACAGCGGCCTACGGCCGCAGCTTTCCGCGCTCTAATCCCTCGTTTTCCCCTTCGGCCTCGGCCTCGGGGCGGAACCCCAACACGCGATCCCCAGCACGAAGAAGAACGCGAAGAACACAAATTAGAATTCGGAGAAGAACGCGAAGAAGAACGCGAGGAAGAAGAACGCGAAGAAGAATGCGAAGAAGAACGCGAAGAAGAATGCGAAGAAGAACGCAAAGAAAAACGCGAAGAAGAACGCGAGGAAGAAGAAGAAGAAGAAGAACGCGAAGAAGAAGAAGAAGAAGAAGAAGAAGAAGAAGAAGAAGAAGAGGAACGCGAAGAAGAAGAAGAAGAAGAAGAGGAACGCGAAGAAGAAGAAGAAGAAGAAGAAGAAGAAGAAGAAGAAGAAGAAGAATACCACCTGACCCCGACTTACCCAAGCGATTTTTCAAGAATATTTTTAGGACAAAGTGTCACCGTAATACCACCTGTACCCGACTTCCACAGCGTTTTTTAGAATAATATTTTTATTTAGACTTAGATTTCTATTCTTGGATTATTGTTAATTAAATTGAGGATTTTATATTCATTACTCAATAATTAGTGTTAGGTGTCACAGGAAAAAAGAAAAAATGACCCCCCCCCCCGCCCACTTACAACGCCATTGCGTAAATAGAAATAAGCGATACAGTCAAGACTCCTGAATCTAGGTCATGCCCTCACTGGGATAATGCAACTGTGATGGTTAGCAAGTAGAACACGGCACAAACTTCACTTCATTCTTTTGTATTGCTTCGACAATAGCATGTGTTTCTGTCCTTGGGGAATAATGTCACACTAGAGTCGTAGAGAAGATTGAAAGAGGGCAGTAGAAATGGGGCATTCACACAAGGTTATTCCACTCTCGTAGACTTAGAGTTGGATGTGTGTGTGCGTGTAAGGTCACAGCATTACCCATAGATCGGTCATACGAGCTCTGAGCTCTCATCCGAAGGTTAATAACTCGATCACGAATCCAATACGCGATCCAAAACCATGGTGAACCATGGTGAATCACACATCTTACCTCTAAGCTACATTTGCATAATTAGAACATGACTTCGCTTACAGAAACATAGACCTCACCAAAAACATTTCAACAGTATGCTAAACAGTCACATAGGGTTTACCTTATCTTAGCTCATCATTCAACTTTGCTTTATAAGACGGAGAGATAATTTGATATTTGGAGATTTGAAAAATAAAGCATTGTAACCGAAGTCGTTTTCACTCGAACGAACTCTCAACTGTTGGCGCTGGTGGAGCCCGTGGAATCCTAGTGTAGTACTTGTGGAGGGATTATGATCAACAGGGATAAACATTATTTTTTGAAAGGACATTAATCTCATAATTTAAGAGAACGCTATTTGACTTTGGTCCAAAGGGATGTCACTGGTGTTAGTAAAACGTTGATTGCATAAAAGTTGTACAATTCATTCATTAATGTTTAGATAACGATGGGTTACTTAAGGCTGAATGAAATGGTCTGGCGTGAGAGTAATTAGTCATTACACAAAATCGCCACAGTCGTCTGTGCGGCACATTATATTTGAGCATAATATATACATATGAATTTGCGTATGTATGTAATCGTAATGTACAAGAAAGGAGCTGTACTAGTGGAACTCTGTCTCCTTTTCATCACACATGCATGTATACATACATACGTACGTACATACGTGCATACATACATACATAAGTACATATACACATACATGCATACGTGTGTATATATGTATATATATATATATATATATATATATATATATATATATACATACATACATGCATACATTTATAGATGCATACATATATACATATACCAAGGCTTTTTCCCCTTTTCAAGGGAGGTAGCCAAAAAGATGCATAAATACATACAGGTACATACATACAAACACACGAACACATACATACATAAATGGATGCATAGTTATAAACACATATTCAAACAAACACACACACTTATCCCTGCATGCGGAGACTGATCAGGCAGGACATCCACAGCTGGGCCCGCCGTTTCATTTACACGGCGACCCTCCCGTCCTCCTCACCGCCTCATGCGAAAATAGAGAAGACGAAGAGAAATCCCTTCGGGGCGCGTCAATTTTTGGTCCATTCTCAGCCATTCTCCACTCTCGCCCATCCTTTGCCTGTTCAACAGATGTGCCCCATTGGCTCAAAACCCCCATCACCCCATCCATCCATCTCATTTTCAGTCTTTCCTTTAAGTTCACTCCAGCCACCTCTGCCTTCCATACTCTTTTTGCTAATCTTTCCTCACG
>NC_134797.1:30676468-30798968 GCF_046742065.1 Oratosquilla oratoria
TCAAACATGGAGAATGCAATTGAGGACTACAACTGGTGGAAGAAGAGTTTGGCGAGGTAAGTGTAAGTTCTTTAATAGTTGGCTACTCTGATTTGATTATTGGCAGCAACTTTTAAACTGTTTGAACGAGGGTGTGGGATTTAGGTTGTAAGTGAATCTTGTATCATATTTAACGAAGTAGAATGTGAATGTAATGCCAAATCTACTAGTATATAAATTGAGGGACACCGGATTTAAAGTCAGCTCAGCAATATTTGTTTGTAGAGTTGTACCGACACCAACAGACGAAACAAGACGAAATCTGCATGAAACAGTTCATATAATTTGGTATTGAACAAGATTTTAACTTTAGACGCTTGCTGTAAGGAAATGAGAATATTAAATTTCCACTTTCTTCTTGTCGTCATACCGTATAACGCATGAGCAAAAGAAAAAAATGAGCAACAATGGTGTTCCTCACTCATAATGAATGCTACATATGATTACGAGAAAATAAATGACAGCCAAAGTGGTTTCCAGCGTAGCAGACAACCAGGGAAATTCTGAAATATAAAGAATAAATAGATAAATAAAATTTATCTTGCAGAAAAAGAGGAATGGCATGATTGCTGTGTTCAGAACAGTGCAAAGAGTCGACAAAATTGATGGAAGATATAGAATAGAAGGATGACAAGAGGTCATAAAAAATGGAAAGGACAGTTCCAGAAGAATATTAATAAGCGTAGCATTCTTTGAAGTCTTTAAAGTGGCATTCCAACTATTATTGACACAGCTGAGATGGATCTCCACTGAGCCTCAGTCTGAGGCCAGACACTTCCATCCATGGCCAAGTGTAGTAAGCTGTTGGAGTAGCTTGAGTATCCTGGTGTGGGTTTTTGGTCTGGAATCATGGCCAACCATGCATCCAAGTGATATTAGAAGGTGCTGGGTGATATACCACTCAGGCTCCTGAGTTTTGCCAGAATGCAGTTGGAGAGTCATGTTCCATTGTAGGTGAAACTGGTGTGTCAAGATCCTAATTCTTTTGAGATATACCAGAAGGTGGCATCTTTGCTCATATTCATCCCCCAGGCCTTTTACCACCTCCTTAGTCTCATTAAATTTCTGGCCACAATATTATGACGAGTGTATAAGATTTTCTAGATTCCTGTACTATATAAGCTCAAACATCTCTTCGTTATGGTCCAAGTTGTTTGTCTTTAGGATGTTCCCTCTTTAGGATCCTGTCCAAGTCTTGATGTAGTGACTGCATGTCTTATTACAAGCAGGTTTTCTTGGATATCCTAGTGTCATCAGTGAAAAATGTAGTGATGGAGTGTTCCAGGTCCTGGTCTACATACCAATCATGATCAGGAAGAGCAGGGGACCCAGGATTGAGCCCTGGGGGACTCCACTAATGATGCTGCTGGTGTCTGATAGTTACCCTTCCACAAATATTTGTTCTCTGTTGGAGAGGAAGCTATGTAGCCATTGTCCTAGTGTGCCACATATCCTAAGAGCTTTGATTTTGTAAAGGAGAATTCCATGGTCCACTTTATCAAAAGCTTTGGCAAAGTCAAGATATATAATGTCAGTATTTTCTCCATCTTGAATGTCCTGTAGTAGTTTCTTGTAGTGAGTAAGCAGCTGTGAAAGGGAGGAACACCTTTTTCTGAAGCTATGGTGCCCCATATAGCTGACAATTCTGGATTGTATTGGCATTTCACTTATCTTTAATATGTTTGATTTTAGCACCACTGGTCTAGATTTTAGCCAAATCCTTGCTACCTCTCACAGAAATTGCTTTGATCATACCAATTTTGGGAGTGTGCATGGCACTGAACCAGCTTTCAATTATTTTTCCCACAGTAGTTTTAATAGCAAGGTTACTTCATGTTCTATTGTTTTAGGAATTGTGGTTGTAAGCTATCTGGTCTGGCAGCCAAATTTAGTCCTGTCTTCGACTGCTGCAATTACATCTTCAGTTGTTATTGCAACTGATGAAAACATGTGTGGTCCCCCTTTAGGTTCCTCAAAGAATGAAGATGGGTTATTAACCTCTTCCATACAATGACACCAGCGTTGGTGTCCTGATTATATTTATTTTGTAGTTGTGGATGAGTAACCCCTGAATTCTGTGGACTGGCTTGATCACGTTTTCTGTGTTTATTATTACTGAGATTGAGAGCAAGTAAATCATCAGTGACTTTGTATTTTATAACAAGAGTAATATGTATCATTGTACATCAGGCATCTGATGCTGTATGCGAGAATTTGAATCATGTTGAAGAGGTTAATTTTCTTCTCATATGGTGGGCTGAATATGTTTTTGTACTGGTGCTTAAGCATTTTAGCAATTTTCCCTGGTTGGTTCTCTATTTCTCCATTGTCTTTTGGGAGTGGGCCAGGTGGACTTTTCAGACATTCTCGATTCTCGTTGCGGGGCTGGTAGTCAGGTCTGGGTCACGGAGGGTAATATGCATACCTTAGGTCAGGTCATTTGGGGGCGAGGGCCCAACAGTTAGGTCAGAAATTTAGAAGAAATGTATAACAATCTAACTGATCTAATTATTAATGCACAAAACACATTTATCCCCCTAAAGTCAATACAGAAAAATAGTAATACTCCCATATGGATGACGGACAGATTGAAACATGAGATTGGAATGAAAAGAGGACTTTATGTAAAAATGAAAAACGGGGAATCACACCTTAGATCAAAATATAATGAAATGGCAAAGCTGGTTAAAAGGAATACATGTTCAGCAAAACGTAATTATGAAATCAAGGTTCCCAGTCAAGCAAAATCCAACCCAAAGGGTTTCTTTCACCTCTATAGAACAAAAAATAAAGAAAGAATAGGACAAATTAAAAACGATGAAAATGTCATGATAGAATCGGAAGAAAAAATGAGTGAGGAGTTTAACAATTATTTTCTATCGGATGTTTACTAATGAGAGGTTAGATAAAGCACCTGACTGCGATCTGTTTTTCAGAGGGGATGAAGAAAGTGGTCTAACTAATTAGTAAAGAAGAAGTAGTCAAGCAGATTGACAGACTTAAAGCTACAAAATCTCCGGGTCTGGACGAAATTTTTCCAAGAATGCTTAAAGAGTGTAAATTTGAAATCTGCGACCAGTTAACTGAAATATTCAATAGATCGGTAGACACTGGTTCTGTTCCAACTGCTTGGAGGCAGGCAAACGTTGTTCCTGTTTTTAAGAAGGGAGATAGATCGTCTATATGCAACTGCAGGACAATCAGTTTGACATCAGTTATAGGAAAAATGCTTGAATCAATAATAGTAAATAGACTCAGAGAACACATTGAAGGGCATAATTTAATTCGTGATTCACAGCATGGTTTCTCCAAGGGTAAGTCATGTGTGACTAATCTTCTATCCTTTTACACTAAAGTATATAAGGCGTCAGACAACAATGAAAATTACGATGTTATTTACCTTGACTTTAGCAAAGCGTTCAACAAAGTGCCACACCAGAGACTACTAAATAAAATCAAAGCCCATGGCATAGGAGGAAAAGTGTTAGAATGGATTAGAGCTTGGATTAGTAACAGAAAACAGCGGGTCACCATAAATGGAATAAAATCTAGGTGGGGCAATGTTACTAGTGGGGTCCCCCAGGGCTCGGTTTTGGGTCCCTTGTTGTTCATTATGTATATAAACGACTTAGACGATGGGTTAAATAGTGATGTTAGTAAGTTTGCGGACGACACTAAAATAGGACGCCTAATTAGGTCAGGAGACGACGCCCAGATTCTGCAGGATGATCTTAATAAACTGTTAACATGGTCGGTGAAATGGCAAATGAACTTCAATATCTCTAAGTGTAGCGTGTTAAACGTAGGGCTACACAACCCCGAAAATAGATAACACGTTTTTAGAAAAATCTGAGTGCGAGAGGGACTTGGGAGTTCTGGTGAGTCCGGACCTTAAAACCAGGAAGCAGTGCATTAGCGCCAGAAATAAAGCTAACAGTGCATTAGGCTTCATTGCTAGGACGGTAACGAATAGAAGTGCAGAGGTAATTATTAAACTATCTAGCGATAGTTAGACCCATCCTTGACTATGCGGTACAGTTTTGGTCTCCGTCCTACAGAATGGACATAAATTCACTAGAATCAGTACAGAGAAGAATGACCAAAATGATACAAGGACTTGGAAATTTGCCTTACGAAGAGAGGCTTAGGCACCTAAACTTACACTCTCTGGAAAGATGCAGAGTGCGGGGTGATCTAATAGAAGTGTTCAAGTGGATCAAAGGCTATAACAAGGGTGATGCAAACAAGGTCATCATAATAAAACAACAGGGCAGGACTCGCAGTAATGGGTATAAACTGGACAAATTTAGATTTAAGAAGGAAATAGGCAAGAATTGGTTTACTAATAGGGTGGTCGATGAATGGAATAAACTTAGTAACCATGTAGTAAACGCTGAAACTATCAGTTGTTTTAAAAAACGATTAGACAACTTTATGAATGGGGATGACAGGTGGTGATGGATACAGAGCTCCCTAGTGTAGGCCTTATGGTCTTTTGCAGTCTCCTTTATTCTTATGTTCTTATGTTTCTTTTAGGCAAAGCAATAGAAGAATTTACTGTTCTTTTGGATGATTGCTATTGCTTTTGATTCTTCCCAACTCCTTCGCTCTTTGTGTGGTAGGAAGAACTTTCAGTGTCTGAGATCTATTTGTGGTTTGGTGATGCTGTGTTAGTATGATGTCTTTATTAAACTTTGCTCCTGTTTTGGATCTCTGCTTCAGTAAGGTTCTGCAGTGGGGATCTGGTTTCTTGGCTTATTGTTCTTTGAAGTTTTGTGAGATACATCGTTCATGCATACCTCCAAGCATCTCATCATGAAGGTGTCAAGAGATTCTTCTGTGTTTTTATCTCTGAAAAGTGCTGTCCAGTCAGTTCTTAGTTCCCTTCTTAGCTTGGCCCAGTTTATTTCTTCAATGTAGAAATTTAGGTCATTAAGTGAGAAATTTGTGCATTGGTGGGTGGTTGCCTGAAGCCTTGGGGGTATTGGGAACCTGTTGGTATAGGTTTTGATGAGTTTGTGGTCAGACATTGTTTTAATTATTTCATAGGAGTAGTCTAGCTCAAAGTTGTTGCTTAGTACCAGGTCCAATGTGTTGTTGCCTCTGGTGGGCTCTTCAGTGAACTGGGCTAGGTAGTAGTTTTCAGTGATGGACTAGAGTTCTTCTGTTTGACATTTCTCACCCCTGGGTCCGCCATTAGTTTTCATTGATGGCCATGATATACAGGGCAAGTTGAAGTCCTCTGTAATAATAGGCTCCATGGATGGTGCTGGCAAGTTTTGTAGAAGTGCCAATATCTTTGTTGTTACCTCCCTGAATTTTTCTTCAGTGGGGTTTGGTGGTCTGTAAATGGTAATAGTGAAAGTGTAAATTTTTCTCACATGCACTGCTAGTAATTCATTTGTGCCATTTGAGAAGGAAAAAAGCATTTTTGAATTTGCTGCCATAATTTGCAGTGCCACCATGACTTATGTCCACCCTTTCAGTTCTGAATATGGTGAAATTTTGCAGTGATTTCTGAATCCAGAATATTTTTGTTTAGGTGCATTTCTGCTAGAAAGAGTGACTTTTCTTCTCTTATAATTTCTTCTAGCAAAGGGACTTTACATTATATATAGATGTACAATTTGAAGGGAATAATTGAAAAAAATTCTCATATTAGAAGCTATAGCCCTAGTAATGGAGTCATGGGAAGCTAGTGCAAGAAGTAAATGGTCATGACAGTGTGTATTTGCTGACAATTGGGCAAAAAGACTGCATGATTAAGTTTGTTGTTTTGCTCCCTATTATTCCAGTATATCCATGGCTTAAAAAAGCAAATTGACTGCACAGAAAAAAGGCTCCCCACTGACTGGAAAAGGTTGCTCAGTGGATCAGGATTTTTGGCATTAAGCAACAAATACTAATGGTAAAAATTGGCAAATATATGATGAGAGAAGTATCACAAGGCAACTAGAATAATTTTTTTTTGTGGTATTGCTGAGATTTGTATAACTTTATTTTGGTCAAATTCCAGAATCACACAAACATGGTTTGTGAATTATATATAGTAACTCACAGTAGATTTTCTGAAAGAGGGCTGGTTAGACCTGTACATCTAGCTCTGGACTTTCACCTGAACTTGTGGCAGTGGTGGCAGGGTGGATGTATTACTAAAGTTAAATTTAGCTTCATAATTGTACTTTACTTCCTGGCTTTTCCAAGCCTTATCAAAGTTACTTCCTAATTTTATCATGATATTTACATTGTTAGCTCATAGCCTAAACCTAGCCTAACCTAACAATAGTTCCATAGAAAAAAATAGATCTTTCAAGTGCAAAAAAAAAGAAAGAAAGAAGTGTGTTTGCATGATGCTGGAATACCCTTGTCTATCCTTTTCTCTTTGTTTACCTAGTTGCCGAAAGCAGTGCCATAAGGAGGCTTCCCAAGCTGAACTGGTGACAGTTGAAGAATATAAGTTTTATGAGAAATTGGTGCACAACACACTTTGTCTTGTGAAATGTAAAAAGAATGTGTTTGGCAACCGTATGGATCATGTTGCAAATAAGAATGTGGATCATGACTTTGAGTTGAGGAAAGTCTATGATTATTTGCAGCTGTGTTACTTCCAGGTATGTAATCCCTGTATCTGCTTTTGTTATCCCTTTCATTTACAATATAGTATTATTATTTTATTTTTCTATGATGGGTACCTGCATTCATCTCCATTAGAATGTGTAGCCCAGAGGATCTGACGCTTAGTCTCTGGACTGGGCCCAAGATATGTCAACTTCAACTCTATTTCTTACACCTTTTCACATATGGAGTACTGACAATTGGCGACTGCTCCCCTCCTCCCACTATTTTAATCTAGTGAAAAGGAAACAGTCCCACATTAATACAACACAGACAACAATTCAAGTTTTCTTCCCAGAGACATTGGTGGGAGGACTCAAGGGTCATTTCCAGCTATTGTGGGGCTGCAGGTTTTCCCTTTGGTGAAACTTAAGGAAACAGTTATTATTATAACATCTTTCTAAGGTTGTTATTTACTTTTCAAATTACCTGAGATATTCTTATCATGGTTTATTAGGTAAAGTGTAATTAGATTTTTTTGGGGGGGTTGAACCACTTTAATTATGAAGATATTATCCTGTATTACATATAACATCCTTCAAAATTTCATGGAATATTTTGCCATAGGGACCATTAATGTCACATCAGTGCAGTGATGTCTATTTAGTTAAATTTACCTAGTTGTATTATACGGGAAGAGAGCTATGCTTGTAGTGACCCATAGTGTAGTTGTAACCAGGAGATTCATAAAAATCACCTCAGTGTCATGCCAAAGAAGTTAACAGAGATTCCACCTGCACTACTTTGGTGACATCTTAGCTGGATTAAATTCCTAGGAATTAACAAAAATAAAATCCATCCCAAGCAATATTCATTTCATCTGCTCTGTAAAATATTTTCAGAGGTTGTGGTAGAATTACCATACTCGTAGAGCAAAGTGGTGGGAGTAAACCAGTTTTTGTTGTTGGGCACTGCATGGGAAATACTGTGTTTTGCTGCATTGCCTTTGTTTCAATCAATGTGGTTGGGGAACAAAAATGACCCTTCATTTATGAGGTGCTGAGAAGGGAGGGGCATTAAATGAGGTTTTCATGTAAATGAATTGGGCATGTGCTTTAACTCAACCATCCCTTCTTACAAGAAGGAAAGGGCTTTTGGTACATATGTAAAGAATTCACAGATGGTATATTTTTGCCGGAGGAGTTAATCTCTTTATTAAATATTAGCATTGGAATTTATGCTTGGCTTGTTGATTTATTTATTGATGATCATTTCAGCAGAAGGGGAATAATACTGGTTACTTTTTGTTTTTTGTTTATTTATTATTATTATTTCTTTTATTTCTTTTTTCCATTATTGTTGTATATGGTGAAGAATGATAATGATTTGTAATTTTCTTTGTCATAGTTAGGAGAGCTACAGAAAGCTGCCAATGCTGCAACCACTGTCCTTGCAGCTCAGCCAGACCATGAAGTCATGAAAACTAATTTGGAGTTTTATTTAGCGGATAAAGGAGTTGTTGAGGGTGATATTGTGGACTTAGAGCAACAGGTAATGTATTTTTTCTAGTTGGTGCAAGATTGATTGCATTCTATTCAGAATTAGTATTTTGTCAGCAAAACCCAGTGCTTCAATCCTAATGTATTGAAGAGATGGAGTTATAGAAGAGGAAAAGGAGAAATTTAGGGAGGTTAATAGAAATGAGGAACCATAAAAAAAATAAAAGTTATCATAATTTTTTTTTCTTTCTTTTTTCTTTGTAAAGATTTGTCTCCTATCATAAAAGAATACTGGATAACTGTGGTCCATAGGGATGTCACTGAAGTCCCAGAAATATTGACTGTATAAAACATAAAAAATCATTATCCTCTATGTATTTACCTAGTTTTACCTAGTTGTATTATATGTGAAGAGAGCTACACTCATAGTGACCCATCTTTGTATCTTTCAGCATCTAGTTTGTTCTTAAATTCTTGTATAGTTTTTGCACACACTGTTGCCTCATCCAATTTGTTCCAGATATCTACCACTCTGTGTGGGAAACTATTCTTTTTTAGATCTCTTCTATAACTATCCTTTTTGAGTTTCTTTTTATGTCCTCTTGTGTTTCTCTTATCCCACTTTAATAAATCTTCTCTGTCGAGGACTTCCGTCCCTTTCATATTTCTCTAAATGGCCAGTAGATCTCCTCTTTCTCTTCTTTGTTCCAGGGTTGGTACTTCCAGTTTGGCCAGTCTTTGTTCGTATGTCAATTTAGAGAGTGTTGGTGCCATCTTTGTCATTGCTCTTTAGTACTGGTTGTCCATAATGTTGCAGCATACTCCAATCTTGGTCTTATCAGTGTGACTAATATTTTCTTTACCATTTCCTCATCCAAGTAGTCAAAGGCCACTTTCATTGATCTTAGTCAATTGAAGGTTTCTCTGACTATTTTATTGATATTTTTGTCTGGTGACGTGTCTTTGCTGATAATTACCCGGTACTCCTTTCCAAGTTAAATTTTTTTTAACTTTCTTTGTACCAATTTTATATTGCCCTGATATTCTATTTTTACTTTTTCCAAACTCCATTATACCACATTTCTTAATTTTGAAGTTCACTTCCCACTTTTGACTCAATTCCCAGACTTTATCCAGGTCTTTCTATAGTGATTCACAGTCTTCCCCTGTATTGTCTCTAGTAGTTTTGCATCATCTGCAAAGGAGTTTATATAACATTCCACACCTTCATCCATGTCATTTATATATATGGGAAACATTATCGGAGCCAATACAGAACCCTGTGGGACTCTACTTATCATTTCTTCCCAGGTTGAGTTTTTGTCTCAAAGTAACCTTAATTTTTCTCCCATTCAAGAAATCTTCCATCCATTTCAATAACTTTCCTTGTACACCACCTATTATTTCAAATTTTCTTAGTAGTTTTTGTGTGGCACTTTATCAAATGGTTTTTGTAAATCGAAGAAAGCACAACCAGCCCATCTGTCCCTTTCTTGCATTATTTCTATTAGCCTTGAGTAAAAGCAAATCAAGTCAGTGGCACATGATCTTCCATGTCTGAAGTCAAATTGTCTTGGATTTAGTATATTATTTTCTTCCAGATGTTTAATCCATCTACTTTTGATAACTTTTTCACATATTTTTGCTATTGGGCTTGTAAGGGAGACCAGTCTGTACTTAGTTGAATTTTTCTTGGCCCCCCCCTTATATATTGGTGCAGTATTTGCATTTTTCCAATCTTGTAGCACCTTTCCTTCTTTGAGTGATTAATAAATTATCTTGTATATTTTGTTCATTAGTTCATCTATGCATTCTTTTAATATCCAATTTGCAATTCCATCCAGACCATGTGATTTTCTGACATCAAGGTATAGTATTTAGTCCCTTATTTCCTTCTGTCTCACAGTTATTTCTTTCATTAGGGGGATCTTTCTCTCTGTCCTTCATCCCAATTTTGTGTACTTTCAATTGTGAATACAGATTTAAAATGTTTGTTCATAATTTCAGCCATTTCTACATCTATATATTCATCATTCCCTTGATGCAGTTTCACTATTTCTTGTTTATCTTTTAGTTTACCATTCACATACCTGTAGAATAGTTTAGGTTGGTCCTTGCATTTTTCTATTATGTCTTTTTCATAGTTTCTCTTTTCTTCCCTGCATATTTTTACATATTCATTTCTTAGTTTGATATATATTTGCCACTTAGTCATTTTTTTTTTCATCTTTTCCAAGCTTTGTCTCTTCTATCTTTAGCCTCACTACATTTTTTTTGTATCAGCACTTAATGTACACCCTTTCTTGCTTCTGCTTTGGTATGTATTTGTTTAATCCCTTTTTATAAATTTTTTAATATATTCCATTTCTCTTCCAACTTTGTTTCTTTATTTAAGAAGTTTTCCCAATTTATATTTTGAAAGAATTTTCTGAGTTTTTAAAATTCATTTTGTTGTACATTACTCTTCTTTTATCTGTGTCTCTCATTTCTTCTCAAATCAGTTTGTTCTTTTAGCTTGAACTCTGTTAATATGTGGTCACTCTTCCCAATTGGTGTCCTATATTCCATTTTATACACAATTTCAGACACAATTTCAGACTCTGACGTAAATATTAAATCTAGTCTTGACTGTTCTTCATTGTTTCTATATCTGGTATTTTCCTTTACCTATTGAGTCATTGTGTATTCAGTGGTCATATCCAGTAGTATATTTCCACAAAGGTCTTCTACACCCTTCACTGTCATTTCTTCCCAACATATTTCTTTTGAGTTAAAGTCACCCATAATTACTATGTTTCCTCCTTTCAGTAATTCAATTATAGCATTCTTTTTGTCTTCCAACATTTTGGAATGATCACTCTCTGTCCAAGAGTGTTTTTTGGTGGCACATATATTACTACAAATTTTCTACTTTTCATGTCACTGTTTTTAACTTTTATCATAGTCAAATCCACATTATATTTTCCTTCTGTTATCTTTGTCACATTTAAGCCTTTCATAGACAAAAACATGACTCCACCCTGTTTCTCCTTCCTATTTTTTATCCAATGGTTGTATAAACCTTGTCCCACAGTATTAGGTAGTAGTGGACCTTTTAATTTTGTCTCCACAATTCCCATTATGTCAGGTTTCTCTACTGCCAGATAGTCATTTAATTCGTTTAGTCTTGAAATCATGCCATCTATGTTGGTATATGTTATTTTTAATTTTTTTCCTTTCTCATTTTTTATTTATTGAATTTACTCTTTTTTCTGATATACCATTTTCTCAGCCTCAGGTGTACTCTCCAAAAAAATTCATTCTTCTCAGTCTCTGTTCTCTCATTTTTTTCCATTTGCTTCATTTCTTAGTGTCTTTTCACTCTCTTTTTCCTCATTGCTCATTTCTTTTTTATCCATACATTTTTGTAATTTTCACTAATTGCCAGCTTTGCTGTTTTTGATAGTACTTCTTAGTTTGATTTTTAGTGGTCTATATATTTTTTTTCTGTAGAATATTGTCCCATCCTATGTACTTCAATTTCTTTGTCCATTACTTGTCCCTCCTCTTGTATCTCAGAATTTCTTTTGCAATTTCTTTCTCTTCTTTTTCTCTTTGGTATTTGTATACATTATGTTTTTCTTTAATACCATAAACTACAATGCACTTTTTTTATCCACTGTGTTTCTGACACAATTCTCTTTTTCCTTAATTATCTTAATTACCACTGCTTCTGACCCAGGGCAGTGGGCGGGGTGCAGGGATGACCCGTCATCCAGGAGGTGCTCAGATGAGAGGAAGGGTGGGAGGGGTGTGGAGTGTATTTGGGGATGAAATGGGTGGGAGTGTTTTTATGCCTTTCCCTTTTTGGCTACCTCCCTTGGAAGGGGGAAAAAGCCTTGGTATATGTATGTATGTACCATTTCCTTACCATTTTCTTCCACTTGTTGCTGTACTATTTCTTTAAAAGTTATTTTTTTTATATTCTTGTTCCACTTTCCATTGATTTTTTATTTCTTGAAGATCTGTCTCTCTAATTGTTTCTCCAACTTGTATTAATGTAGGAATGTATTTCATTTCAGGACTATGTTACAGAATATCTGATTGGTAATAAAGAATACTTTGAAGAACATTATGAGCAAGCTATTGAACACATGGAAAAAAGTTTAGAACTTTACTGGGAAGAGGACTTGGATTGTCGGATGATGTGTGAAGCACCCTTTGATATGGGCTGGTTCCCAGATTTTGTTTCCTCTGTAGCAAGTATGTTATGACATTTTTTTTGTATTTGTTTGTATACATTTATACTGGATGTAATAAATAAAGGGTTGTGGGTTTGTGGGAGATGAGTGAGAGGTGGATATATGCTTTGATTAATCACCCCTTGTTAAGGGAAAAAAGGCTTTTTGGTATGTATTGGCACACTGGATGTATATGCTGTCCAAGGTATTTATGTGATTTTTTTCAGCTAAGGAAGATCTTCCTATTGGTTAGAGGTTGCTATTGATCTTCATTGGACAAATTTATAGCCCCAAATTGTGGTGGTATGATACGGAGGGGATAACAAACATATACAACACAGTGTCAATATGCAATGCATTCCAGAAAGTTATAGCCATTGTGTCTAGAGATCCATCACCCCTAATCTTGCTAGTAGGGGACCCATGGTTCCCAGGTAACCAGCTACAGCCTCTTGATATGCCCATAAGTCACTCAGGGAAGAAATATTGTATTGTTGTTTAAGTATTGTTAGTGTGAGGAATTGTAGGAGGTCCAGTATCCTCTTTGATGTGGTATCTCTAAGAGATCATAACATGAGGAATGTTCTATATATTGACAATGTGTTATATATGCTTGCAATCTCTCAATTTGATAACACCACAAACCTCTACTGTCCCCCAAAATATAATTTTAAGTGAAAGTATGGGAAGACTTTTATCATCACTCACTTAAAAGTCAAAATAGATACAAATAAAGGTCTTCATACATTTACCAACCCTTTATTCCTTTGTGCACTGGTGGTGTAATCAAAAGTATGCTGTTCTTGCATTCGCTTAGTTATGGGTTCAAATCTTGCTCTTCTCTCTGATTCCCAATAGTCCAAGCACATAGAGCAAAGGCAATGGTTTTGACTGCATTGGTGTGCATCCTGGTAAAGGGTCCTCACATTCTATTCTTCTCCTCTACACTTTTTTCCACTACATTCAAGGATCTCATCTACTCATCTCTTTCTCTCCTTCCCCACTGCACATACTGTTTCTCTTCTCTCACTTTCTCTTTTTTTCCTCTCTACCTCTTCTTTTGCCACTTCTGTCCTTCCCTTCATCAGATATCTTTTTTACATGTACCTTTTCTGTCTTTACAAGCTGCACCAACAGAATGCAACAAAAACTAGATCAGCAGCATACTACTCAACCAAATACAACAACCTAACACCTAAACCATACAAAACATCAACACAGAAATATACATCTAGATAACTAAACAATTTCGTCAAGAAAGACTGCCAAATTTTATGTTCCATGAACATCATCCAGATATAAGTCCAACAGAGAAAACCCTTCCACACCTGACAAGAACCACACTAGCACACCCGTGCTCAGGACACCATCCAACATTAAGACAGTACCAACAAGGGTTAAAAGCTGTGCAACTGGGCACTGCTGTTCTACAGTGTGGCCCAACAGCAAGTTTTGGTTTACCCCAGTTGCCACTGTATGGCAACCATCTGTTTTATCCACTCAAAATGAATTATGAAGCAGATGAGAAGAACATCCTTTTATGCTGCATCATCCCTACATCTATTCAGAATATCCCTGAATTCACTCATATATTTTGAACATTCTTATCCCTGCTTTATACACACTTCAGACTTATCCAAAATTCCCATACCCCACCCATGATTCTCATTCTTGGTCTTCCTCTCAAGCTCATTCCATCTATTTGAGCTTTCCACACTCTTTGTAAGTAGTCTCTTTCTGTTCATTCTTTCCATATACTCATACCACCTCAGCACTGTTCTACCCTATCTCACAGTTTACGTCTCACTCCCTAGTCTCTACCACACCTTCACATTGTGTGTCTGTTCTTGTAGCACCTATCATATTTCTCAATCATACATACATACATATACCAAGGCTTTTTCCCCCTTCCAAGGGAGGTAGCCAGAAAGGGAAAGGCATAAAAACACTCCCACCCATTTCATCCCTAAATACACTCCACACCCCTCCCACCCTCCCTCTCATCTGAGCACCTCCTGTTTAAAAAAACATTCACTCTCTCTTGGTCCCATATATTCTAAAGTCAGTCTCATTTTTCCATATAGCACCATGGATGTAATAATTTCATACACCCTTCTATTTGCATTCATCTCCAAGTTCTTATTTCTTGTAATACAACACAAAATTGACCTTATAACAGTCACCACTCAAAAGACACAGAGCACCATTTTACATAGTTTACCACACAAATGGGAGGCAGCCTGGAAGATAAGATGTGTGAGGATTTTAATGTTCAGATCCTTAAAGAGAGTAGACAAAACTGACAGATCTCTTGATTTGAGTTGGGAGGGCTTCAAGAGGTTATGTGATGAAATTATAGAAGACCACATGTCTGAAAGATATCAAGAAATAGTCTTCTGTATAGATGCATCAAGTATTGGAATAACCTAGAGGATAATGTAACTTAAGTTGAAATCAAAGCAATTTTAAAATTAGTTATGATAATTGGAGAAAAAGAGATGGGATCCCACAAGCATAACTCTTTTCCTATGGGTCACCATGAGCATAGCTCCCTTCCTGTATAATACAACTAGGTAAATACAGTAAAAATATACAATTCAGATGACAATACTGTTTCTTTTTTGAGTGATTTATGGTCCAACCCAGTGGCCATGACTGTATACCTTAGGGCCACAAACCTCATGTAAAAGAAAACCAAGGCTACCAAATGATTGATTGTTATTATTTCCAGACCATTTCACTTCCACACTTCGATGCAAGAATCATTGTGAACAGAAACTGGCAAATGTCGTTGGTAAAGTGCGTGAAGATTTTCTCCCATCATACTTCAATTATCTACAGTATTCTTATTTTAAAGGTAAAGTAATTTATTTATTTTATTTTATCTATTTTCTTTGTAAGGGATGTGGGATTGTTGAAAGGTGGGTAGCCTTGACCAGGTCATACCTCTTGAAAAGGGGGAAAGGACCTCTTGATATGTGCATGGACTTATTTTCTTTTTTATTGAATGTATTTATTCTCAACAGCTGGTGACTTGCTGAAAGCTTGTGAAGCTGTTGCATCCTACTTAACTTTGATCCCAGAAGATGAAGTCCAGATAGGCAATAAAGAATTCTTTTTAGAGCAAGAGAATGTCAAAGAGGGGTATTTTGTCCCTAGAAAGGTAGGTAATTTCTGGGACTACATTGCCCTTAAAGGTTATTGAAATTGTGAATGAACAAAGGAATGACATGAACTAAATGGATATTTGTATCTGCCTCTTAGATAAGTTAGTGAGGATGGGAGGGTGGGGTCACCATATCATGAAACAGTGGTAGTAAACCAGCTTTAGCTGTTTGGCCCTACTTGCTGAAGAACTGTTCCTCATTGCAGTGCTTTTGACTCAAACAGTATGGTAGGGGACAGGGTGACCCTTCAGTCCATAGGTACTGTGATGAGAGAATTGGTAGGATGGGTTTTTGTTTGTTTCTGATGTGTGTGTATTTTGGCACAACTAGTCTCCCATATAAGAGAGAAAGGGCCTTCATTATGTATATATAATGGAGTCCCATTGCAGGGTAGTATTAGCTGGCAATAAAAGTGAATGATACTCAAGTTTCCTTGCTGAATCCATCCAGCACTCATGTGCTGTTTGAGAAAAGTTTTCTGGTGTAGTGGGGTTCCTCAAATCCATGTTGGTTTTGGGAGGTAGGTATGTTATATGTTTCTTTCTGTTGCAGTAATGAGATTAGTCTAAAGGATGCTGGATCAGGTGGTTTGGTTTTAGTATAGATAATATGTAATGTTTATATAGGTATTGAAATAGCTCTAGGCATTTGTTTCTGATTTAAACAGTTTTTTATTTTGTAATATGTTAAGAGTTTGTTTTTGTACTAGAGTGTTTTTGGATGTCAGCATTGTTTATTGGCTGCACATAAACCCACAATTCACCCATCCCATACCCATTAAAAACCCCATCTGTAGTCCCTCCCATCGTAGCACTTCATGGATAAAGGGTCTCACACAATGCAACAAGACAGGCCCTTACAGCTGAAGTAAACAAGAAGGATTCCCTTTGGGCCATGTTATTTCCTCATCCATTCACAACCACTTTCCAATCACTCATATATTACCCTCTCCCTTCCCTGTTCAACAGACATTCCTCTTTCATCTAAAGTTATTTTCACCCCATCCAACCACCTCATTCTTAGGCTACCCCCTCAAGTTAGGTTCGTTCATCTCTGCCTTCTATATGCTTTTTGCTAGTCTTTCTTCATTCTTTATCAAATACACTTGATGTTCAAATGATATGCAGACCAATCAGTCATTGCCTCAAGTGCTAAGTAGAAAACTTGCAGCCTCACGGTGGCTGGCACTGGTGCTCGAAACCTCCCACAGATCTCTGTGGGAAGAAACTTTGGACTTAACTGTTGTATTGGTGTGGGACTCCTTCTGTCACTGGTTGAAAGTTGTATGGAGAGAAGTTGCTGGTTGTAAGCTCTTAATGTTTAAAATAAATGTAAGAAATACAGCTGAAATTGATAGAGAGATCTTGGGCTCAGTCTGGAGACTGAGTGTCAGCTCCTCAGGGCTGCACCTCTTGTGAGATGAGGGTGTTAATGTGTTTTGAAAATGAGCAGCTTCTCCATCCATCTTAAAGGACCACCATGTGCAGGTACCTGTCAATGGTCGTAAGTGATATACAGGCTAATCATAATGATCAAGAAACCATCCTACTTACTTTTCTGTATATACAGTATATGTATAAGATGTTTTTTCTTTTTTTCTTTTAGGAAGTTGTAGAGTACAAAAAGAGGAGAAACAGTGAGGAAACCCTGATTGATTTCATTGAGAAAAGCTTTTTATTCATCATCAGTACGGATTCAGACAAAACTGATGAGAGTCTTCTAGAAAAGGTAACAAAGTCTTTAGAGTTGTTTATGGCAGAATTCATGGAAGTTATTGGTAATCGAATGTTCTAATTGTTCCACTCATGGGAACAGTGGTTATATGGGTTTTTGTTTGTGGTGTGAGTGTGTGTTTTGAAGTAGCTACCCCATTATAAGAGGGAAAAGGCCTTCATTATATGTGTAAAATAGTGCAATCAACCAGTTGAAAGATATTATGGTACTTGAAATATCTTAGGTGAGTGTACCTTGATCCAAATTAGGATAATGTTTTGGAAAATAAAAGAGAAATATAATGTTTAGGTCATGAAATAGCTCTCTTTTATTTATTCATCTAAGTGATATTATCTGTATTTGTTAATTTATTTTTCATGTATTATGTATGCTGGTCATTAGGAGATTTCATTGGTTTTAGATTCTTGAATAGTTTCACCTTCATATATATATATATATATATATATATATATATATATATATATATATATATATATATATATATATATATATATATATATATATATATATATATATATTTTCCTCTTTCTTTTAATACAAGGATATTATTTAGCATCATGTAGATTTTCATATAGTACAAAGCCAAGGTTTGAAAATTATGAAAGCTGGTAAGACATCTGGGATTGATGAGTGTCATGCAGTGTCTCATAAAGGGAGGAAGGGTTATAGTGGAGTGGCTATTGAGGTTGTATAATGTGTACAAAGGAGGAAAATGTACTGGAGGACTGCAGGAGTGCTTGTATATTTTTGCTTTACTAAAGAAAAGGGTACAAATGTGAACATAGTAGTTTTAAAGGGATGGATTTGCTGAGCATAGTTGGATAGGCATATGGGAGGGTGTTAATTTAGAGGGTTTGGAGAGGAACACAGGGAAAGTGTTGAGGAACAGTGTAGGTTTAGGAAAGGTAGAGGGATTGTGGGTCCACAGAGTGAGATCCAACAGTTATGAAAATAAAGATATCCTGAAATCAACACAAAATAAAACACCAAGAATAGTAACCATCTGCACTAAAACAACACCAATGGAAGAAACTAAAATCTTTCTCATAGAACAACATATGAGAACATTAGGCACAGTTCTGCACAAGAGCCCTTGAACACTGCCATCCTGCACATCATTTCACACAAATACAGCCTACCTAATGCATCACTAAAACAAGTGCAGTAGTATTTTACTCAAACATCTACAATAAATTACCCCTAGTACCCCCACAAATTCCATACAAAAATACATCCTAGGGGTTGCATATCTCTTGGATGAGAGAACTGGGGCAATAGATTGATGGATTGATTTACTGATTGATCAACCACAAATTTCAGATGTACGTACAGCCATACATATACCAAGGCTTTTTTCCCCCTTACAAGGGAGGTAGCCAAAAAGAAAAAGTCATAAAATCATTCCCACCTATTCCATCCCTAAATACACTCCAAGTACAGCCAAACATGTATTAAAAGGCCCTTTTCATGTCTTATAAAGGGAGTGGCTGAGTCAAATCATACATCCCTTGTTTACGTATCCCACACCCATCCAAAAACCCATTTGTTGTCCCTGCCATCTTAGCTCCTTGT
Source organism: Oratosquilla oratoria (assembly GCF_046742065.1). Classification (NCBI taxonomy): domain Eukaryota; kingdom Metazoa; phylum Arthropoda; class Malacostraca; order Stomatopoda; family Squillidae; genus Oratosquilla; species Oratosquilla oratoria. The sequence continues at coordinate 30,695,255 of NC_134797.1, forward strand.
AAATGAAGTGCCATCTTTATCTCCTATCCACATTTTGGATCAGAGGTAATACAACAAAATATGGCACCTCCAGTGTAGGACCAGACAGCCAAGACTGGCTTACCCCCACCACTTCATTACATGAGTGGAGTGTATTAGGGATGGAATGGATGGGAATGGTTTTTATGCCTTTTTCTTTTTGGCTACCTCCCTTGTAAGGGGGAAAAAGCCTTTGGTATATGTATGTATGTACTTCATTACATGGTAATCCCCCACCCAACCCCCATTTACCTCAGAAATATATAGAACAGAAAAAAAGAAAACCATTTGGGCCAAGTCATTTCTTCATCTATTTACAGCCACCATCCATTAACACCTATCTCTTGCTCTCTTCCTTTATTGCTCAACAGACATTTCTGTTGCATCATCCAGTGCCCTCTTTACCATATTCATATACCTCAGTCTCATTCTTCCCTCTACCTCTGTATTCCATATTTTTTTCACTCATTCTTCTCATATGCCCAAACCATTCCAGTATTCTTTGATCAACCCTGTTTGCTAACTTTCTAACCCTGCTCTCTGTCTCACACCTATATTTCTCATTTTATCTATCCTTATATCTCTGACCATACTTCTTAAACACCCCATCTCAGACATATTTGGCATCTCATTTCTGCCTGAGGTAAATGACAAGGCTGCTCCATACAGTGTTGTGGGCACAATTTGATCTTGTTAATTTTTTTTAGTTTGTTGAGTAATGTGTAACACATCTCATATGATCAGGAATTTGATTTTCACATAGAAGAAATAATAGTTTCAACTGAGGTCAAATAAGTTTGAAACCTAATGTACAAGGCAAAGTATTGTGAATTAAATGGTGATTATAGGATTTTTTTTTTAATTCTTTTATGAAGAATTTGAAAGGCCCAGTTTGATTTAATGTCTTCAGAACCCAAGAGTTGGTACTTTTATTTATGCTAGCATGATTTTGCCTCATCATTGTTATGTACTGTATATATGCTGCTAATGCTTTTGGCCACTTATCTAATAACTGCAGACAGCCTCCAGTCTGGGGAATGTAATTTGATTAACTACAGTGAATTATGGAGGACAAGTGAGTGTTTAAGTAGTGAAGTAAACACATAGAACTGAGGGAGTCTTTATTCTCAAGTGTTGTCCCTACCAGGACTTTTTCAGAATGTATGGATGAAGATGAAAATTTCAACTTACCGGGTATATACAATGCAGTCATTATTGCCTCACAGTGTTCTTCCAGTATCCTTTTGCTTCTTTTCACTTACCTCCTTTGTCTCATTTACCACCAACCAACTTATTGGTTTTACTAGTTTGATTAATCTTGATGGCTACTGCAAGAATGGGTGGCAGTATAGATTGCTTCTGTAAGGGTCCTCTCTTCTTCTTCTTCTTCTTCTTCTTCTTCTTCTTCTTCTTCTTCTTCTTCTTCTTCTTCTTCTTCTTCTTCTTCTTCTTCTTCTTCTTCTTCTTCTTCTTCTTCTTCTTCTTCTTCTTCTTCTTCTTCTTCTTCCTCCTCCTCCTCCTCCTCCTCCTCCTCCTCCTCCTCCTCCTCCTCTTCTTCTTCTTCTTCTTCTTCTTCTTCTTCTTCTTCTTCTTCTTCTTCTTCTTCTTCTTCTTCTTCTTCTTCTTCTTCTTCTTCTTCTTCTTCTTCTTCTTCTTCTTCTTCTTCTTCTTCAAGGTTCCTCTTTTTTTCTTTCTTCTTCTGTAAGGTTCCTCTTTTTTTTTCTTTCTTTCTTTCTTTCTTTCTTTCTTTCTTTCTTCTTCTGTAAGATTCCTCTTTTTTTTCTGTAAGGTTCCTCTTTTTTCTTTTTTTTTTTTTCTTTTTTTCTTTTAAGTCCATTGTGTACTTGCCTGACGAAAAGAAAGTAGAGATGCTAAGAAAAGAGCTAGAAAAGGGAGAAAATTTGTAGAAGCAGCTTATATTGCTTCCCATTCCTGCAGTAGCTATTGGGATGGATTTGTTGAATTAACAAAAGCAATAAAGTGGATAGTAGTTAATGAGCCAAAGAAGATGGATTGAAAGAACACTGTATTTCTATTTATGGAACTTCCCCTTCCAGACAGGGTTTAGAAGGTATGGAGTTTTTAAAACATGAGAATTTAATGTAGTGTGACTGCTATGCAGCTGTGAATCATCTCCACTCCTGACCTCTTACCCAAGTAGAAATGTTCTAAGCTGTTCAGCCAGCAAGCATCCCAACAGTATATTTACCTAATTGTATTTACCCATTTGAATGTACCTATTTGTAGTATACATGAAAGGAGTTATGTTTTTAATGTCCTCTCATTTTCCAATTATAATAATAGTAATTGTTGCCTTGAATTTTCCAAAGTGGAAAACCCACAACCCCACAGTGGCTAGCAGTGGTCCCTGGACCATCCCACAGATCTTTCAGGGAAGAATCTTTAGACTTTTGTCTGTGTTATATTGGTATGGGGAACAGTCACTAGTTATCAACTCTCTATGCATGAAAAGGTGGAAGAAATAGAGTTGAAATTGATAGAGATCTTGGGCCCAGTCCAGAGACTAAGTGTCAGTCCTTTAGGGACCTCCTAATAGAGGTGAAGAAGCTGACAGGTTTTTAAATTGGTCAGCTTTGTTGTCCATTTTGCTTGATACCACATGCAAGTACCCATCATTGGCCCCTTCTCCATTTATCATACCTAGTTCTTTGTTCATGGTTCCAACTTGGATTGTGAGGCAATGTTGGTTGCATAGTATATAAATTGAGACTCAACTTTTTATATGCCATCCCTGAGGAAATCCCAGTAGGGAAGAAATGTTAGAGAATAAAGACTGCCATTGTCCTCTGTTTATCACACCACGACACTTGATAACTAGAGTATTTTGTAATGCAGTTCTAATTTAATTACATGGGCTTCCTGTAATTGAATTACATTATGTGGCATGAAGTAAAGCAAAATTTGTAAAGTGCTATAAAATTGAAAGAATTAATGTGCTTATCCAGAAGTAAAGGCTTCTGTCAGCATTGCATGAATATAACAGTGAATCTTGGCTTTGTTTGATAAATCCTTTAACATTAATTCTTAGAAATTCATTATAAAAACCCGTAGGTTTCAGACTTGTTCACATAACATCCAAGTACTTTTCACATTAGTAGTCAAGGGAAATATTTTTGTTGTTTAACCATAAGATGTCATATATTTGAGAATGAAATGTGTTCATAACTTTTCTTGTTAGTAGTAATAATAACTTTGTTTCCCCTACTTTTTTATGTGTCTTCAGTTTCATTACCTAAAAAATATGACAAAATGATATAAAGGATAAATGAAACAGGAAATGATAGAAGAATAATGTAGTTGCTTTAAAAGAACAGATTGCATAGACTGAGTTTTTTACTTTAAGATGCCTTAGTGAGGAAAGGTGTGCAAAGTAGTGATTGTTCCTGTGATTTTTGGATCTAGAGAAGGTATATGATAAAATACATAGAAAAGTAGTATGGGAGACTGTGAGAATGTATGAAATTGAAGGAGAAATTTTGAAGCAGTGAAGAGTTTTTATAAAAGATAATCTTGGATGAGAATGTGTAGTAATGACTGAGATATTTGAGGTGAATTTGGTTTAAGATAGGTGTGTAATGTAATTGTGGTTGTTTGAGTACATAACATAAAGATGCTTGATAAAAGAAGTAAGTTATGAGTAGTGGAGTAAATTGGGAGGAATAAAAGGTTGAGAATAAGTGATAAATAGCCTTGTGGATGTGGATGATACCATCCTAGTAGTCGAGTCAGAGAAGTGCTTGCATTGGATGGTGAGATAGGAAATGTCAGAAGGGAAAACAGAAACTTATTGTGTCTGAGGATAAGGTTATGGTGGTATCCAAGGGTGGAGAGCACAAGGTTGATGTCCTACAAGGAAGACATCAGAGAGAATCATCCCTCTGCTGGTTGTCTTTGTATTCCAACATTACTCACACCTCTATCTAGAGATGTAGGCCAGAGGGGCTAGCACTCTATATCCAGACTAATATTAAGATCTCTTCTTCCATTTCAAATTAGGGATGACAACTGGTAAGTGCTCCCTAATCCTCTTACCCACTAGGAACACAGAAACATTTTTCCATATAGATGCATCTACTTTTATAATAGCATAGATGATATAGCCCAAACTAATAGCACAAGTGAATCTAAAACTCCCTATAATAATGTAACAAAAACCGATTAAATATGTAGCTTCTTTCCTGTATATTATACAAATACAGTGCTCGACAAGGATGTACGAACGGTTAGCGAGAATGAGTGATGAGGAGTGTTGAGGACTGTTTTTGCTGAAATGCACAATTTTATATAAAAATTAGCATATGGTTGCATTATTTGACCTATTTTCTTTAAAATGTGTGATTTCCATGTAATTTGATCAAAGAGAAGTTACGTTTTTATCCTCTACAAAATTACCAACCACATACCGTCCGACTCACTAATTGCCGACCTCAACCAAACAATGACGGTTTTTGCTCAAATGCACAATTTTATATAAAAAATTAGCATATGGTTGCATTATTTGACCTATTTTCTTTAAAATGTGTGATTTCCATGTAATTTGATCAAAGAGAAGTTACGTTTTTATCCTCTGCAATATTACCGACAACAGCTATGAATACCGTCCGGTTTTTGCTGAAATGCACAATTTTATATAAAAAATTAGCATATGGTTGCATTATTTGACCTATTTTCTTTAAAATGTGTGATTTTCATGCAATTTGATCAAAGAGAAGTTACGTTTTTATCCTCTGCAAAATTGCCGACCGACTCGCTCATAGTCGACCAAACTCGAACAAGAACGGTTTTTGCTGAAATGCACGATTTTATATAAAAAATTAGCATATGGTTGCATTATTTGACCTATTTTCTTTAAAATGTGTGATTTCCATGCAATTTGATCAAAGAGAAGTTACATTTTTATCCTCTGCAAAATTACCAACAATGGCTATGAATACCATCCGAATCACTCATAGCTGACCAAACTTGAACAAGGATGGTTTTTGCTGAAATGCACAATTTTATATAAAAAAAAATAGCATATGATTGCATTAATTGACATATTTTCTTTAAAATGTGTGATTTTCATGTAATTTGATAAAAAAGAATTTATGTTTTTATCCTCTGCAAACTTACCGACCACAGCTACGAATATTGTCTGACTCATTAATAGCCGACCAAACTCGAACAAGAACGGTTTTTGCTGAAATGCACGATTGTATATAAAAAATTAGCATATGGTTGCATTATTTGACCTATTTTCTTTAAAATGTGTGATTTCCATGTAATTTGATCAAAGAGAAGTTACATTTTTATCCTCTGGAAAATTGCTGACCACAGCTATGAATACCGTCTGACGGTTTTTGCTGAAATGCACGATTGGTCAAATTACATGAAAATCACACGTTTTAAAAAAAATAGTCGAAATAATTTAACTATATGCAATATATTACAGTACATACATACATATACCAAGGCTTTTTCCCCCTTCCAAGGGAGGTAGCCACAAAAGGAAAGGCATAAAAACACTCCCACCCATTTCATCCCTAAATACACTCCACACCCCTCCCACCCTTCCTCTCATCTGAGCACCTCCTGGATGACGGGTCATCCCTGCACCCTGCCCACCGCCCTGGGTCAGAAGCAGTGTCGCAAGACACAGTACATCCACAGCAAGGCCGCTTCATTTAATCGGCGACCCCCCCTCTCCGTCCCCCTTTGCATATAAGGAGAGGACGGGGAGAAATCCCTTCGGGCTGCGTCAAAATTTACTCACACATACTACCCCACCCCCCACCCCCCCGCCCATTCCTCCTCATGCAGTCACAACATCATCCATATACAACCATTCTCCACTCACCTCTGTCTTCCGTCCTCTCCCTTCCTTCCTCAACAGACATTCCCCTCTTCCCCAAAGCCCCCTTCACCCCATCCATCCACCTCATCCTAGGACGTCCCCTCATGTTCACTCCCTCCACATCTGCCTTCCATACCTCTTTTACTAGTCTTTCTTCACTCATTCTTTCCATGTGTCCAAACCATCCTAATATTCTTTCATCAACCGTCTCTCCCAAATCCTTTTTCACCCCTGTTCTCCTCCTCACCTCCTCATTTCTCACTCTATCTAGCCTAGTAACCCCCACCATACTTCTCAGACACCTCATCTCAAACACATTCAAACTCCTTCTCCCTTCTTCTCTTATGTTCCACGTTTCTGCCCCATACAGTGCTGTTGGCACAATCACTCCTTCATACAGTCTCCTCTTCGCATCCATTCCCAAATGTCTATTTCTCATTACACTCTTTAAACCACCAAGGCATTTACTCGCTTCTCTCAATCTACATTCTACCTCCACCTTCACTCCACCTTTTCCTGCTACACTTGCACCCAAGTATCTAAAACTATCCACTTCCTCCAGTCGCTCTCCCTTAATGTTCACTTCCAGTCTACTGCCACTTTCACCCCTTGTACATCTCATCACCTTACTTTTACCCACATTTATCTTTAGCTTTCTTCTATCACATACTCTCCCAAACTCTGCCACCAGCTTCCTCAATCCCTCCTCTGACCCTGCCACAAGCGCAGTGTCGTCCGCAAACAACAGCTGGCTCACCTCCCACTTTTCTCCATTTTCTTTAACCATCTCCAATCCCTGACTCACTACCCTAGCATTCACCTCTCGCACCACCCCATCCATGTATAAGTTGAACAGCCAGGGCGACATAACGCATCCTTGACGAAGTCCCACCTTTACTTCAAACCACTCACTCTCTCCATTTCCAATCCTAACACATGCTCTACTACTCACATAAAAACTCTTGACAGCTCCCAAAAGCTTTCCTCCTATCCCATAAATCTGCATAACCTCCCACAGTGCCTTTCTGTCTACCCTATCATAAGCCTTTTCCAGATCCATAAAAGCCCAAAAAACATCCTTCCCCTTTCCTATAGCTTTCTCACATATCTGTCTTACCACAAAGATCTGATCTACACAACCTCTACCCGTCCTAAATCCACACTGTTCCTCACCAATTACTCCTTCTGTTCCTCTCCTAATCCTCTCAATTAAGATTCTCCCATAAGCCTTCCCTACTACACTCAACAGGCTAATCCCTCTGAAATTACTACATTCACACTTGTCCCCTTTTCCCTTGTAAAGAGGAACTATACAGGCACTACTCCAGTCCTCCGGTACTCTACCCTCTCTCCAGCAAACATTAAATAATCTCACCAACCAGTCCACCATCACTGAACCTCCCTTTTTCAGACATTCTGCATGACATCCATCCAGACCAGGTGCCTTACCTGCTTTCATCATCTTTACAACTGCCTTCACCTCATCCTTCCTTATTTCTCCTCCATTCTCCTCACTCATCACTCTCATTTTCTTCGTATTTCCCACTGCAGCTATCTTTCCTTCTCTATCCTCCTTCACATTCAGCAACTCCCTAAAATATTCTGCCCATCTTCCCCTCACTGCCATCTCTTCCATTATCAACTCTCCATCTGTACCTTTTACCTTTTCTTCCCTACTTGATTCGCCTCCTCTTCCTCTCTTAATTTCTTTCCAAAACATCTTTTTATTACTTTCAACATTTTCTGTCATACTCCTACCCCATTTCACATCTGCTCTCCTCTTTGCCTCCTTTACCTTTTGCTTTACTTCTCTTTTCTTTTCTTTGTACGTCTCATATGACTCCCCTGTCCTCTTTTGTAACCAATCTGTGAATGCTCGCTTCTTCTCTTCTACAACCTTCTTTGTTTCCTCATCCCACCATTCACTACCCTTTCTTCTATTTCCCCCTGTCCTTCTTGTTCCACACACCATCCTTGCACACTTTAAGACTCCCTCCTTGAACCATCCCCATTCCTCCTCCACACCCATCTCTGCTCTATCCTTTACTCCCTCCCACTCCTCCTTCAGCTTCTTTTCGTACTCCTTCTCCTTTTCCTTTTCATTCAAGGAGTTCACTCTAAGAACCTCCCTACCTTTTGTCCCTTTCCTCCTTCTCCATCTATCCTCCACTCTCAACTTACCTTCCACCAAAAAATGATCTGATATTCCCCCACCCTCTCCCCTTAGCACATGTACATCCTTAACTCTTCCTATCATAATCCTATTTACCACTACATAATCCATTAGCGCTCTATCTACCACCCTTCCCTCCACCACCCTCTCCCATGTGTACTTATGCTTGACTTTCTTCCGAAACACTGTATTTGCTATCATCAACTCTCTTTCTAGACACATTTCCACCATCAACTCTCCACTACGATTTTTTCCTGGAACTCCACACTTCCCAACCACTCCATCGATTGGACCATTTCCCACTCTAGCATTAAGGTCTCCCAGTACTATTACATTGGCATTTCTTCCTAAACCCTCTATGCACTCATTTAAATCTATCCAAAAGGCCTCCCTTTCTTCCATGCTCTTCTCACTGCCCGGCCCATATGCACTTACAAAGACCCACATCTCCTTTCCCAGTTTCACCTTCATCCACATTATCCTTGAGGAAACCTCCTTCCACTCCACTACCCCTTTACCTATCTCCTCACTTACAAGAATAGCCACCCCTTCCCTCCCTCGCCCTCTCTTCACTCCTGATAACCTCCCACTTACACTCCCAAACATACACTCACCCTTCCCTTTCAACTTAGTTTCACTCAAAGCCAACACATCCAACTTTCTTCTCACAAACATACTACCTATCTCTTCCCTTTTACTCTCATCTGTACCACATCCACGCACATTAAAAGACCCAAACCTTAGGGTGCTGGCCCGAGGCCCGCCAGCACCCCTTATGCCTTCACTTTTGTCTTTAGGATGTGTGCCCCGTGGGGCTACAGGGAGAAGGATGCCTAGTCCCTCTCCCCGTCCCTTTCTTCTCGCCTCTTACGATCCAAGTGGGAAAACTTGGTGGCAGTATTCTTTTCCCCCACCACAGGGAATTTCCCCCACCACAGGGAAATAACACAATAGTAAGAAACTTGATAGAGTGTAGTTTGATCCATACCACCAGTGATCATAGATGGCGGGCAGGACGAATCATAGCTGTGGTCGGTAATTTTGCAGAGGATAAAAGTGTAATTTTTCTTTGATCAAATTACATGGAAATCACACATTTTAAAGAAAATAGGTCAAATAATGGTGCTAAGATGGGAGGGGTGTGGAATGTTTTCGGGGATGAAATGGGTGGGAATGTTTTTGTGCCTTGTCCTTTTTGGCTAGCCCCCTGGTAAGGGGGAAAAAAGCCTTGGTATATGTATGTATGTATGTGTGTATGTTAATTTTTTATATAAAATTGTGCATTTATGTAAAAACAGTCATTGTTTTGTTGAGGTCTGCAATTAGTGAGTCGGATGGTATGTGGTTGGTAATTTTGTAGAGGATAAAAACGTAACTTCTCTTTGATCAAATTACATGGAAATCACACATTTTAAAGAAAATAGGTCAAATAATGCAACCATATGCTAATTTTTATATAAAATTGTGCATTTCAGCAAAAACAGTCCTCAACACTCATCACTCATTCTCACTAACCGTTCATACATCCTTGTCGAGCACTGTATGTACATGCATAATAAGCATTGATCTTTTCCTTATACTACAATTAAGTAAATAGATAAATACATGCCAACAGGACTTTTTCCCCATATAAGTGGGTAGCCAAGTCAAAGCATACATGCATCTTACATCTATCCCACTCCCTGGCCTGCGGATAAAGGGTCATCCCTGTCTACCACCAAACAACTGGAGTCATGTGCAATGCAACAAGACACTGCCTCCACAACCCTTCCCCCAGATCCACTCTAAAATTATTGAGCAGACTGGAAAAACATCCCATTAGGCCAGGCCATTTCCTTATACATTTACAATCATTCTTCATTCACTCTTATATGCTGTCTTCCTTGCTCAGTAGGGTCCCTTTTACCCCATCCATCCACCTCATTTTATGGTCTTCTCAAGTTCACACCATCTATTGCTGCTTTTCACCCTCTTTTCTTTTTTCGAGTCTTTTCTCCCATAGGGCGATTGATTAATTATTCTATCCATCCTTGTATCACCATAAAAAATGTAGATACAGATATCCACAAAATTGACAAGATATGGCTGACAAAATTCTTAGCTGACAGATAGTGCAGAGTAACCCAAAACAACCAAGTTTCTGGGACTGAAAGACTACAATATTCCTACAAGGAGCAATACTCTCACTTATGCTATTCAATCTTTCCAAATTACTTCACAAAAATAGACTCAGAACATGACACCAAAACACTTGCCTATGCAAATGACCTGACAAAAATAACATCGCAACTATAAGATAGTGGCCAAGAATATCCAAACTTACTATGACAAACTAAAACAATAACTTAATAATAGGATGTGTGTGTATTTACCTAACTGTAGTATACAGGAAACAAATGGCACTCTTTGAGTCCCATCTCTTGCTCTTCAATTTATCACACCTACCCGTCATCCAGGATGTGCTAAGATGAGAGGGAGGGTGGAGGGGTGTGGAGTGTATTCAGGGATGGAATGGGTGGGAATGATTTTATGCCTTTTCCTTTTTGGCTACCTCCATTGTAAGGGGAAAAAGCCTTGGTATATATATGTATATACCCTCAAATTCATGTGCTCCAGCTTGGGCTATCTCACTTTCTAAACCAGCGTTTCTCAACCTTTTTACCCTTGTGTAACCTTTAAAATAAATTGCATGTCTCAAGGAACCTCTGCGCAAAAAAAAACACATATACCATATCTTTCTCATTTTATTTTCATTGTAATAATAGGTTAGATAGGATGATGTCTATATTACATTATTACAATAACCAAGAATATGTCTGTGTTTAATTATATTAAGTATTTGAAATTAAATAAAAAATCAAACGTGCATTAGCTTATCTCACTTGTTCTCGCGTAACCCTTAGGGAGCTTTTGTGGAACCTTAGGGTTCCAGGGAACCCTGGTTGAGAAACGCTGTTCTAAACTATTCCAAGTATTTTTGTATCTATATGGAAAACTATATTTCTTTACATTCTTTGTACACATAATCTTCCCTAATTTGTTATCTTGGCCTCCTAAAGCCCTATCCCTAATCAAGAGATCTCATCTGTCAATGTAGTCTATCCCCTTTAGCAACCTCAGTATAATCATACCACCACTTTCTCTTTGATCTTTCAAAGTTGGCAGACCCAGTGCTTTTAGTTCTTCACTTTGTGTATGACATACTACTGACACATAGTTTTAGCACTTGCTGTTTTCTCTTTCAATTTATTCCATATATCTATTACTCTGTGTGGAAAACTGTTCTTTTTCAAAGTTTCAAAGTTTCTCCAACTATTCTGTTGATATGTTTGTCTGGTGACATGTCATTGCTGATAGTTAATCGTAGGTCCCTTTCCGAGTTGACTTTTTTAACTTCTTTTGTACCAATTTTATATAGTCCTGATATTCTCTTTTTGCTTTTTCCAAATTCCATTATACTACATTTCTTGATGTTGAAATTCACTTCACACTTTTGACTCCATTCCCAGACTTTGTCCAGGTCTTTTTGTAGTGATTTACAATCTTCCTCTGTACTTACTCTCTTTAGTAGTTTTGCATCATCTGCAAAGAAGTTCATATAACATTCCACACCTTCATCCATGTCATTTATATATATATGGCAAACATTATCAAAGCCAGTACGGAACCTTGTGGGACTCCACTTATCATTTCTTCCCAGGTCGAGTTTTTGTCTCCAAGTACTACACTCATTTTTCTCCTATTCAAGAAATCTTCCATCCATTCCAATAGCTTTCCTCGTACTCCACCTAGTTTTCAAATTTTTCTTAGTAGTTTTTTGTGTGGTATTTTGTCAAATGCTTTTTGTAAATCTAAGAAGGCACAATCTGCCCACCCATCCTTTTCTTGTATTATTTCTCTTAGCCTCGAGTAAAAGCAAATCAAGTTTGTGGCACATGATGTTCCACTTCTAAATCCAAACTGTTTTGGATATAGTATATTATTCTCTTCCAAATGTTTAATCCATTTACTTTTGATAACTTCTTCGCATATTTTTGCTATTGTATTTGTAAGGGAGACCAGTCTATAGTTGGTTGGATTTTCTTTGTCCCCTCCTTTGTATATTGGTACAATATTTGCATTTTTCCAATCTTGTGGTACTTTTCCTTCTTTAACCCCTTCGATACAATGACGCCTACGCAGGAGTCATGAGGAGCAAGTGGTACGTGAGGATGCCGATGTCAGCGTCTTGATTATATATATTGTAGTTGTACCTGTGTGACCTTTGCTTTTACTTTTAGGAATGTGCCCTGTGGGGCTACAAGGAGAAGGATGCCTAGTCCCAATCCCCGTCCCTTTCTTCTCGCCTCTTAAGATCCAAGTGGGAATACTTGGTGGCAGTATTCTTTCCCCCACCACAGGGAATTCCCCCACCACAGAAAAAGAATACTCAGAGAAATGGTACAGGACAGCAACAAGGGGTTGGGGGACAGCATAACGGAGGGACTGTCGTAGTATAAAAGTGTCATCATTTCTCTATGAACAGAGTTTTCCTCTATCATAGACAAAATGATGTGTGGCTCTGGTCCGTAGGGGCACCCCATATAGACCCTAAAGTATCGACTGCATGCTACTTTGCCACAATAACAAGCAGCCAATACCCCAGACGGGTGCTAAGATGGGAGGGAGGGTGGAGGGGTGTGGAGTGTTTTCAGGGATGGAATGGGTGGGAATGATTTTATGCCTTTTCCTTTTTGGCTACCTCCCTAGTAAGGGAGAAAAAGCCTTGGTATATGTATGTATGATGTATGTACCTGCGTGACCCCCATACTCTATAAACTGGCTTCATCATATTTTCTATGGTTATCAAAATTCATGGGTGAAAGAGAACGAGCAATACAGCGGTAACTTTATTTTTTATAATACGAGTATCATGACGCAACATCGCACGTCTGGCAGCTAATGCTGCCCGCAAGATTTTGGCCTGTAGTGAAGGGGTTAAGTGAGAAATCAATTATCTTGTGTATTTTGTCCGTTAGTACATCTATACATTCTTTCAATATCCAATTCGCAGTTCCATCCGGCCCGTGTGATTTTCTGATGTCAAGGTTTTTATTTGGTCCCTTATTTCTTTCTGTGTCACCATTATTTCTTTCATTGGGGGATCTTACTCTCTGTTCTTCCTCCCAATTTTGTGAACTTTCAATTGTGAATACAGATTTAAAATGTTTGATCATAATTTCAGCCATTTCTACATCATCTATATATTCATTATTTCCTTCACACAGTTTTGCTATTTCATGTTTATCTTTTAGTTTGTCGTTTACATACCTGTAGAATAGTTTAGGTTGGTCCTTGTATGTGTGCACATGTTTATATGTATATGTATTTGTATATGCACTTATAAATATACTCATGAATTTAAGAGCAAACTAGACACTGTGAGATACAAAGGTGGGACACCACGAGCGTAACTCCCCTTCCCATAAAATACAAATAGGTAGATCATAAAAATGTCACTACAGAATAGATCAAGCAACCTAACACTGTACCATGCTACCACAGACACAAATGCAAGACACACATAGGTTCGACTTGCTCACCTGTGTTAAAGTCATCATCTCATACTAAAACAGCACCAATAGAAAGTTGGCCTAGCTCTAAATCCATGCTCATGATACAGATGCCATACTAAAGACATGGACCTTATCACCCTCTGGTGCTCTACGTTTACACTATACATACAACAGTACGGTAATATAGAGGGAATGTGGAAGTGATTCCAGTTGCTTGGGGGGTATGAGTCTCCTGCAAGAAGATCTATATGTGTATAGATTTTATGTGAAAGAGAGTACGAGTGTAGTAAGAATCGGGTGGAGATAAACATGCTAATTTAGAACTTGTAAAAATTCAAGCTTGCTAAGTATATTGGAGAACAAGGGTTTAGTCCCTTTTCCAGTTAAATCAAGTTTCAGTTTAAAGGAAGGGTTTATCAAATAATGAACTGGAACCAAAAGGGTTAGTATAATGTTTCATGTATTTTTATTCATGCATTATCTGTGTTCATTAATGCCCTTTGTAGTGCTTTCATAGTGCTTGTGTTTACATTTTTTTTAACTCCTTTCAGAGACAAATGGGAGATGCTGCAGTCATAAATTTTACACTTCCATCCTCACATTCTCTTGACCTTAACCATGCACAGTCACCATCTGCTATAAAAGAGGAACTCTGATTTTCAAAGGCCTGTAGTGCTTTCAGTTTTATTGTATGGTCCTTTGTTCTTGTAAGAACACTTGTTTGAGTATGGAAGTTACATACATCACAATGGTGCTAATGAGCTTTATATTTTTGTTGCCATGATTTGCATGGAATACAGACAACCTTGGTAATGTGTATACTTAAGAGGTTCTTTAGTTGACATTTGACTTGGGAGTATTGATATGGCAAGCTACTAAGGGGTTACTGAGGGATAGAAGGACCTTTGTACTGTATCTTAAGTAGAGTTAGTTTAGATCTTCCTATCTTACTCAGATAATGATAGATGTGTATTGTTAAAAACTTTATGACCATTTTTTATGCTTGTCATTATCTTTTGATATTTTATACCATTTGAAATAAATTATGTTTGTGTTTCATGCATTTCATTGGCATCCTTCCCTTGAATTCAGTGAAAGTCATAGTATTTTCATCTTGGTATTATAAATGATCTGCTTTTATTACAAAATTTTAAGAGCTCCTCATTTATACTGGATGACATTGTGTTGGTTAATGTTTTTCTGAAATCAAAATGTAATATGACAATGAGTAATACAACCCATTTATAGCATTTTACATGTTAACATTCTGCTTAGGAAAAAAAAGCCTTTCACTAATATGCTCCATGTTGTATACATTTTCCATTGCTCATGTGCTAAGCAGCCATATCAATTTGATGTCTGCCCACTATAAAGAAGACCTCAAATACATATGCAGAGTAGACAGTACTGGCCTGTGCCGCAGATGGAAGTGAAAGTCGTCATGGAGGCAGAAGAGCTACAAGGGACCAAACGTGTTGTGGCAGATGGATTTGCATCTATAGAAGAATGTGAGATTCTTTCCAAACTTGCCAAGGTAGGGAAACAGAAGGATGACTTTCCTATGTGGCCATATAGTAGTATTTATTTTTGTAACATTTGTTTGTTGTGTTTATTAACATTTGTACATTTAGATATGTATGAATTTAGATGATAGGACCATTAAGAGGAACCTGCATTAGGTGGTTTTATGAGGTGGATGTCAGAGAAAACCATCTCCCAACTGTCTGTCTTCAGAATTTGTCAATATCCTCACCTCCATCTGACAGTGTTTCCTAGAGGGACTGACCAATCTTCAGACTGAACCCAAAATCTTTATCAACTTTGATTATTTCCTCCACTTTTCCACATAAGGCCTGACAATTGGTGACTGCTCTTGTTTATAGAAGCAGGTGATATAGAAAGAATCTCACATTAATTCAGTGCAGATATCAGTCCAAAATTTCTTCCCAGAGATCTATAGGAAGGCCCAAGGACCTTTGCCAGCTGTTGTGGAGCTGCAGGTTTCCAGGTGAAACTTGAGGCAAAAATTATTGTTATCATTATTTATTTAAATGAATAGGTTTTGCATGGTTGTGGATGGAGTGTAAGTTAAGTATTTAGTTTGACTCAGACACCTTTTCATAAAGGGAAAAGGGCCTTTTGGTATGTATGTTTTAATGTAGATGATTATTTCTTGTAGGTCTGATATGAAATTGTCACTTGTTTTTAACTGCTTCCGTACGACTCAAATTCTTGCACACAGCATTGGCTGCCATATGTAATTTGCATCACACTACTCACATTATAAAATATAATTTTAAAATATAAGGTCAGTGCTGTATTACTCATTCTCTTTTACTCTGAGTAATAAAAAACACAGAAAACATGATCAAACCAGTTCACAGAATCCAGGGGTAACTCATAGAACTACAAAAAATATATATATAATCAAGACATCAACCCACTCACACCTCATGATGCCTACATAGGTGTCATCATATTGAAGTGGTTAAATGTTAGAGAGTATGTTATAGGTATACCATTTTATCAGCTGTTGAAGGACCATTGATGGGCACCTACATGTGGTGTTCATGCAAAATGGACAGCAAAGCTGCCTGTTTTCAAAACCCATCAACCCCCTCACCTCCATCAGTCTCTAGATTGGGCCTAAGATCTCTCTGTATCAACTTCAACTGTATTTCTTACATTTTTTTTCACACAAGGAGAGCTGACAACCAGCAAATTCTCTCTTCTCCTTAGCACTTTGAGCCAATGACATAGGAACAGTTTTCCATGTAGATGCATAAATGATTGGAATAGCTTAGAAGGTGATATAGCTCAACCTCAAACAGTGCAGGAATTCAAATCTAAATATGATACTGTAGGAGAGAGGCCAAATGCTTCAGAAGAAGCCCTGCTGGGCGAAATGTCAAATATATTGGATCCCATACTCTGCGTTTGGCCTCTCTCCTACAGTGCTGTTGCAGTCGTTGCTGTTTTTACTCATCTAAATATGATAATTGGAAATTAAGGATCTAGATTAAATTGGTACTGTACATGAATTTAAGGCTAGATATGGTAAATTGGAGAGTGCGAGATGGGACCCAGTGATTGTTGTTCCTTTCTTGTATACAGTAGAAGCCCATTTTAACGAACTAATTCAGCCAAGGTCCAGTCCACTAAAGTGAATTTTCCGTTAAATTGAGCGAGTGAGCGTTGGTGTAACAGTGTTGCCAGAGCGGATTGTAAAAATGATACGTACCTAAAAATTCCCTAGTGTACACACACACACATACAGTATATATATTATTGTAAGTGAATTATAGGCAGCACAATCGTGAATTGCAAACGAACAGCAACGTGCAGTAATTTGTTGCAACATGTGTGTGTGTGTGTCGTGTAACAATGATATGAGCTGTCTGTGAATTTCGGGGAATATTAGTCATAGCTTCGTGTTTGGTTCGTTGTACATAATTCTAGCGATTAATAGGACTGTGCAGTTGGTTTTTGGATAGTGAGCGTTATTGTTGTGTTGTTGCAGAAAACGTAGTTCGTTGTTATAGAAGTGTTTTTCGTGGTGATTACTCTCGCGTACTGATTTTGAATTTTCCCATCAACTTACTGTTTCATTATTTTGTTTTCCTATTATACCGTCTATTTCTACTTGAATATATTTCTGCTACAATTATACTTTATACATATACTGAATTATATATTATTGTATATATATTATAGTATGTATATATATATATATAGATATATATACATATATATATACATATATATATATATATATATATATATATATATATATATATATATATATATATATATAATATTTATATACCTCCAAAATACTAAATTATAAATTTTTCCTTGACTCCACCACCACAATCTGGTAACATCTGGTAACATTGGACTCTGAGACACGCATGTGACCAGTTGACGGAAAATGGTCAACTTAGCAGACCGTTCCCGCTAAATTGAGCTATTTCCGTAGACACACGTCTGGCCACTTAGCGGAAAATGGTCAACTTAGCGGACCATTTCTGCTAAGTTGAGCATTTTTGTTATTGCTATTTGCAGTTCGCTAATTTGAGCTTCCGCTAAATTTATATCCGTTAAATCGGGCTTCTACTGTACTATAATAAGGGAAATAAAATAATACAACATAGCCAGCAGCCCAAAGTTTCCTCTTAGAAAGATCTGTGGGGGTTTCTGAGGACTGTTGCCAGCCACTGTGGGGCTGTGGCTTTTCCAATTCATGATTTCAAAGCAAGAATTGATTAATTGATCAGCTGTTGAAAATTAGGTACCTATCTTTTTAATTTATTTAAGAAATTAACATCTGCTTCACCTTTATACTTCTCAGCCCATCCATCCTGGTAATACCAAAAATCAGGAGACACCATTTAACTACAAGCTAGTATCACTGACATGCATAAAAAGGAAATTATATGAAAGGATTGTGAAACTACAAAGGGTCACATATCTTGAAGACATAAACATTCTGACAGTCAGTTTGGCTTTAGATGTAGAGGTCATATGTGTCAAACCTTTTTAGATTTTATTTGAGAGTGATTAATGTGCTGCAAGAGAGGCTGAGCTGGGTGGATTGTCTGTACCTTGATCTAAAGAAGAATTTTGATAAAGTATCATACAGTTGTCTTATGTGGAAACAGGGATATATTGGAAGACAAAGGTAAATTATTTGAATGGCTGATTTTTTTTTTTTTTTTTTCAAAGAAAAGTACATGAGAATACTAGTATAGAATAAAATGTCAGGATGGAGGGTAGTGACCAGCGGAGTTCCACAAAGCTCAGTGCTAGCACCTCTAAAGTTTCTCATTTATATTAATGACATGATGGAAGGTACAGTGAGCCATGCTAACATGTTTGTAGTTGATGCAAATATCATGAGAAGAATGAAAAATGAGGAGGGATTATAGGTTGTTGAAAAAAAATAAACAATATATTTTCATGAAGCCAGGATTGGAAGGTGAATTTCAATACCAAAAATGCAAAGTACTGGAAATGAGGAATAGTTCTAAAACCCCATCTTTGAATTATACCTTGGGAAGTGAATGCATAACAAAGGCAAAAAAGAAGAAAAATTTGGGAGTGTTGATAAAAGACAACCTGTCACATGATATCATATCAACAGGATTGTGGGAGAAACATATGGACTGCTGCAGAGGATTAAAAGACTTTTCACTCTATGGTTGTAGAAGAGAAGAAGCGAGCTTTCACAGATTGGTTACAAAATAGGATGAGGGAGTCATATGAGAGGTACAAAGAAAAGAAAAGAGAAGTAAAGCAAAAGGTAAAGGTTGCAAAGAGGAGAGCAGATGTGAAATGGGGTAAGAGTATAACAGAAAATTTTGAAAGTAATAAAAAGATGTTTTGGAAAGAAATTAAGAGAGGAAGAGGAGGCAAATCAAGTAGAGAAGAAAAGGTAAAAGGTGCAGATGGAGAGATGATAATGGAAGAGAAGGCAGTAAGGGGAAGATGAGCAGAATATTTTAGGAAGTTGCTTAATGTGAAGGAGGATGGGGAAGGAAAGATAGTTGCAGTGGGAAATGCAAAGAAAATGAGAGTGATGAGTGAGGAGAATGGAGGAGAAATAAGGAAGGATGAGGTGAAGGCAGTTGTTAAGATGATGAAAGCAGGTAAGGCACCTGGTCTGGATGGATGCCATGCAGAATGTCTGAAAAAGGGAGGTACAGTGATGGTGGACTGGTTAGTGAGGTTACTTAATGTTTGCTGGAGAGAGGGTAGAGTGCTGGAGGACTGGAGGAGTGCCTGTATAGTTCCTCTTTACAAAGGAAAAGGGGACAAGTGTGAATGTAGTAGTTTCAGAGGGATTAGCTTGTTAAGTGTAGTTGGGAAGGCTTATGGGAGGATCTTGATTGAGAGGATTAGGAGAGGAACAGAAGGAGTAATTGGTGAGGAACAGTGTGGATTTAGGACAGGTAGAGGTTGTGTAGATCAGATCTTTGTGATAAGACAGATATGTGAGAAAGCTATAGGAAAGGGGAAGGATGTTTTTGGGCTTTTTATGGATCTGGAAAAGGCTTATGATAGGGTAGACAGAAAGGCACTGTGGGAGGTTATGCAGATATACGGGATAGGAGGAAAGCTTGTGGGAGCTGTCAAGAGTTTTTATGAGAGTAGTAGAGCTTGTGTCAGGATTAGAAATGGAGAGAGTGAGTGGTTCGAGGTAAAGGTGGGACTTCGTCAAGGATGCGTTATGTCGCCCTGGCTGTTCAACTTATACATAGATGGGGTGGTGCGAGAGGTAAATGCAAGGGTAGTGGGCAAGGGACTGGAGATGGTTAAAGAAAATGGAGAAAAGTGGGAGGTGAGCCAGCTGTTGTTTGCTGACGACACTGCGCTTGTGGCATGATCGGAGGAGGGATTGAGGAAGTTGGTGGCAGAGTTTGGGAGAGTATGTGATAGAAGAAAGCTAAAGATAAATGTGGGTAAAAGTAAGGTGATGAGATGTACAAGGGGTGAAAATGGCAGTAGACTGGAAGTAAGCATTAAGGGAGAGCGACTGGAGGAAGTGGATAGTTTTAGATACTTGGGTGCAAATGTGGCAGGTAAAGGTGGAGTGAAGGTGGAGGTAGAATGTAGATTGAGAGAAGCGAGTAAATGCCTTGGTGGATTAAAGAGTGTAATGAGGAATAGACATTTGGGAATGGATGCTAAGAGGAGACTATATGAAGGAGTGATTGTGCCAACAGCACTGTATGGGGCAGAAACATGGAACATAAGAGAAGAAGAGAGAAGGAGTTTGAATGTGTTTGAGATGAGGTGTCTGAGAAGTATGATGGGGGTTACTAGGCTAGATAGAGTGAGAAATGAGGAGGTGAGGAGGAGAATAGGGGTGGAAAAGGAGCTGGGAGATAGGGTTGATGAAAGAATATTAGGATGGTTTGGACACATGGAAAGAATGAGTGAAGAAAGACTAGTAAAAGAGGTATGGAAGGCAGATGTGGAGGGAGTGAACATGAGGGGACGTTCTAGGATGAGGTGGATGGATGGTGTGAAGGGGGCTTTGGGGAAGAGGGGAATGTCTGTTGAGGAAGGATGGGAGAGGACAGAAGACAGGGGTGAATGGAGAATGGTTGTATATGGATGATGTTGTGATTGCATGAGGTGGGGGGTGAGGTAGTATGTGTGAGCAAAAGTTGACGCAGCCCGAAGGGATTTCTCCCCGTCCTCTCCTTTTATGCAATGGGGGGATGGAGGGGGTGGGGGGTCGTCGATTTAATGAAGCAGCCTTGCTGTGGATGTGCTGTGTCTTGCGACACTGCTTCTGACCCAGGGCAGTGGACAAGGTGCAGGGATGACCTGTCATCCAGGAGGTGCTCAGATAAGAGGGAGGGTGGAGGGATGTGGAGTGTATTCAGGGGTGGAATGGGTGGAAATGATTTTATGCCTTTCCATTTTTGGCTACCTCCCTTGTAAGGGGGAAAAAGCCTTGGTATATATATGTACTATATGGATGAAGAGATGATGAAAAAACTTGTAGAAACCCTGATTTGTCCAAAACTATATGTGCTTAGTGGCATGTTTCCCACACAAAGTGAAGATTGAGAGCATAGAAGGGGCAGCAACTCAACTGGTTTCCAGGCTGGCAGATAGACCATATGAGGAGAGACAAAAAGCAATGAGTCTGCCTGTGTTGAAAATGAAGAGAGAGAAGTGATATGATTATAGTTTTCATGTTGCTAGAGGGTAGACTACATTGACATAAGAGATTTCTTGATTAAGGATAGGAATAGATATCTTTATAAATGAAATAATTTTTAAGGTTTAAATTAGGAAAAAAATTATTTTAAAGATTTTGAATACTAGTGCTGAGATGTATAGGTCTTGCAAGTATGCATTAAGTTTATGGGAAAAGTCATAGATATCTGGGGTTACGAATAACTAATTGTGGATAGGTGGGAGTTCACTGTATAGCCTTAGGTGGAACAAGACATGAGTTGAAATCTAATGATAACTGGAAAATAAGGATGTAGTCCAAGTTGGAAGCGGACATGAATTTGGAGTTAGGAATGATATACTGGAAAATAAGAGACAGGACCCCATATGATTTGGTCCTTTCCTGTATACTACAGTTAGGTAAATAAATGCATGAACTCAGTTGATATCACTCATACAACACACAGGATTGAAGTGCATTTGTGTTGATGACTACAGTATGATTGGTTTGCAAATGAAAATGTTGCCAAAATCTTTATTGATTCACATTTCAGTGAGTTTTAGACCCTCATGTGTCTTGGAAATGCCTACACATGCATTCACAAACTGTTACTCATGATATTCATGTAATGATATTCGTATTAAAAAACAACTAAAAGGGTGGAATTTTCAACTGTCTTGGAACCTAACTCCTTTATTACCAATGCTTTTTATGGGGAAACTATGATCTATTTACAAGATTTTCATTGATGTGAGGTTTTTAGGAAAATATCTCTTGTGTAAATGGAGTTTTACCTGTAATAAGAGTCTAGTACTGTTCCCCAACTTCTACAGGCTATTGCCACTTACCTTTGCTGCCTAAGCAAAACTGAAAAAACTACATGCTTGGAGGATATCAGGGAATACGGATGTATATACATTTGTACAGGTGTATCAGCTTGTGGAGTAGCCTATCTGAACCCTGACATTCATGGGTTACACATTTACAGATTCACAAATTTGCATATTTTTCATAGGAGAGATATTTTCAAATTCCCAAGCCCATGCCCATGCCCAGTATTAATGGGATCTTTTGCAATGTTGGTTTGTTCATACATGCAGCAACGAGTTATTTCCTGTTACCTGTGTCCTAAAGGTCCACCAGCTTGTGCTCATCTCCTATGGTTCTTACTCTGCTTCATTCTTTATCTATCAACTAAAATGAGTGTTTCCCCTATTACAATGCCATATCTCACTCCAATTTTCTCGCATTTTTCATTACATTTGCCCCTGCTAAAAATTTCTTTTGTGATTTTGGCTGTTCAAAGGTGTCAAATTTTATATATGTGCCTTCTTGTGATTATTTCTTTGTGTATGGCACAGATCTGGGTGCTTGGGAATTAATTACATAAATTTCACTTTCATGGGGTCTGTGTATTCACCTAATTCACCTAATTGTGTTTACCTAATTGTAGTTTAGAGGAAAGGAGGTAAATGAAATACAAGAAATGACTGAAAAAATTGAAGAAAACTTAGGTGAGGAAATTATCCAAAAGATTAAGAAATGGAAGGAAAACATAGAAAATGAAGAAATTACCTTTAAAGAAATAGTCCAACAACAAATGCAGGAAAATACAAAAGATACAATCATCCAAGCAATTAATGAAAAGGCAAATTGAGTCAGAGATGCAGTGGATAGAAAAAAATGTATTGTGGTATATGGACTAAGAGGAAAACATGGTCTGGCAAGGTACATGAGAGAAAAAGAACAAAAAGAAACAGCAATAGCAATCCTAAAAGAAGTTCAGGATGGGGACCGGGAAATAGAGAAAGACATTGACGATGTGTATAGGATAGGATGTTATTCTAAGGAAAGAAATCGACCCCTAAAGATAAAACTAAGATCACAAATGGTAGTCGAAGACATATTTGAAAAAGTAGGTAAGTTGGCAAGGAATGAACATTACAATAACATAAAAAAGATAAATGAGTATTGAGGAATTAGAAAAAGAGAAGACACTAAGAGAAGAAGCTAAGAAAAAAAAAAAAAAAAAAGAATAGAGACCAAAAGCAAGGAATTCTATTGGAGGGTAATTGACATGAGACTGAGAAAATGGTACATCAGAATGGGTGATGCAAAAACAGAAAAAAGATGGAGAAAGAAAATAATTAAAAGTGGTCTATACTAACATTGATGGATCAATTTCAGGACTGAATGAACTTAATGAACACCTGTTAGAAGAAAAACCAGACATAATGGGAATTGTAGAGACTAAATTAAGGGGTTCAATACCACCCATCAATGTTGAACAAGGACTATACAATTACTGGATTAAAAACAGAAACGAGAAACGGGGAGGAGGAATCATGTTCTTGGCCAAGAAAAACTTGAATGTGACAAAAATTATGGAGGGTAAAAACATTGTTGAACTGATCATGGTAACAGTTGAAGACTAGGACATGAAAAGTAGAAAGTTTGTGGTGACTTATGTGCCCCAAAAAACGAGTGCTTGGAAAGAGAACGAACATATGAAAATGCTAGAAGATACAAGGCATTCAATAAATGAGATACTAATGGGCAGAGATAACCTGGTAATTATGGGGGATTTTAATTGCAGAAAAATTTGTTAGGAGGACATGACAGTGAAAGGCAGAGAAGACTCATGGGGTAATGTATTACTGGACATGACCATGGAATATACAGTGACTCAGTGGGTCAGTGAAAACACCAGATACAGAAATAATGAGGAGCCATCGAGACTGGATTTAATATTTACAACAGAACCTGAAATTGTGGATAAAATTCAATACAAGACACCACTTGGAAAGAGTGACCATATACTTATTGAGACTGAACTAAAGGAAGAAATATACATGGAGAGAAATGAAAAGCATAGGAAAGGAAGATTGATGTACAACAAAATGGACTTTGGAAAATTAAAGAAATTCCCTCAGAATGCAAATTGGGAAAAAATTTATATGGAAGAGACAAAAGTGGAAGAGAAATGGGATATCTTGATGGATAATTATAATGAAGGAGTGAATAGGTATGTACCAAGACAGAAGCTAGTGAGAGTGTACATTAAATGCTGGTTCAACAGAAGATGCAGTGAGGCAAAAGATAGAAGAGACAGAGCTTGGAAAAGATGGAGAAAAGATAAAAAATGTGGAAAATGGCAAATATATATTAACTATAGAAATAGATATGTAAAAGTGTGAAGAGAGGAAAAAATGGAACTATGAAAAAGACATTATAGAAAAATTCAAGGAGCAACCAAAACTATAGATATGTGAATGGTAAACTTAAAAATAAACAAGAAATTGGGAAACTATGCCAAGGAAATATAGAATACATAGAAGATCTAGGAATGGCCAGTCATGAATTATCACTTCAAGTCTGTTTTCACTAGAGAGAAAGCTCAATATTGGGACAAAAGAAATGAAGTGCGATCTCCCCCCCCATGGGCGAAATAATAATAACACAAAAAGAAATAGTGGAACATTTATCAAACCTTGATACCAGGAAATCTCATGGCCTGGACAGAATTGCAAATTGGATTCTAAAAGAATGCAAAGAAGAACTAATGGACAAAATATGTAACATAATAACTTGCTCACTTAAAGAAGGAAAAATACCAAGACTGGAAAAATATTAACATTGTACCAATATATAAAGGAGGAAACAAGGAAGAACCAAGTGACTATAGACTGGTCTCACTAACAAGTACTATAGCCAAAATTTGTGAGAAATTATCAAGAATAGATGGGTAGAATACCTGGAAGAAAATAATATAATAAACCCAAGACAATTTGGGTTCAGACAAGGAAGATCATGTACCACAAACTTAATATGTTTTTACTCAAGAGTAGATATAGTGCAAGAAAGGGATGGATGGGCTGATTGTGCTTTCTTGGACTTACAAAAAACTTTCAACAAGGTTCCACAAATTATTTAAAAAAATTATTTAAAAAAACTGGAACATATAGGAGGGATACAATGGAACATACTAAAATGGATGGAGGACTTCCTGATTGGACGAAGAAATGATTAAAAAGAATTAGTTACACTGATAAGGGACTAGAATATGTGGCAACATTGTGGTTACCCAGTACCAGAAAGAATATAAAGAAAATCGAAAGAATCCAGAGAGCAGCCACAAAAATGGCTCCTACACTTTCAAACTTGTCATATGAGGAGAGACTGGCTAAATTGGAGTTACCAACTCTGGAGCAAAGAAGAGAGAGAGGCGAGCTACTGACCATCTATAGAATCATGAAGGGCACAGAAATACTTGATAGAGAGGACTTGTTATTTTGGGACAAGAGAAACACAAGAGGACATGGAAAGAAACGCAAAAAACATAGTTATAGAAGAGACCTGAAGAAGAACAGTTTTTCACATAGTGGTGGACACTTGGAACAAACTGGCCAAAAATTAGTGTGCAAAAACCAATCATGAATTTAAGAGCAAACTAGACATTGCAAGATACAAAGGCAGGACACCACAAGTGTAGCTCCCCTTCCTGTAGAATACAACTAGGTAAATACAACCAGGTAAAAACTTGTGGAGTCCTATCTCCTCTCCAATTTATCACACCAACCCTCAAATTCATGTATGGCTCAAATTTGGTTGATATTTTCCAATTATATTTAAGTTTGAATTCATGAATTATTCCAGCTTGGGTTATATCACCTAAGCTCTTCCAAGTATTTCTGCAACTGTATGGAAAATTGTAGTTCACATCTTTTAGACAAGTAGTCTTTCTTAATTTGTTCTCATGACTTCTCAAAGCCCTCCTATCCCAGATCAAGAGATCTCTTCTGTCAATTTAGTTTATCCCCATTAGCAACCAGAATACTGTAATCATATCACTTCTTTCTCTTCAATCTTTCAATGTTGGCAGACTCCTAACCTTTGGTGACCCCTAATCCTCACAGATGTTGAGGGTCAGGTATAATTATAAATGTTGTTTTAAGTTTAACCAACAGCCACACTCTTACAGCAACTGGCAAGGGCCCATGGGCCTTACCACAGGTATCTCAGGGAAGAAACTTCAGATTGTTGCCAGTGTTGTATTAATGTGGGTCTTCCTATGTCACCAGATGAAATTAGTCAGAGTAGGGGAGCAATCATTGCTTTTCAGCTTTCCATATGTGAAAAGATGTCAAGAATACAGTTGAAGTTGATAGGTAGAGATCTTGGGCTCAGTCCAGACACTAAGTACCAATCATGCAGGGCTACATCTCCTAATGGAGGTGAGGGGCTAGATAGGTATTGAAGAATGGTTAGCTCTGCAGTCCATTTTGCAGGACCACCACAAGCTTGTACCTACTATTGGTCCCTAGAATACCCTAAAAGAAGACATAGTCAAATAAAAAATCATGAATAAATTCAAAAACTTTTTGTGTAAAAGTATGTAAATACAATTTGGTAATTACATAGGACAAAAATGACAGATTTGGCTGTAGTTGATAAATTCTTAGTATAACTTATTTTTTAAGGAAAGCAAGAGGGGAAAACAAGACAGTAAATGATAATACAAAAAATGAAAAACAGGATTCATTAAAGATGTAATCTATATATACAGTATTTATTTTTCTCCACAGTTGGCTGCAGTGGAAGGTGATGGCTATGAAACTAGCATATCGCCACATTCAAAGAATGAACACTTTCAAGGGTTAACTATTGGAAGAGCTGCTCTTGTAAGTGGTATGAATTTTTAGGAAATTTAAAAATATTGTGTTATACCTACCATTTTTGGTGGATTTAAGATGCATCCCTGTTTTACAAAGAGATTTTGAGAGAAAAAAAATTATGTTTTATCATAAATTGATTAAAAGCTGTTGAAAAATGGTTTAAACTTAACCCTCTGCTATTGTGCATAATTGGTGCCAATCCTTGCAATAGTGAAAAGCACAATAGCAGAACTAAATATCCAATGGTAGAAATACCAGATGGTGGAATACTTATGAACATATATCCTAATTTGCCATCATTATACCAAAAACACTTAAAAACATAGAAAGTTTTTTTGACACTTTTGATATAAATACTCTATGGAAGTACACTTGTTGAAGGGGGTGAGAAAATTTCAAGTGGGGTGAAGTATTAGGGCTCTTTCACTTGAGCATTCCTGTACATGCATTTGTGTGCACACCATTTTATGAGTAATATTCAAAGGAGTTCAATGGTGTCTACCCATGAAGCAATCTAAAGAAGAAAGATATTGTCAAAACAGCAAAATCAGTAAAGCATTATCATTAAGAAACACTTTTCTGAAAAAGATTCAGATCCAAAACTCTAGAAAATAGTAAATTAAAAAGAGAAATACAAATATTCTAACCAGACACAAATAACATTCCCGCTTCTCCAACAAAGACATGGAAGAGGTAATAAAGAAATTAAAAAAAAATTCCATGCTGAAGGCCCATATAAGATCTCAAACTTTGCTTCATGTTGTCCTCAAACCTACTTTTCTTTTCAATTAACTTGTTATAATCTCCCTTTAACTCCTCAATTTCTCATGTACCGTATATAATTCCTTGGATATTGTCATCACACTCAACTTACTTTTCAACTTGTTTGTTTTATTCATTTGGTCAAATACTTGTTCCTGCAGTACTCTATTTTTATTTTTATTATAGTCTATACCATATCTTTCAGTACTTTTTTAGTATCTCATTCATGGTTGCCTGGTTCATTTAAAATTTTCTGTATCTTGTTTTTTGGTCATTGGCAATAACCAATTCAGTGATTCCTTGATCTTAAGTTGTACTGATCTTAAATTATGTTCCATTTTACAGTACCACTAACATTTCAGTTTTAGTTTTCTATAGTTATGCTTTCCAGTATTTTTGTACTAAATAGATTTAACTTGATATTTTCAAAGATCAGGAACACAGGTTATCCAACAAATTCATTTATTAATTCTAACTAGGCTATTTGCCTCAACTTCCAGAGCAAGGTCACACATTTGGTTTCTTCAACTGCTAGGTGCATCATTATAGTAGAGGGGTTAATGTAAAATTGATTATAACTGTTTATATTTAGTATCAATATAGTTATAATTCTGTTATTCCTTACATTAGCTAGCACATGCTCACCTCATAAAACCTGAAATACTTGAGTTAATGTTGGACATCTCAGCTGATGGGCGTGATTATGTTGAAGACTACTTTGGCCTTGAAGCCCCTCTGTATTTCTCCTTTACTCATTTGGTGTGCAGAATAGCAAAATTAGGTGAGCCATAGAAAACATTGTGTTAATCCAGTAATATTATTCCAGTAACCTTTTGACTAAATGTATCAGTGAGTATTGATCATGCTCCAGATTGATTCTGATGGACTTTTCATATTTTTACAGAGGGAATGACAAACATTACAAAACGAGAGTTAAGTCATGATGTTCATGGAGATAATTGCATTTTGCAGAAGACTGGTGAATGCCTTAAAATTCCTCCTGCTTATACATTTAGGGATTACAGGCAAGTATGGGTAGATTTACTGGCAAGAATAGGTAAATTTCTTTTCAGAATACAGAGCTAAGTAAATTCTAAAATTTAGTAGTACAGATAAATTCTTCACATTTTTGTATACTATAGTTAGAATAAGAATTTGTGAAAAAGATACATATATATATATATGTATAGATATATATATTATATATATATATATGTATATATATAAATATAAGTATATATATATATATATATATGTATATATATATATATATATTGAGGTGTGAAGACAGAATGAGTGGTAGGGTGGTGAGTTTAAACGCCAAGAATCTGTTGAAGTTTTATTACTGACATTTCGTCCAACTAGGACTTCTTCAGAGTGTACACATATAAGACTTTGACAACTTATAAATTCAAACAGCTCACTCCATTCCTCCCCAGTTAATGTTGTTGTCATCTTATTTTTGCCTGTCTTCGTGGAGAATTAGTAAGTAGCAAGCAGCCTAATTCTCCACGAAGCCAGGCAAAAACGAGATGACAACAAAAATGACTGGGGAGGAATGGGGTGAGCTGTGTGAATATATAAGTTGTCAATGTCTTATAATTTTTTTTTCTACTTTTCAGTGCAATTCTGTACTTAAATGATGACTTTGAAGGAGGAGAGTTTATTTTTACTCAGGATGCTTCAGGTGAAACCTATGAGGTATGATTTTGTGATTTTTGATATTTTAAAAATGTAGTTATATACAAAATTTCCTCCTTTCTTATTCCTTGTCAGAGGAGGGGTTCATGTAATATGCCAGTGTGTCTTGTATGGTGGGAAATGTAGTAATTAGAAATTATCTCCCATGTAAAATGAGAACTTACTGTGCTCAAGTTCTATTATGTGCCAGGATAGTTCATTATGTATCCATAGAAAGGGTGGACTACATGTGGAGCATTTAGAGTTCAAAATGAATTATATTCAGGTTGAAAAAAAAGTTATATTGAATGTCTAAAATGCATTGTAATCAACTTATGGGAATTCATCATCATCAGTATGAGAAGAGACCTGAGTTAAAGAATCTTCCAGCTCCCTTTTCTTATTAAGATTCACATTCAGTATCTATATTCTTAAAATTTTTTAGTAATAAAAATGATAAATTTTCATAATTGTAAATACTAATTTCTGAAAGTGAATGATAACATCAAACCAATTGTATTGGGGTGGCCAATGAAACAGTCAAATAATGCAATAATGATAAATATTGTATTAATTATAAGCACTACAAAAACGAGCGTGCGGTTGCCTCGTATGCAAAATCAAGACCGACGCTAAGTGACGTGACCAAGCTCTGACTTTGGCGGGAGAACATACATGCTCAAAATGAACACTTGGTTCTCACAATAATGTATATAATATAATGTATAGTATATAATGTATATAATAATGTCATATCTCACAATAATAATAGATAAACAATATTACAAATACGTATGTACAACACACAAAGAATATTCTATGCCACCATTACACAATTCATCTTTGTACACATATATACATACATATACTAAGGGCTTTTTCCCCCTAACAAAGGGAAATAGTCAAAGTCAAAAGGTATAATTCCACTACCACTCATTTTATCCCCACCCATTTCATCCCCATTCACCTTCCCTCCCTCCCTCCCTCCCTCTCATCTTGGTTCCTCCTGGATGACAGTTTATCCCTGCATCTTTCCAATTGCCCTGGGTCAGAAGCAATGTATGAAGACACAGCACATCCACGGCTAGACTATTTCATTTAATTGGTGACCCCTCTTCTCCATCCCCTCATGCAGAAAAAAGAGAAGGCAGGGAGAAATTCTTTTTAGGCTGTGTCAAAATATCATTCACATATAGATGTATAGATATGTGGAATAGCTTAGAAGGTGATATAGCCCAAGCTCAAGCTATACATGAATTCAGATCTAAATATGATAATTGGAAATAGAAAATATAGATTAAGTTGGAACCATACATGAATTTGAGTTTAGGTATGTTAGAAAATTAAGGAATAGGAGACAGGACCCAATGATTGTTATTCTTCTTCCTGTAAGGCTACAATTAGGTAAGTACATAACTATGACCTGACCCCCCCATCCCATACTCACTCCCTTCCATCCATCACAGTATCATTTATACACAGTCATTCTCCACTCAACCCTGTCTTTGTATATTGATTAATCATTCTAAAACAGCACCTTGATATATTTTGTAAGTTTATTTTCACTTTGTGAGTGATTGTGCCAACAGCACTGTATGGGGCAGAAACGTGGAACATAAGAGAAGAAGAGAGAAGGAGTTTGAATGTGTTTGAGATGAGGTGTCTGAGAAGTATGGCGGGGGTTACTAGGCTAGATAGAGTGAGAAATGAGGAGGTGAGGAGGAGAACAGGGGTGAAAAAGGATTTGGGAGAGAGGGTTGATGAAAGAATATTAGGATGGTTTGGACACATGGAAAGAATGAGTGAAGAAAGACTAGTAAAAGAGGTATGGAAGGCAGATGTGGAGGGAGTGAACATGAGGGGACGTCCTAGGATGAGGTGGATGGATGGGGTGAAGGGGGCTTTGGGGAAGAGGGGAATGTCTGTTGAGGAAGGAAGGGAGAGGACGGAAGACAGAGGTGAGTGGAGAATGGTTGTATATGGATGATGTTGTGACTGCATGAGGAGGAATGGGCGGGGGGGTGGGGGGTGGGGTAGTATGTGTGAGTAAATTTTGACGCAGCCCGAAGGGATTTCTCCCCGTCCTCTCCTTATATGCAAAGGGGGACGGAGAGGGGGGGTCGCTGATTAATTGAAGCGGCCTTGCTGTGGATGTACTGTGTCTTGCGACACTGCTTCTGACCCAGGGCGGTGGGCGGGGTGCAGGGATGACCCGTCATCCAGGAGGTGCTCAGATGAGAGGAAGGGTGGGAGGGGTGTGGAGTGTATTTGGGGATGAAATGGGTGGGAGTGTTTTTATGCCTTTCCCTTTTTGGCTACCTCCCTTGGAAGGGGGAAAAAGCCTTGGTATATGTATGTATTTTCACTTTGAAGCTCATAAATGAAATTATTGCATCTTTTTAGAATAATTTTTAATTGTTGTGCAACTATTAATTGTTATTATTTATTTTCTTAATAGAGTAAGGTTCTTCCTAAATGTGGACGTTTAGTAGGGTTTTCTGCGGGTGCTGAGAATCCTCATGGTGTGCTACCTGTGCTGCGGGGAAGACGCTGTGCACTTGGAATGTGGTTCACACATGATAAACAGCATGAAGAAAATGAAAGGCAACTGGCCAGACAGCTACTGCAGAAACTGTATTCTGAAGAAGGTTTATAAATATTACTGTACCTGTGTACCTAGGTTTGATATATTTTTCTACCATGTTGATTCTAATCAAAGATTTATGAAAATTAAGGTTAGTGTATCCTCTTTATATGTGTGCAAGGATGTTTCAGCTCTCAGCTAAAGCTATACTGTTTCCAGTTAACAAGCATCGAGTCGCTTCACCTCCTCATCTTTTTCTTTTTTCTTTTTCTTTTTTCTTTTTCTTTTTCTTTTTTTTTTCAATCCAGGATGAAAGATACTCTTTCTTGTGAAATATTAATTCACTGTTTTCATCAGCATCATTTCATTAAAGTGAGTTGCAAATTACTCCATAGTGAATGAGACTAACATTTAGGTATGTTAGCAGTGAAAATGACACAGCATCCACTTTTACTGTTGTGCAAACTAGATAACATTTTAGGCCATATAGTTACTTAAGATTTTTTTTTCCCATAAAGGATCTGCAGTTTTTAATAGAAAGAGTACAGTATTTAAAGTCATTTGTGTCATTTCTCTGAGCATTAGAATAGGCAATGGCTTGATAGCTGCCTAAGGATGAGATTGGTACTATATGTCCAAAAATCTGTGTATTTCTTTTAGCTTTGTCATTTAGGCAGAAGTTCAGAGGATCAGGGGCATCCACAGGGGAAGCAAGAATTTTTGTAGGGGGGACAAAATGAAAGATAATATACATACACCTAAGTCTCTTAATCCAATATTCACCAACCACCATTGTGCACTTGTTTGAATCCAGGACATAAACCCACTTCAGGAATTGCCCAAGGACATAAAATACCAATTCCTAAAGTGGGTTTATGTCCTGGGTTCAAATGTTAGTACAAGTGGCAGTTGGTGAGTGTTGGATTAAGAAGCTTAGGTGTATATGGTTAATGGTATAGGGATGATATCAAGATACTTCAAATTGCTGTCATAGGATTTACATTATCTACATGTATTACATTTTGATTTTCATCAATCATACACTAGTATATACCTAGGTCTCTTAATCCAACACTCACCAACTGCCACTTGTGGCAGACATTCAGACCCAGAACATAAACCCACTTTGGAAATTGGCCCAGGACACAAAACACAACCAATTCCTGGAATGGATTTATGTCCTGGGTCCCAAACATCCACTCAAGTGGCAGTTGGTGAGTGTTAGATTAAAAGACCTATGTTTACTCTTAGAAAATCAATAAAATTATACATGATGACTGACAAAGTTGGCTCCCTTGTCTCCAACTCTGGATGCCCTCGGAGAGAATAATTGTCAAAATCTTAAAATCATCATTAATATTGGCATTAATGTGAAACTCTACCTGACATAATCTGGAAATAGATTTCATATTGTCAACATTGTATATTTTTGATAAAGGAAACTAGCCATTTTATAAATCACATATTTAGATACTTAAATTATTTAATATTAATGTTATAGGTACTCTTGTATCAGATGTGTGCAGTTGAAAGATATAAAACAAGAAGTGAATTTCAGACTAGTCATCACAGCTGGATCTTTATTTTTTTACTGATCAGAGCCAGATATATTGGTGCTTGTAAATATTGTTTATTTTAATCTGTGAATACATCAGTTGTATACATACCAAAGGCCCTTTCAACTTATGAGTAGGGTGGCAGAGTCAAAGGACACACACTTCATACACATTAAAACTCATTTTATGCTCCTCTCATCACACCACCTCCTGGATGACGGGTCATCCCTGTCACTCCTCCCACATGCCCATTCACTGCTCAGATTGAGTATAGAGTAGTAAGACAGTGCTTTGACTTCAGGGCCAAACAGATGAATTGGTTTACCCCCACTGCTTCATGAAATGATGACCTTTCCCCCTTTCTTACCCTCTCAAAGTGATTTATGGAGCAACAAGAACATCCTCTCATGCCACATAAACTTTTGTACATTCAGTCTCCCATTCACTCCAATTTTTTGTAAGTAATTTTATTTGGCATTGAATCAATATACGTGAAGTGCAGATAAAGAAAGAACACATAGTTCAAAACAACAATTACAGATGCTGAGGATAACACAAAAAAGCATGTAAGCTTATTTGTACTCTCTCATCACTTCTCTACAGACATTGCCCGTACATCCAAGGCCCTTTTTTTATCCTTTTCATCCTCCACATTCAAGGTCATACTCTCAAGTCAACTCCCTCTGCTTCTGCTGTCCACTTTTTTTTAAAACCCTTCCCTACAATGATGCCAAAGTCAGTGTCATGAGGTGCATGCGTGTATACGAGGATGCTGGTGTGAGGATCCTGATTATATTTATTTTGTAGTTGTAGCTGAGTACCCCCATATTCTGTGAACACGCTTGATCATGCTTTATGTGGTTATCAACATTCAGAGTGAAAGAGAATGAGTATTACAGCTGCAACTTTATATTTTATAACCTGCGTATTGTGATGTATCATTGAATCATCATACATCAGACATCCAAACCTTACACTGAAATATTCAATTCATATTGAAGAGGTTAAAAGACTTCTTACTCATTCTTTCCCATGGTCTGAACCACCTCACCACTCTTTGATCTACCTTATAAGGTAGCTCTCTTTTCACTTTTTTTTCTCTGCCTCACCTCCACATTTCTCACTATTCATTATTGTAACACCTATCATACTTCTTAAACACTTTCTCAAATACATTCAGGCTCTTCCTCTCTGCCTCCCATTCCAAGTCCATGTATTGCTGTGGGTGCAATCACCCCTTCATATAGTTTTCACTTTGCATTTAAATCCAGATTCCAGTTTTCATATAATTTTTTAATCTACTCACAAATTCACTTGCCTTTTGTACTCTATAAATTATCTCGGCATCCATTCCATTCCCTGCCATATGTACCCCAAAAAATGTAAAACTCTCCACTTCTCCAGACCCTTTCTCCTCGGATTTACATTCAACCTACTGCCATCATCATTCCTTATACATCTCATCCCTTTATTTTTTCCTATATTTACACTCCAAGGGACACATAGTTGCATGTGGTGGTCCTGCAGAGTTTCCCATTTTCAAAACCTATTCTCCATCACAAGGTGCAGCCCAGGGGGGCTGGCACTTAGTCTCCAGACTGGGCCCAAGATATCTTTTTATCCATTTCAACTGGCTGAGCGGGTTAGGGCGTCGTTACTTGCGGCAAAGGTCGAGGTGAGGTAAGGGCAGTTCGAATCCTGCCATCAGCGAAGTTGAACCAAGGGCATGGTTCATTAAATTCCATGCTACAAAGACCTCTGTGAGGGGCACCGTCCTAGCCTCCCGATAGGGGGGAGTGTGTGATGTTAAACCATATCATCATATCATCAACTGTATTTATTGCATTCTTTCACATATGGAGAACTGATGATTGGGAAATGCACTCCCCTCCCTATCACTTTCAGCTAGTGACATAGAAACCGTTCCACACTGATACAACACAGACAACAGCTCAGTTTCTTTCTAGAGAGATTTGTGGGAAGTTCCAAAGACCATTGCCATCCACTGTTGAGCTGTGGGATTTCCACTTATTGAAATTCAAGGCAACAATTGATTGATTGATTTACACTCAAATTGTTCTCTTCACACACTCTTCTAAACTCAATCACCAACTGCCTCAGAATTATGAAGAGAGACTGAACATATTGGACCTCCCATCATTGGAAGAAGGAAGAGTAGGTGGAAACTTGGTAGTAATATTCAGGACATTAAGGGGAATACTGTATATGCTGGTGTTTAAGTTGAAATTTTAAGCTTAAAGAATCTCTGCAAAACCAGGTGTCAACTTGTGCACTGAATATAAGATGTGAACCTTTACCACTGAGGGGTAAACAAGTGAAACTGGTCGCCTAACACATTTACCTAGTTGTATTATATGGGAAGGTAGCTATGCTTGTGGTGATCAGTCTTTGTATCTTTCAGCATCAAGTTTTTTCTTAAAATCTTGAATAGTGTTTGCACACACTGTTTTTTTATCTAGATTATTCCAGGTATCCAGTACTCTATGTGGGAAGCTATTTTTTTCAGATCTCTAATAGAGTTATCTTTTTTGAGTGTCTTTTTGTGTCCTCTTGTTTTTCATTGTCTCGTTTTAATAAATCATTCCTATCTAGGATTTCCACTCCTGTCATGATTCTATAAGTAGTCAGCAGATCTCCTCTTTCTCTTCTTTGTTCCAGAGTTGGTAATTCCAATTTGGACAATCTTTGTTTGTATGTTAATTTGGAGAGAATTGGTGCCAACTTTGTCATTGCTCTTTGTTTTCTTTCTAATTTCTTTATATTCTTTTTATTACTGGGTGTTCATAGTGTTGCTGTGTACTCCAGTTTTGGTCTTATTAGTGTAACTAATATTTTTTTAATCATTTCCTCATCCAAATAGTCAAATGCCACTTTCATTGATCTTAATAGGTTGAAGGTTTCTCCGACTATTTCATTGATATGTTTGTCCGGTGTCATGTCTTTGCTAATCATTACTCCAAGGTCTCTTTCTGAGTTCACTTTTTTTACTTCTTCTTCACCAGTTTTATAATTTCTTGATATTCTATTTTTACTTTTTCCAAACTCCATTATACTACACTTCTTGATATTGAAGTTCACTTCCCACTTTTGAGTCCATTTCCAGATTTTGTCCAGGTCTAACTGTAATGATTCACAATCCTCCTCTGTTCTTACTTTCTTTAGTATTTTTGCATCATCTGCGAAGAAATTCATATAACACGCTACTCCTTCATCCATGTCATTTATATATATGGCAAACATGATTGGAGCCTGCACCAAACCTTGTGGGACACCACTTATCATTTCTTCCCAATTTGAGTATTAGTCTCTAATTACTACCCTCATTTTTCTCCCAGTCAGGAAGTCTTCCATCCATTCCAATAATTTTCTTCTGATGCCACCTATTGATTCTATTTTTCTTATTAGTTTTGTGTGTGGTACCTTATCAAATGCTTTTTGTAGTCTAGAAAAGCAGTCTGCCCATTCATCCATTTCTTGTATTATTTCTATTAGTCTTGAATAGAAGCAGATCAGGTCTGTTGTACATGATCTTCCTTGTCTAAATCCAAATTGATTTGGATTCAGTATAGTTTTTTCTTCCAGATGTTTAACCCATCTACTTTTGATAACTTTTTCACATATTTTTGCTACTGTGCTTGTTAGGGAGACCGGCCTATAGTTGGTTGGATCTTCCTTGTTTCCTCCTTTATATATTGTTACAATATTTGCATTTTTCCAGTCCTGTGGTACCTTTCCATCTTTGAGCGAGTATTTAATTATATTGTATATTTTGTCCGTCAATTCCTCTATGCATTCTTTCAGTATCCAATTTGCAATTCCATCCAGACCATGTGATTTTCTGACATCAAGGTTTTTTATTTGGTCTCTGATTTCCCTGTGTTACAATTTCCTTCATTGGGGGGAATTTCTCTCTCTCTATTCCCTCACAGTTAGGTGAATTTTCAATTGTGAATACTGATTTGAAGTGATTGCTCATAATTTCAGCTATTTATAGTTCTTCTGTATATTCATAATCTCCCTGGTGCAGCTTTTCCATTTCTTGTTTATTTTTTTAGTTTACCATTTACATACCTGTAAAATAGTTTAGGGCAGGGGTGTGCAACCTTTTTTCCCAAAGGGCCACTAGTCACGACTCTGTAGGTATGGAGGGCCACATAACCTTACGATCGAAGACATATCATGTAAGATTATACTGATAAGGATAGATAATTAGTTTGTCACTGATTTTATTTAAATTGGAATCACAAAAATAAGAATTGTCCGAAACAAATGTATTTTCCTTACTATAAATGAACAAATGAAAGGCTACCGTACCTTATTATTATAATGTACAAACATAAATAATTACTTAATATTGGTTAACTGGGATGATTAACACACGTACCATACTACAGTACGTGAATCATACGTGTCAGACTCATAAACAGACAGCCAAGGATCACTCAATCTAATAATTAAAATTTTCAAGTAATATATTGTTTTCTGTTTTAATATAATTAAAATATGTACCTTAGTGAACGAAATAGAAAAAATATGGTGAAATTGGTACACAAGAATATGAATTTATTCAAACTTTCGGTGGGCTCTAGTTGGTAACACTCTCTCTCTCTCTCTCTCTCTCTCTCTCTCTCTCTCTCTCTCTCTCTCTCTCTCTCTCTCTCTCTCTCTCTCTCTCTCTCTGAGGTCCACACTATAGCTTATCTATTTTCAGATGAATGGGCCGCAGGTTGCACAGGGCTGGTTTAGGGTGTTCCTTGCATTTTTCTGTTATGTTTCTTTCATCCAGGAGGTGCTCAGATAAGAGGGAGGGTGGAGGGGTGTGGAGTGTATTCAGGGATGGAATGGGTGGAAATTATTTTATACCTTCCCCTTTTTGGCTACCTCCCTTGTAAGGGGGAAAAAGCCTTGGTATATGTATGTTTCTTTCATAGTTTCTCTTTTCATCTCTGCGTATTTTTACATAATCTATTCTTAGTTTGATGTATGTTTGCCAGTTACTCGTAGTTTTGTCTTTTTTTCCATCTTTTCCAAGCTTTGTCTCTTCTATCCTTAGCCTCACTACATTTTTTGTTGTACCAGCTTTTTATGTATACTCTTTCTTGCTTTTGTTGTGGTACATATTTGTTCACTCCCTCATAAATTTCTTTTAGTATATTCCATTTCCCTTCCATCTTTGTTTCTTTATTTAGGAATTTATCCCAGTTTGCATTACGAAAGAATTTTTTGAGTTTCTCAAAGTTTGTTTTGTTGTACATTAGTCTTTTTTATGTTTCTCATTTCCTCTTAAGTCCATTTGCTCTTTTAGTTTGAATTCTATTAGTACATGGTCACTCTTTCCTATTGGAGTTTTGTAATCAATTCTGTCTACAATTTCAGGTTCTGATGTAAGTATTAAATCCAGTCTCGATGAAAGTGAAGAAATACAGTTATTCATATAAATGCATAAATATGTGGAATAGCAAAGAAGGTGATATAGCCCAAGCTGAAACAATACATGAGTTCAAATCTAAACATTATGATTGGAAATCAAAGATATAGATTAAGTTGGAACTGTACATGAATTTGAGTTTAGGAATGTTAGAAATTAGAGGATGCAATGAGTATTGCTCCTTTCCTGTATACTACAATTAGGTAAATATAGATTGTCTTTTTCATCAGATGTTATTGAAGATGTAATAACCACCATAACAATAATTGCTGATATTTTTACATAAGCATGTAAATATGCTGTAAATATCTGTTAAGCTACCATATATTTGAGATAATGTAGTTTTTTTCCATACAACAGTGCAGGGAAAGGGGTGCTACCATATTATTAGGGGTTGTCTTATTTGCTGGATATAGGCTTAAACTTGAATTACACCTCAAAATTCTAGGTGATTGACTTATGTGCTTGATCAACTTATACACCAGCATATATAGCAGATTAGGTTGATATAGGAGATCTCATTGTCTGGGACAAGAAAGAGTTTTGAGGTTATGGGAAAAAGTCATTCCCTTTCTAATGTCCCCCTTCACATCCTCTAATAACCTCGTTTTATATTGTTCAGTCTCATCTTATCCTTTTGTGTCTCTCTTGTTTGTGGGACCACATTTGTCTTTTTATGCAGTATATTGTTTTTGTTCTCATGCACTTGTTTCTGCAGCTCTTGATGGAGGTGAGGGGGTTTTGAAAATGGTCAGCTCTGTTGTCCATCTTGCATGACCACCACAAGCAGGTACTTATCATTGGTCCCACATACAAAGATAATCATAAGTAATGAAAATTTATTTTGGATCTGATCAAGGAAAATTTGTTTTCCCTAGTCAGAAGTCATCATACAACATACTATTGAAGGCTTATATACTTACTCTGATTAGTGGTTAATGTGATTTGTATCTGGTATCATAATCCTTCATTGCAGCCTATGGAAAGGTGATAGTTACTCTCATGACCAAAATGCATTCATTTCTTTTAGTGAAATGTCTTCAGGAAAAAGAAAAAATATATATATATAATTTTTGCAAGGTTTTACCATTGAACAAAACCTGGTCTCTTTTATGAGATTGAAGTAGGTTAGATACAGAAAATTAAGCAATGCATTGCATTATTTAGAGTTGCATAAACAGGTTGCAGTTCATCCCTATCAGTTGTAGCTTATAGTCACCTCTCTCAGGTAACCATTGGTATTCTCTTTATGATGTTGTCATAATGCAGTATATTTATTGTTCCATATCTATAAACTGCCTATTTAGACAGATTATTCTATTTAGGATTATCATGCTAGAAAAATCTTATAAATGTCTATACTATATTGAAGGTGATAAAATAGACATGAAAAACCAGATTATTGATCTTAGATTCCATGATATCTTTTAATACTCACAGGTCAGACTCAATGTTGTTTAATGTACTAGGTGCTGTTTTTGTTATGGGAATAAATGATCTTGTTTAGGAATGTTAATTGTAAATGAAGAATCAACTATAATTAGGAGTAATGGAAGGAAGGGTTACATACAAGTATATTAAGTTAGACTGATAGACAGTATTTGTTCCCAGCCACCCTCTTTACAAGGGGCTCTATTGGTATATGCATACATTTGTATATACACCTTGGTCTCTTAATTCCACATTAAATTTTGTCAACCACCACTTGTGCAGACATTTGGGCCCAGGACATAAAACACTACCATTTCCTGAAGTGGGTTTATGTCCTAGGCCCAAACACCCACACAAGTGGCAGTTGGTAAATGTGGGAGTAAGAGACAGGTGTACATGATTTTTTATTTATTTTTTAATATATTAATTACAGTTTTTAAGGTATGTGATTTTTAGGACCTTATTTATAACCATCCATTGTCTTTGAACTTTGTTATCATCTGGTACCTTAGTAATAGGATTAAGAATTGATGATTTGATCACATTTATTTTTGTATGTTCTTTCAGCATCAATTTTGCTATATATTACTCGTGTTTGCTCCGTCTGCTGTTTCTAATTAATTTTATTAAATGTTACAATATGTTACTTTTAGTTTCCTTAAAGGGTAACCATAATACCTGCCCACAAACGACTTTGCATTTTTTCCTTTGTAATGTTATTTGTCTTCATGAAAACCATGTTTAAAACAAATATCTTATCACAGAAGTAGTTTTTGAGGGACTTTTTGATGAAAATATTTGTCTGCTAATTTGTATTCTAAAACACAGCATACACCACCATCTCTTGGTACTAGTTCTGGTGACAACACAGTGGATACCAACCCAAGCCACTCAGTTAACAATGTTGTCCTGTAGCAAAACAGATGATTCCTTCAGCAATACTGAGAGCTTTTCATCATCTTTTGAGAGTAGTCTCGATTCCTTAAGTATCTCTAACAATAGGCAAGATGTGTGGATAGATGGTATAGTTATGGGCTATCATTTGGAACTGAAGTATCTCCCTGGAGAAGTTTTCATATTGATGTATCATTGGTGCTTACCTTTGTTTATGTTAGTTCTTCATTGGTATCCTTGGACACTCAAAAATGTAAGGGTTATACATGACACATTCAATAATTGTAGTAGTGTGCTTGTAGACAATCCTGTATCATATTCACTCTATTCCTCTTAGCTGTCACAAGCTTCGTAAACAATGATGTCTACAACGTAATACAAATATTTTTTCATCTCAGTCCTAGTGTGCTGGTAAAAAGCAAATTATGGTGATTTGTAACTACTAGATAAAATTAATTATTCTTTACACAAGTTGGATACATCTTTTTAGATTGTTTACTGACTATAAAACAAAAGCTTCACTGCAAGTATCGCCACGAACATACCAATCTGTTCCAGCAAATGACAAATGTTTTTTGCATTTATTCCTATATTGCACATCCTAACTTCTTTGTTTTGTTTTATTTTCATTTTTGTTGCATATATATTCTATGTAATTGTTTTGGTGTGCACTTATTATTCCTCCTGGTGTAACCTTTTAATCTTATTTATCTGATAAATTTAACCAAAGTTTCCAAAAACAATATCTTTTATCATTTCTCTTGCTTTAACCCCTTACCCGGCAAGGACGATAGAAAACTCGTCTTCACCTAATTTTTCTTTTTCAGAGTACAACGAGCAAACTCGTCTAAACATACATACATACATATACCAAGGCTTTTTCCCTCTTACAAGGGAGGTAGCCAAAAAGGAAAAGGCATAAAATCATTCCCACCCATTCCATCCCTGAATACACTCCACACCCCTCCACCCTCCCTCTTATCTTAGCACCTCCAAACATAATGTTTCAAAAACAGACACAGACAAGTATAATCATTGAATTAGGGCCATTCTCAGCCATGAACGAGTATACTCAGTGAATCGTATGTCTAGTAGGTATGTCTCCTCTGCCTTGGGATGTATTTGTTAGTGATAAGGTATCAACCAAATGAAGCAGACTCATTGCTTTTGTGCACATACACTCATTTTTTTTTTTATGAATTATGCCCAGATGCTGAGCTGAAAAGATGAGAATGAATATGAAGCTTCAATTAGAGGTTTGGGTACGTCAGATGAGAGTGCAAGTTCATCTGACAATGACTATTCTCTCTCAATTGAGGAGGAGGAGAAGAAGGATTTATGACATGGGTATCGACATGATGTATCAGAACAAAACATGCTTTCTCCACCACCATGCTTCCCATTCACTAGAAATCCCAGATTATCAATTGTAGAATAAGATATAAAAAAGAGTAAAATAAGTGCATAATTTCCCTTTACTTTTGATTCTAAAGTTGAAAAAAAAAAACGGAAGACAAGTTATCTCGTTTTTGCCAGAAATGGTGTCTTCAAAATAAAATTTCAAGTAAAATATTGGTAATAGATAAAAATAAGAATTATTCCCATTATCAGTATGAAAAATACTATAAAAAAAAGCAATAAAAAACTTTCTCTTAAAATGAAACGTTTCCTCAAAAAAAAAGTTGCCGGGTAAGGGGTTGAAAAAAGCTATTTAGTATGGTTGTAAAAGAATCTAGCCCCATTATTTGGCTCCCTGTGTATGTTCTGTGTTGTTATCATAAGCCTTCTTCTGCCTTTCTGAATTTTATGTCATTAATTTATTATTTTCCATTTCTTTTATTTTCTTCCCAATCATGTATTTTCCTCCATATTTTTTTCTTCTTTTTCATAATTCCTAAATTTTATATTGAATAGCCCGTGGCATTCAATGCAATCAATGTTTATCAAACATAATGATGATGCATGAAGAATGAACAGAATTTCTGACATCATTGTGAAGCAGATGGCTCCATGGGTAGGTTTTACGAGAATGGCTGTAGTAGATGAACTTTCTACAGCAGACGATGTTATTTCAAATTACAATGAATAAAAAACAAAAGTTTTTGTGTAATTTATTTAGCTATTATTGACGTATTCCAGTAAAATTAGACACCTTAGATTTTCAAAGT
The DNA here is from genome assembly GCF_046742065.1 of Oratosquilla oratoria. Lineage (NCBI taxonomy): Eukaryota > Metazoa > Arthropoda > Malacostraca > Stomatopoda > Squillidae > Oratosquilla > Oratosquilla oratoria. Next base: position 30,738,747 of record NC_134797.1, read on the forward strand.
GGTTACACTTGAACCATATTGGTGTCCTGAAATTTGTATGATATTGAAAAAGTGATAGAATGGAGATATTGTTAGAGGGCTAAAATAATGCTAATTCAAAAGAGAAAGGGGGGAAACAAGTTCTCCTCCCTGGAAGCTAACTGTTACCTCGCCTTTTTCTTGTGGTACCCTCTGGGACCGTTGCTTCTGGCAATTTAATCCCCAGAGCACCATGGAAGACTGCCGGTGCAACCACTGCAGTGCAGAAAATACTGACCTCCTCCACTACCTGAGCGATTGCCCCGCCACCTCTTTCCTCAGACATGGACCACCGGCTCCCCCTGAAGGTCTTGTGAGCCGTCTCTGCTGCCTCCAAAGCCCCTGTGAGCCCCGTCAGCTACTAGAGCATCCGCTGCTGCTCTAACAGCTGTAGTCTCTTTTCTACTGCCCTCTACCCCCCTCTGACTAGCTACACTATTCCACCTCCTCTCCACAAGGTGTGTCTTACATTAACACCACCGCAAGGGGTCAAACAAAGCCTGTGGGAGTGACAATTCACTCCCAAATAAAAAATAAAAATCCACCCACCACCCCACCCCTGACCCTACTACCCCCCTCCCCCGACTCCAACTTCTCTACCCGCATCACGGTGAGAATTAAAACTCTTGCAGTGGAATATCAACGGCCTGGTTGGCAAAATCCACGTCCTACAGGCTGCCCTGGCCACGAGGGAAGTGGATGTAGCCCTTTTGCAGGAGACCAATAGGCCGGTCAACCGACTTCTCAGGGTTGGTGTATCCCAGGTATCCTATACAACCCGTAGCGGCGGGATCACTCGGACTCGCTATATTGGTTCGGGTGACGGTTCCAAGTGAATCCGTACCCACTGTGCCTTGCGGAGAAAGAGTAGATGCCTTGGCTACCAGAATCACCCTTGCTTGGGTCACCCTTCACCCTTGAGGATGATATATATTGTATATATTGTCCTCAAGATGGTGAGCTAGCACCTGGGGAGATGATCTCCTGAGACGGCCACAAACCCACACTCATCAATGGGAACTTTAATCCACATCACCCCATCTTCCGCTCCCTCATGCAACCCAGTCTTACAGGGTACACTTTGGCAACGCTTCTGGGAGAGATACCTGAGATCGCTAGACTATTGAACTCAGGGTAAGTTACTCACATCTTGAGGGACACCTGGACCTCATCATGCTCTCCACATGCATGGCTCATCATGCTTACTGGATGGTAGACTCACAGCTCATTAGCTACCATTTTGCCCAAGTCACAACTTTAGCCATGAACTTCCTCCCCTCTCTGCCTCCCCCACCTCAGCACTGGAAGACAATAGGGGCTAATTGGACCCTTTTCCAGGAGGAACTAGACCGCTGGTACCAGTCCTACATCGCCTCACAGAACGTAGATGATCTACATCAAGACTTTGTCACAGCTGTCCAGCCCGCTATGGAACGAGCTGTCCCTCAAAACATACATACATACATAAATATACCAAAAACTTTTTCCCCCTTATAAGGGAGGTAGAAAAAAAAAAAGACATAAAAACCACTCCCACCCATTCCATCCCCAACATACTCCATTACCATCCACCCCCTTCCCTCCCTCTTATCTTGGCACTTCCTGGATGATAGGTCATTCCTGTTTCTTGCCCACTGACCTGGGTCAGAAGCAGTGTCACAAGACAGCACATCCACAGTAAGGCCGCTTCATTAAATTGGCGACCCCACCTCTCCATCCCCTCATGTAGAAAAAGAGAAGACGGGGAGAAATCCCTTTGGGCTGTGTCAATTTATTTCTCACACATACTCCCTCACCCCTTCATGCATCACAGCATCATTCATACACAACCATTCTCCATTCACCCCCTATCTTGTCCTCTCCCATCATTCCTCAACATTCTTTTCTTTCCCAATGCCCCTTTTACCCCATCCATCCATCTCATCCTAGGTCGACCCTCATGTTCACTCCTTCCACCTCTGCCTTCAACACCTCTTTTACTAGTCTTTCTTCACTCATTCTTTTCATGTATCCAAACCATCCTAATACTCTTTCATCAACCCTATCTCCCAACTCCCTTTCCACCCCTGTTTTCCTCCTCACCTCATTTCTCACTCTATCCAGCCTAGTAACCCCTATCATACTTCTCAGGCACCTCAGCTCACATTAAGATTCCTTGAATTTACCTTGAAGTGCTGCCTCAAGGGGATGTTGCTCCCCCGATGGAACTTGAGGCGAGGCCATGGCATAGCCCCCACCTCTCAGTTTGTTGTATGTAGTCCAGCTGGTCAATAATGGAGTTGGAATTCGCTGGACGTGATGCTATATAACCTGGGATCCCCTGCTGATCTGGTAGGGTTGACAAAAATTTGTCAAGTTCCCTCCTCTCTTTCTCCCTTATGTTCCATGTTTCTGCCCTATACAGTGCTGTTGGCACAATCATTCCTTCATACAATCTCCTCTTAGCATCCATTCCCAAATGTCTATTTCTCATTACACTTTTTAATCCCCCCAAGGCATTTATTTGCTTCTCTCAATCTATATTCTACCTCCACCTCCACTCCTCCCTTTCCTGCCACATTCACACCCAAGTATCAAAAACTATCCACTTCCTCCAGTCTCTCTCCCTTAACACTCACTTTCAGTCTGCTGCCACTTTCTTCCTTTGTATATCTCATCACCTTACTTTTACCCACATTTATCTTCAACTTCCTTCTTTTGCACACCTTCCCAAATTCTGTCACTAACTTCCTCAATCCCTCCTCTGATCCTGCTACAAGCACAGTGTCATCAGCAAACACACACACGCTCATCGAAGCAACACCGCTCGTCGTCGCGCGACCAAGAAGAAGAGGATTTACGACGAAAAAGGAAAACCTGGTTTGTACTGTAGGGGTGGGGAGTGAACGTGAGTGCCCGAAATGGTATCTATGCAGTGCTAGTTAATTGTGTTAACTCGAAATTAGCAAAAATGAATGAAAACGACTCGAAAGCCAGTTGCGAATCAGAGCCATCTGGAGGCAATCCACTGAACCGCGATGTAAACAATAAACAAAGCACCACGTGTTACGACAATGATTTCTTAGGGTTTGGTAAGTACGAAAGAAAGAACCTAAGTAGATTATTAGAGATAGAGAGAGAGATGAGCAAAAATAGGACTCGGTGGGAAAATGAAATCATGGACTTAAGAAAAGAGGTCATTGGTTTAATTGATTGTTTATCTAAGACTAACCATGAAATTTCTGACCTGAAAAAAGCTAACTTGGATCTTACAAACGAAATTAAAGAAATGAAAAGAGACATAAATGAACTGAAGAATGATAATGAAAAGAAGAAAACTAATGATAATAATAGCGAAAATCTAAAGCAGGAAGTGAACAACAAATTCCAAGAATTGACACAAAAGATCGAAGAAAACTTAGGTGGGGACAGTATCCAGGAAATTAAGAAGTGGAAAGAAAATATTGAAAATAAAGAAATTGCTTTCAAAGAAATAGTCAAGCAGCAAATGCAAGATAATGCAAAAGACACAATCATTCAAGTGATTAACGAAAAAGCAAATTGGGTCAGGGACACAGTAGATAGGAAGAAATGTATTGTGGTTTATGGGCTTAAAGAAAAACAAGGATTGGCGAGGTACATGAGAGAAAAAGAAGAAAAAGAGACAGCAGTAGAAATCCTTAATGAAATTCAGGGGGGAGATAGTGATTCAGGCACAGACTTAGAAGAGACTTACAGAATTGGTCGCTATACTAAGGATAGGAATCGACCTCTAAAGATAAAACTAAGGTCACAAGTGGTAGTAGAAGACATATTTGAAAAAGTAGGTAACTTGGCAAAGAGTGAAAAATACAATAAGATATGGATAAAAAGAGAAATGAGTACTGAGGAATTAGAAAAAGAAAGAGCGCTAAGAGAAGAAGCAAAGGAAAAAAACTTGAAAAGATCAGAGACAGAATGCAAAGAATTCCAGTGGAGAGTAATAGACTTGAGATTAAGACAATGGCGCTTCAAAACGAACAAAACAAGGGAAGAAGAAACCAGGGAGAAGGAAGAAAATTAAAAGTGGCCTATACCAACATTGACGGACTAATTTCGGGACTGAACGAACTCAATGATTATCTGTTAGAAGCAAAACCAGACATAATGGGAATTGTAGAGACTAAACTAAGAGGTGAAATACCATCCACTGTTATCGGACAAGGTTTATACAACTACTGGATAAAAAACAGGGACAAGAAACAGGGAGGGGGAATCATGTTCTTGGCCAAGAAAGACCTAAAGGTGACAAAAATTGCAGAGGGCAAAGGTAATGCTGAATTGATCATGATAAAAGTCGAAGGCAAGAATATGAAAAGTAGAAAGTTTGTGGTGACTTATGTGCCTCCAAAAACAAGCGCTTGGAAAGAAATTGAACATAAAAAAATGCTAGATGACACAAGAAAATCACTCAATGAGATACTAATGGGTAAGGGTAATCTGGTAGTTATGGGGGACTTCAATTGCAAAGAAATTTGTTGGGACAGCATGACAGTGCAAGGAGGAGATGACTCGTGGGGCAATGTACTGCTAGATATGACCATGGAGTACACAATGACCCAATGGGTCCATGAAAACACAAGGTACAGAAATAATGAAGAGCCATCGAAACTAGATCTAATATTTACAACAGAGCCTGAAATAGTGCATAAAGTCCAGTATGAGACACCAATTGGAAAGAGTGACCATGTACTCATCGAAACTATACTAAAGGAAGAAATAGACATAGAGAGGAACGAAAAGCATAGGAAAGGAAGACTGAGGTACAACAAAACAGACTTTACAAAACTAAAGACATTCTTCCGGAATGCAAACTGGGAAATATTTTACAGGGAAGAAACAGCAGTGGAAGAGAAATGGAATATATTGATGGAAAACTACAATGAAGGGGTAAACAGGCATGTACCAAGACAAAAGCGAGAGAGAGAGTACATTAAATGTTGGTTCAACAAAAGATGCAGTGAGGCAAAGGACAGAAGGGACAAAGCTTGGAAAAAGTGGAGAAAAGACAAAAAACAAAGCAAATGGCAAATTTATGTTAACTATAGAAATGAGTATGTTAATGTGAGAAGAGAGGAGAAAAGGAACCATGAGAAGGATATTATAGACAAATGCAAAGAGCAACCCAAACTATTCTATCGGTATGTGAATGGTAAACTTAAAAACAAACAGGAATTGGTGAAACTATGCCAAGGAAACATAGAATACACAGAAGATTTAGAGATGGCCGAAGTCATGAACAATCACTTTAAATCTGTTTTCACCAGAGAGAAAATACCGAATTGTGACATAGACAAAAACAAGAAATCTCCCCTCATGAATGAGTTTACAGCATCACTAAAGGAAATATCAGAACATTTATCAAGACTGGATGTCAGAAAATCACATGGCCCGGACGGTATTGCAAATTGGATTCTAAAGGAGTGCAAAGAAGAACTAACAGACAAAATACACATCTTAATAAACAGCTCACTCAAAGAAGGAAAGATACCCGAGGACTGGAAAAAACGCTAACATTGTACCAATACACAAAGGAGGAAACAAAGAAGAACCCACCAACTATAGGCCAGTATCACTAACAAGCACCATTGCCAAAATTTGTGAGAAAATAATCAAGAATAGATGGGTAAAACATCTGGAAGACAATGACATATTAAACCCAAGACAATTCGGATTCAGACAAGGAAGATCATGCTCCACAAACTTAATATGCTTTTACTCAAGACTAATAGACATAGTGCAAGAAAGAAATGGATGGGCTGATTGTGCATTCCTAGACTTGCAAAAAGCCTTTGACAAAGTACCACACAGAAAACTACTAAAAAAAACTGGAACACATAGGAGGAATACAGGGAAACCTACTAAAATGGATAGAGGACTTTCTGACTGGTAGAAAGATGAGAGTAGTGCTCAGAGAAAAATATTCAGACTGGAAAGAGGTGATCAGTGGAGTACCGCAAGGATCTGTGCTGGCACCAATAATGTTTGCTATCTATATGAATGACATGGATGAGGACGTGAACTGCTACATGAGCTTCTTTGCCGATGACGCCAAACTACTAAGGAAAATAGAAACTGATGAGGACTGTGAAGCACTGCAAGAAGACCTAAATAGGGTATGGAACTGGAGTCAGAAATGGGAAGTGGACTTTAATACGAAGAAGTGTAGCATAATGGAGTTTGGAAAAAGCAAAAACAGAATATCAGGAAAATATACAATTGGAACCAAAGAAGTAAAGAAAGTAGGATCCGAAAAAGATTTGGGAGTAATTATCACGAACGACTTGTCCTATGATATACAGATTAACAAAATTGTCGGGGAGACTTACAACTTGCTAAGATCAATAAAAGTGGCGTTTACATACTTGGACGAAGACATGATGAAAAAAATATTGGTTACATTGATAAGGCCTAGATTAGAGTATGCAGCGACATTGTGGTCCCCCAGTACCAAAAAGAATATAAAGAAAATAGAAAGAATCCAAAGAGCAGCTACAAAAATGGCACCTGCACTTGCAAACCTATCATACGAAGAGAGATTGGCTAAACTGGAGTTACCGACACTGGAGCAAAGAAGAGAGAGAGGTGACCTATTGACCATCTACAGAATCATGAAAGGCACAGAGGTACTCGATAGTGAGAACTTACTTAACTGGGACAAAAGAAACACAAGAGGACATGGAAAGAAAATAAAAAAACATAGCTATAGAAGAGAACTGAAGAAAAACAGTTTTCCTCATAGAGTTTTGGACACTTGGAACAAACTGGACAATGAAATAGTATGCGCAAAAACCATTCATGAGTTTAAAAACAAACTAGACACTGCAAGATACAAAGGCGGGACAACACGAGCATAGCTCCCCTTCCCGCAAAATACAACTAGGTAAATACAACTAGGTAAAACAACAGCTGGTTTATTTCCCACCTTTAACCATTTCCAATCCTTGACCCACTTCCCTTGCATTTACCCTTCACACCACACCATGTATAAATTGAACAACCAGGGTGACATAACACATCCCTGATGAAGTCCCACCTTTACCTCAAACCAACCACTCTCTCCATTTCTAATCCTAACACATGCTCTACTACTCTTGTAAATATAAAAAATATTGACTGCTCTTAACAGCTTTCCTCCTATCCCATATATCTGCAATACCTCCCACAGTGCCTTCCTGTCTACCCTGTCATAAGCCTTTTCCAGATCCATAAATGCCCAAAAAACATCCTTACCTTTTCTTATAGCTTTCTCACATATGTCTTACCACAAAAATCTGATCTACGCAACCCCTACTTGTCCTAAACCCACACTGTTCCTCACCAATTACTCCCTGTTCCTCTCCTAATCCTCTAAATCAAGACCCTCCCATAAGCCTTCCCAATTACAATTAACAAGCTGATCCCTCTGAAACTACTATACTCACACTTGTTCCCTTTTCCCTTATAAAGTGGAACTATACAGGCACTCCTCCAGTCCTCCGGCACTCTACCCTCTCTTAAACAAACATTAAATAACCTCACCAGCCAGTCCACCATCACTGTACCTCCTTTTTTCATTCTGCATGACATCCATCCAACCCAGGTCCCTTATCTACTCTCATCATTTTAACAACTGCCTTCACTTCATCTTTCCTTATTTCTCCTCCATTTTCCTCACTCATCATGGTCATTTTCATAGTGTTTCCCACTGCAACTACCTTTCCCTCCCTATCCTCCTTCACATTTAGTAACTCCCTAAAATACTCTGCCCATCTTCCTCTTACTGCCTTCTCTTCCATTATCATATCTCCATCTGCATCTTTTACCTTTTCTCCTTTACTTGATTCACCTCCTCTTCCTCTCTTAATTTCTTTCCAAAACACCTTTTTATTACTTTCAACATTTTCTGTCATACTCTTATCCTATTTCACATCTGCTCTCCTCTTTGCCTCCTTTATCTTATGCTTTACTTCTCTCTTTTCTTTGTACCTTTCATATGATTCTCTTGTCCTATTTTGTAACCAATCTGTGAAAGCTTGCTTCTTCTCTTCTACACCCTTCTTTGCTTCCTCATCCTACCACTCACTACCCTTCCTTCTATTTCCTCCCATCCTCCTTGTTTCATGCACCATCTTTGCACACCTTGTGACTCCCTCTTTGAACCATCCCCATTCCTCCACCCCTCCTAGTTCTACTCTATCCTTCACTCCTCTCTCAGCTTCTTCCTATACTACTCCTCCTTTTCTTTCAAAACAAAGCTAGATATAAATCAGCATGCTGACTGGTGGTATTACAACAACAACGTAAAAGAGCAAAATCACCAAATAAATGCATTCTGTAGCTTCCTGTAACCCCATCCATCCCTTGAGGCACAAGCCCTCCTGTCCTTTGCCATCAGGTTTGTGTGGGTGGTCACCCACAGGGTCCGGGAAGAAAAGTGGCTAGAGTGGTGTGCCACTTTCTCTGCCCAAACCTATGCTAGTACCCTCTGGAGAAAATTGCAACTGGCAACAGGTGCAGTTCCCTCCTCCCACTCACCCAGAGTCCAAACAACAGGCAGAGCTGTTGGTGCAGCAATTTGCAGACCACACCTCTTCCACCCAACTCCCCCCACCTGTCAGGCAGGAACAGCACTTCCTCCGATAGGACAGAAAGGATGTGACCCATGTGGCAATGGCCATGGCTGCCCTTGTACACTCGAGGAATTTTGGCAGGTTCGTCAGACAAGCAAGAATACAGCTCCTGGTAGCGATGGGATACCTTACTCCTTCCTGAGACAACTGGGACCTTCTGAGGAGCTGGCAGCACTGTCACTTATCAATGCCTCCTGGCAGGTGGGGCATCTTCCTGCAGAGTGGAAAAAGGCAGATACTGTACCAATTCCCAAGCCCAGGGACCCACACAGCTACAGGCCCATAACCATTACATCCTACATTGGCAAGACTGCTGAGTGGATGGTCCTCAGTTGCCTCCTATGGTGGATGGAACCCTTCCATCACAATATAGAGTTTCTTAAAAGGAGTAGCAGGAACTGACTGTGTGGCAACCCTTCTTGGATTGGTCGGTAGTCAGCCTGCAATTGTGGTATTTCTGGCTCTAGAAAAAGCATTTGAGCTAGCAACTGCTACTGCCATTCTTGCATCTTTTTTTGCTAAGGGGATCCAAGGGAGACTCCTGACCTGGGTTGCAGACTACCTCACAGATAGAATAGCAAGAGTGCGCTTCCAGGTTAGAAATGGGGCCGCCATCCCCTCGACCTTCACCGCAAGTAACGATGCCCATACCCACTCAGCCAGCGAATATGAAAATTGTATTACAACCATGTACAATAAAAATCATTTGGAGTACAGGGTTGGCATGTTTTATGTTTTCTCATTTATTCAGCCTCATTTGGGCTGGGAATAGAGGAATATATCTCCCCTCACCAGTTACATGCATACTAATATTAAAGACTAACTTCCCCCCTCCACACACATTTTGCCACTTTTGTCAAAAAATTAAGTCCCTGGTGCTCCTCTAATACCACTAAATGGCATTGCATTACCAGATTTACCTCACACTTCCAGTTCTCATCTTCACCCATGCTAAGATGAAATGAACACTTATCTAGACTACCCAAGAGTTTTGGTCCTAAGAGGTAACAGTGGATTGTCTGACTGAGTGGTGTCCCTTCAAACTAAATAGACTTCATCTCTTTATGTGGGAGACTACTAAATGTGGCCCCATCATTAAGTTAATCAGTCATTTTGGAGTCTATGGCTGAACAAAAGTTCCCCCCAAACTATTTCATGAATCACTCTTACAAACCTTTATCTCATCTCTTCACATTCTGTTTGGTCTTTTCCTCCATATTTTTCACCTCATGTCATTTAGTCAGTGACACATTTGCTATATCACTCATGACCCTTTCTGGCTAACATCCTAATTTTCTCTAACTGCCTCCACAATATTTTTCATTCCTGTCTGCTACATTGCTCAACTTGCCATTTCTGTTTCAGCGTTATTCTCAGAAATTATCTCTTATTCCCTGTTGAGCACTCTTTAGCTTTGTCATCCCCTTTGTCAATTTCCAAGCCTCATTTCCATAGATTATACCTGGAAATTTACCCTGATTGTAAACTTTAGGTTTGATGGTAATATTTGAGGGATCCATACAAAGTAGTTATGAGAAAACAGGAATTCATCAATATTACATTTTATGATACAATTTTATTTATATATATATAAAGTTTATTACATTAGAACTAACTTTATAACAAGGTTATGGTTTTTGTTCATCTTGAATAAACAAAAGTAAGGCTTAAATTCTGAGAAAATGAAACTGCACGATGTAATTGATAATCCTATGCATGAAATATTATCAAATAATCAGTTTTAACCACAGGATTCTAATGTTTTTTGTATCAAAATAAATTAAATTTAAAGTATATATATATATATATATGAAAGCAAGTTAAATGTTCTAACACATTGGTAAGATGAACTGAAATCCAACTATGAGAGAAAAGAAAGTTGTACGAAGATACATCTTTGTATACATGTATTTACATTATTATAGGATAAGAATGACCCTTCATCCATGAGGTGCTAAGATAAGAGGGATAATGAATGGGTTTTTGGATGAGTAGGTATAGGGTAGAAGCATCTCTTGACATAACCAGCCCCTTGTAAGATTAAAAGTCTTTTGGTGTGTATGACACAGATATCAAAGCACCCTTTCTCTCTTATAAATGGGATGTCCAAGTCAAAACATGCTCCCACCCCATGTGAGTTCCACTTATGAAAAGTTACTGAATATCAATGAATCAGTCACATCAAGTTAACTGGGAATTACTTCCCAAAGACTCTGCAGAGTAAATCCTTCTTTGAGCTTTTCAACAGCTAACCCAAGCTCAGGGGCATAGACAGGTTCTCCATCCTGGTGTCGGCCATCAGCGAGGTAAAGAGTAAGAACATCACTCGTCTCCACAACTGAATCATCAATCTCAGGCTCATCTGCAAAAGGGATCTCCATCTGCTGTTCTTCCATCATGTTTGCCTGGAAATTTGGTCAGGTTAGGAAAATCAGAGAGGATAACTTAGGTCAAACTTGATATAACAGGAGGTTACTGTCAATAATGTAATCACTTGGTATGTTAAATGAATAAAATTAAAGAAAGAAAATGGATATATAAAATATGCAGTTTTCGATGAAACCTTCAGTGATAAAATGTTATCCATATATAAGAGCTATGTTTGCCCAAGCATTGTCTAATGACTGTAAAAAAGGTCTTCATTCATTTGTAGTGACTAAAGCAATCTGAAGTAACTTCAAAGAAAAAAATACCAAAATAGAAAATGTTCCCAGTACATCAGAGCTCAAGGACAAAGGAAAATTGTATTTATTTCAGTAAAGTAGAAGTTCATCTACTGAAATGGCTTTCTATAATTCAAACATTCCAGGGCACTTCAAAAAGTATGACAGATTTAATTTATTTTCTACAGAGGAAGAAAAAGGTCTATTCATCAATCAACCCTTTCAACCAAATAATGCTCTCTACAGATTTTGTTCTGGTTAATGCTATATGATTTTATTCAGCTGAGGGACAGGTTTGTGACAAATGGTGTCTTGATTGATCAAGATCTTATTTTGTCCTCTATATATGACTTGCAGCTTAATAAAATCAGAACAAAACCTTAATAAAGCATCACCAGATCAAAGGGTTCAAAGTCTAACATAAATGACAGTGAAAGTTTGATCAGCTGAGTTTTCTTGAATGTACAATGTCTGACGAATTATTGCCAAGCTGATGCATGAGTCCACTGTGCTCTATGTATGCGTGCAAAGAGGACTATTTGCTGCCTACCTGACCAAACGAGTTAAGTGAATACGCTCTGGGCATCATATTCAAATCATAATCTTCCTCAATATCCTGAAATATTGTGTAAGTGTTCAAATGATTTCATAATTTTTTTTAAACAAACATACATACATACATACATATACCAAGGCTTTTTCCCCCTTACAAGGGAGGTAGCCAAAAAGGGAAAGGCATAAAAACACTCCCACCCATTTCATCCCTAAATACACTCCACACCCCTCCCACCCTTCCTCTCATCTGAGCACCTCCTGGATGACGGGTCATCCCTGCACCCTGCCCACCGCCCTGGGTCAGAAGCAGTGTCGCAAGACACAGTACATCCACAGCAAGGCCGCTTCATTTAATCGGCGACCCCCCCTCTCCGTCCCCCTTTGCATATAAGGAGAGGACGGGGAGAAATCCCTTTGGGCTGCATCAAAATTTACTCGCACATACTACCCCACCCCCCACCCCCCCGCCCATTCCTCCTCATGCAGTCACAACATCATCCATATACAACCATTCTCCACTCACCTCTGTCTTCCGTCCTCTCCCTTCCTTCCTCAACAGACATTCCCCTCTTCCCCAAAGCCCCCTTCACCCCATCCATCCACCTCATCCTAGGACGTCCCCTCATGTTCACTCCCTCCACATCTGCCTTCCATACCTCCTTTACTAGTCTTTCTTCACTCATTCTTTCCATGTGTCCAAACCATCCTAATATTCTTTCATCAACCCTCTCTCCCAAATCCTTTTTCACCCCTGTTCTCCTCCTCACCTCCTCATTTCTCACTCTATCTAGCCTAGTAACCCCCACCATACTTCTCAGACACCTCATCTCAAACACATTCAAACTCCTTCTCTCTTCTTCTCTTATGTTCCACGTTTCTGCCCCATACAGTGCTGTTGGCACAATCACTCCTTCATACAGTCTCCTCTTCACATCCATTCCCAAATGTCTATTTCTCATTACACTCTTTAAACCACCTAGGCATTTACTCGCTTCTCTCAATCTACATTCTACCTCCACCTTCACTCCACCTTTTCCTGCTACACTTGCACCCAAGTATCTAAAACTTTCCACTTCCTCCAGTCGCTCTCCCTTAATGTTCACTTCCAGTCTACTGCCACTTTCACCCCTTGTACATCTCATCACCTTACTTTTACCCACATTTATCTTTAGCTTTCTTCTATCACATACTCTCCCAAAACTCTGCCACCAACAAACAAAATAATAAAATGTGGACATATTCTACATTCTACTGATGTTTACATATGTACATAAAACCAAAGGCAACTTTCCATCTTAGGAGGGGGTGGCCCAGTGAAAGTATACAACCACCCTTTACCTATCCAACACCTATTTATTGTCCATTCTATCTAAGCTCCTTATGGATGAAGGGTCATTCTGGTCCCCTAACTCACTTCTTTGGTCAAAAGCAATGCAGCAAGACACGGGACCTCCATTGCAAGAGCAGCCGAGCTGGTTTAACTCCACTGCTTCATTACATGATGACCCTCCCTCATCATCTACTTCAGAATTTATAGAACACAAATTTTTCATTAATTTACAATCACTCTCCACTCACACCTATCTCTTGCCCTCTTGCATACCTGCATGACAGACATTCTCTTTGTAGCCAAGGCCCCCTTCACCCCATCAATCCATCCATCCATTCAATTCTTGGTCTTCCCTTCAAGCTTTCTCCATCTGTCTGTGCCTTCCACATCCTTTTCTCTAGTCTTTCTTCACTTATTCTTTCCACATGCCCAAACCATCCCAGTATTCTTTGATCAAGCCTATCTACCAGCTCTTTTTGCCCCTGCTCTCTGCCTCACCTCATTTTTCATCTGTCCATCATTGTAACCCCCCCACCCATACTTCTTAAATACTTCATCTCAAAGACATTTAACTTCCTCCTTCTGCTTCTACAAATTTCAAATTTCTGCTCCATATCACCTCATAGGCATAATTATCCCACTCTTTGTGTAGCATTCATACCAAGAAACCTATTTCTCAAGATACTTTCCATTCCACTCCAGAAATTCACTTGCTCCCCTTGCTTTATTGTTTACCATCTTTACTCCTTCATTTCCTGCTACATGTGAACATAAGTGCTTAAAACTCTTCACTTCTTTAAAACTCACCTCCAACTCACTCCCACCCTCTCCCCTTGTACACCTTGTCATCCTTGGCCCACATTTATTTTTAGTTTTCTCCTCTCACATATCACAAACATTAAACAACCTCACCAGCCAGTCTACCATCACTGTACCTCCCTTCTTTAGACACTCTGCATGACACCCATCTAACCCAGGTGCCATACCTAATCTCATCATTTTAATAACTTTTTCACCTCGTCTTTTCTTATTTCTCCTACATTTTCCTCATTCATCACTCTCATCTTAGCACCTCCCAATGCAACTACCTTTCCCTCCTTATCCTACTTCACATTTAGCAACTCTCTTAAATACTCTGCCCATCTTCCTCTTTTTGCCATATCTTCCATTATCATCTCTCCATCTGCACCTTTTACCTTTTCTTCTCTACTTAACTTGCCTCCCCTTCCTCTCTAAATTTCCTCCCAAAACATCTTTTTATTACTACAAAAATTTTCTGTCATACTCTATAGCAAAAATATGTGAAAAAGTTATTAAAAGTAAATGGATTAAACATTTAGAAGAAAATAATATACTGAATCCAAAACAATTTGGATTTAGACATGGAAGGTCATGTGCCACTAACTTGATTTGCTTTTACTCGAAGCTAATAGAAATAATCCAAGAAAGGGACAGATGGGCAGGTTGTGCTTTCCTAGATCTACAAAAAGGATTTGATAAAGTACCACACAAAAAGCTACTAAGAAAAATTGAAACAATGGGTAGTGTACAAGGAAAGTTATTGGAATGGATGGAAGATTTCTTGAACGGGGAGAAAAAAGAGGGTGATACTTAGAGACAAAAACTCAACCTGGGAAGAAATGATAAGTAGAGTTCCACAAGGTTCTGTATTGGCTTTAATAATGTTTGCCATATATATAAATGACATGGATGAAGGTGTGGAATGTTATATGAACTTCTTTGCAGATGATGCAAAACTACTAAAGAAAGTACGTACAGAGGAAGACTGTGAATCACTACAGAAAGACCTGGATAAAGTCTGGGAATGGAGTCAAAAGTGGGAAGTGAACTTCAACATCAAGAAATGTAGTATAATGGAGTTTGGAAAAAGAAAAATAGAATATCAGGGCAATATAAATTTGGTACAAAGGAAGTAAAAAAAGTTAGCTCGGAAGGGGACCTAGGAGTAATAATCACCAAAGACATGTCACCTGACAATCATATCAACAAAATAGTTGGAGAAACCTTCAATTTACTAAGATCAATGAAAGTGGCCTTGGACTACTTGGATGAGGAAATGGTAAAGAAAAT
This sequence comes from Oratosquilla oratoria, assembly GCF_046742065.1. Taxonomy (NCBI): domain Eukaryota; kingdom Metazoa; phylum Arthropoda; class Malacostraca; order Stomatopoda; family Squillidae; genus Oratosquilla; species Oratosquilla oratoria. The sequence continues at coordinate 30,754,034 of NC_134797.1, forward strand.
ATTAGTCACATTGATAAGACCAAGATTGGAGTATGCTGCGACATTATGGACACCCAGTACTAAAAAGAATATAAAGAAATTAGAAAGAATCCAAAGAGCAATGACAAAGATGGCACCAACACTTTCTAAATTGACATATGAACAAAGATTGGACAAACTGGAACTACCAACCCTGAAGCAAAGAAGAGAAAGAGGAGATCTACTGACTATTTACAAAATTAAGGAAGGGATGGAAGTCCTCGACATAGATGATTTATTAAAGTGGGATAAGAGAAAAACAAGAGGATATGAAAAGAAACTCAAAAAGGATAGTTATAGAATACATACATACATACATATACCAAAGGCTTTTTTTCCTCTTATAAGGGAGGTAGCCAAAAAACAAAGGCATAAAAACCACTCCCATTCCATCCCCATCACACTCCACTTGCCTCCATCCTCTTCCCTCCTTCTTATCTTGGCACCTCCTGGATGACGGGTCATTCCTGCATCTTGCCCACTGACCTGGGTCAGAAGCAGTGTTGCAAGACACAGCACATCCACAGCAAGGCTGCTTCATTAAATTAGCAATCCCCTCTCCGTCCCCTCATGCAGAAAAAGAGAAGATGGGGAGAAATCCCTTCGGGCTGCATCATTCTATTTCTCATTCATACTCCCTCACCCCCCAATCCACCTCATGCATCATATCATCCATATACAACCATTCTCCATTCCCCCCCTCTCTTCTGTCCTCTCCCATCCTTCCTCAACAGACATTCCCCTCTTCCCCAAAGCCCCTTTTATCCCATCCATCTCATCCTAGGTTGACCCCTCATGTTCAGGGAGAAGGTACGTCTGCCATAAGTCGAAACTTGGGTTTGGTATATGGTAATTTCAATTTGCGGTAAGGTAAGGTATAGCAAGGACTCGCTGTATAGCTACCCCTTCTCTCCCTCATCCTCTCTTCACTCCTGAGAACCTTCCAACTACACTCCCAAAGTCACACTTGCCCCACCCTCTCAACTTAGTTTCACTCAATGCCAACGCATCCATCTTTCTTTTCACAAACATACTGCCTATCTCTTCCCTTTTACTCTCATCTGTAGCACATCCACACACATCAAAAGACCTGAACCTTAGGGTACTGGTTGGAAAACTCCTACACCCTCTTATGCCTTTAGTTTTTTAGGAATGTCCCCTTTGGGGCTACAGGGAGAGGGATGCCTAGTCCTAATCCCTGTCAGTTTTTTTCGCCTCTTACAACTCACGTGGGAAGACTTGGTGGCAGCATTCTTTCCCCCCACCACCTTATATATAAGGAAATTAATTTTTTTTATAGGAGTGGTAGATCAGAGTGAGAAAATGGTATGTAAACTAAAACCTAGAAGACAAATGAAGGGGAAGGAAGAAGAAACAAGAATTAATATGGCATTCACAAATATAGATGGTTTAATATCAGGAAAATAAAGATAAATGACTATTTGAAAAAAAATTAATAAATGAATAAATAAATGTTTTGCTGCAACCAAGTTTAATAAAAGTATCAACATTCAAATAGGCTAAAGAAAACATAACATATGGAGAAGGGACATGAAAGGAAAAATTGGAGGTAGAGTGATGATGGTAATAAAAAAATTGCACTGAAGTAGAATTTTGTTCCTTTCCTATATACTTCAATTAGGGAAATGCATATACACACATATACTTACAATTAGGTAAATAGAAGTCTTCAAAATTTTGAGAGGAATTGATAGCATCAGAACTGAAAATATTCTTATACTAAACACTAACCAGACAAGAAATAGTTGCCTCAATCTTTTAAGATACAAATCAAATCCATAGGTAGGTAAACATAATCTCATGAACCAGATAATCTATGAATGGAATAAACTTCCTGCCAAGGTGAGTTAAAAGTTTTAAAGTTCATTTGGATAGATACCTCAACAAAATGTAATGTCTATCAACTGGTTGTTCTATTTTATATACATACCAAAGACCCTTTCCACCTTGTAAAAGGGGTTGTCCAAGTACATGTCTGCTACATACACATCATCTCTCCCATTTTGTTTAATTTGGTTATTTGGATGTATGTTTAATTTTTTATTGTTTTTTGCATGACCCCATTATGGACTGAATAATTTGTTGGCATGCTTTGCTATTGTAATTCTTTATATACTATTGGAATTCATGTCCTATCCTCCCATCCACTGATACATCCATCCCTACATATATAAACAAGTTTATCTCCTCATTTTTCTTCTCTTTACTGACTGGTCCATTCCTGTGCAGATAATTTTACCCTTCCTGAAATCCACTCCATGTTCCTATAAAAATTTGACATTATTAGTTTTTATAAATGCCTTATAATGCCTTGGGGGATTAAAAAGTATAATGAGAAATAGACATTTGGGAATTGATGCTAAGAGGTTGTATGAAGGGGCGATTGTGCCGACAGCGCTGTATGCAGCAGAAACATGGACCGTAAGAGAGGAAGAGAGAAAGAATTTAAATGTGTCTGAGATAAAATATCTGAGAAGTATGGTAGGGGTTACTAGGATTAATAGAGTGAGAAACGAGGTGAGGAAGAGAGTGGGGGTGGAAAAGGAGTTGGGAGATAGGGTTGATGAAAGAGTATTGGGATGATTTGGATATATGGAAAGGAGTGAAAAAGATTAGTAAAAGAAGTGTGGAAGGCAGAGGTGGATGGAATGAACAGGAGGGGGCGACCAAGGATGAGATGGATGGATGGGGTAAAAGGGGCATTGGGAAAGAGGGGGATGTCTGTTGAGGAATGAAAGGAGAAGATAGCGAGAGGAGAATGGTTGTGTATGGTTGATGCTGTGATGCATGGAAGGGAGTAGATGGGGGATGGGGTTTAGGGAGTATGTGTGAATGATATTTTGATGCAGACCAAAGGGATTTCTACCAGTCTTCTCCTTTTATGCATGAGGAGATGGAGAGGAGGGGTTCGCTGATTAAATGAAGCAGTCTTGCTGCATTGCTTCTGACCCAGGGTAATGGGTGAGATACAGGGATGACCCAATCCAGGAGGAACTAAGAAAAGAGGGAGGGAGGGGTGGTAAATGGGAGTGGAGTATGTGGGGATGAAATGGGTGGGAATGAATTTATGCCTTTGACTTTGGCTACCTCCCTAGTAAGGGGAAAAAACCCTTGGTATATGTATATATATATATGTATGTATGTATAACTTTTCTTCGCAGATTCTACACCTAGGTCTTTTAATCCAACACTCACCAACTGCCACTTGTGTGGATGTTTGGGCATGGGACATAAACCCACTTTGGGAATTGGTGGTGTTATATATCCTGGGCCCAAATGTCTGCACAAGTGGCAGTTATCGAGTGTTGTATTAAGAGACCTAGGTGTACCTGCATGTGGTGATCTTGCAAGAAGAGGTTCAAAGAGAACCATCTTCCTGATGCTTATCTTCACCACCTGGAGAGGCAACCTTAATGGACCGACACTAGATCTCACAACGGCCTAAGATCTGTCCCTATCAACAAAAAGAGCTGACAACCAGCAACTGCTTCCCTCCTTCTACTACAAGCTGATGAAAGAAACAGTTCCACATTAGAAATACGAGATCTATTAAAAAAAAACGCAGACTGTTGAATTGCGCATCTCCAGTTGGTTCCTGGGGAATCTGCTTGGTGTTGCTAGGTTTGCACAGATCAGCTGATTACGACACCATTTCCCAATTGCAGATATCTTTATTTGTGTATTAGCTACATGGTTTTTAGTGAAGTGTGATTTTTTCATTTGGCAGATTTCAGAATGAATGATGTGAAGGAGCAACAACTTGCAGTAAAATTTTGTGTTAAACTTGGAAAATCTATGACTGAAACTTTTGCTATGCTTAACACAGCTTATGGTGATGTTGCTATGAAGCGTACAGCATGTTTCAAGTGGTATGAGTGTTTTAAGGATGGTTGACAGTCCATTGAAGATGATGAGTGTCCTGGACGTCCTTCCACTTCAATCGACGACCCACACATTGACAAAATCAACACCCTGGTGCAGGCAAATAGACATCTGACTGTCAGGGAGCTTGCTGAAGAGTGTGGGATATCAGTTGGATCGTGTTACGAGATTTTGCCAAAAAGATTGAAGATGCACCACGTTGCTGCAAAATTTGTGCCACACCTGATGACGAACGAACAAAAACCCCATCGTGTCCAGGTTTGTCAGGAATTGCTTGATCATTCAGAAGAAGATGAAAACTTCTTGTCCAGGATCATAACAGGTGATGAATCATGGGTTTATGGTTTTGACATTGAAATGAAGGTCCAATCGTCACAGTGGATGAATATCCACCAGACCCAAAAAAGCTCGCCAAGTTCGATCTAAGGTCAAGGTGATGCTGACAGTTTTCTTCGATACTAAGGGTGTTGTTCACCATGAGTACCTCCCCGAAGGCTCCACAGTGAACCAGACTTACTACACTGAAGTTCTGAAATGTCTGAGGGACGCCATCCATCGTAAAATACCATAAATGTGGAGGAGTGGCGATTGGTTTTTCCCTCATGACAATGCTCCAGCCCATTCAGCCCTCAGAACTCGTGAGTTTTTGGCCAAACACTCGATCACTGTTCTTCCCCCCCCCTACTCATCTGACCTTGCTCCTTGCGATTTTTTCTTGTTCCCCAAACTCAAAAGACCTTTGAAAGGAAGAAGATTTGAGATGATTACCGAGATAAAGGCAAATGCGATGAAGGAGCTGAAGGACATTACAAAAGAAGCATACCAGGACTGTTTCAACAAGTGGAAACACCATTGGGACAAGTGCGTGCCTTGAGGAGGAGAGTACTTTGAAGGGGACCCAGATTTGTAACTTCATATAGTGCATTTGGTTTATGACATCAGTCCGCATATTTTTTTTTAACAGACCTAGTATTGACACTACCCCAATGTTTCTATCTAGAAAGATCTAAAGGAGGGCCTAAAGATCATTGCCAGCAAATGTGAGGTTTCTAGTTAATGAAACTACAAGAAACAATTATTACTATTCCTATCACCTATAAATACCACATTGTTCATAAACAAAAATTACTGAGCTCCCCTTTCAGTATTTCATTCCACTTCTTCAATCTCATACCTCTATTTCACATCCCCATAACTATCTTCTTCATCAATTCACCCATATAAACATTAAAACATTCAGAGTTACTGTGTAAGAAGAACAAATTATAACACTATATCTAATTTAAGTATATGTAAAAACCTATACTCACTGATGGTATCACAATATGAAATGCCTTTATATTTGAGAAGTCTCATTATAATGTGACTTTTTTTTTTTTTTTTTTTTTTTTAGTAATAATGATACTAACCTTGTCTTGGATTGTAAACTCAACACCAAAGATTGGGCACTGAGAGTATACGTTGAAGAGGGAAGAGATTTCTTTATGAACCTCATGTAGCTTCTCAACTGGATCTATACGGAAGCCTAACACATATCCTCCACTGGCTTCTGAACTTTCAACAACAAGTGCCATACCAAACTTGGATTCCCGCACTTTGACCTGGAATCACATTCATTTATAAAGATATAAACCTAGAAAAAGTACATGTGAGTTTTGAAATCCATTAGCAGAATTTATTGAAGGAACATTCATATAAAATGATGTGAAAATTAGAAACAGTAAGTATGTATTCAGAAGCCTACAGACAAAATTATTTCATGGGAAAAAAAAAGGACTTACTGATGCCATTTGAAGATATGGTAAGGAGATGTTGAATTGGTCATTCATATTGGCAAACCATACCAGCCGCACATTAGTTATGACAAAAGTCCCTAGGTTGCCCTACAATGGAAATGTCTGTTAATATAATTGTAGGTACTGCTTCCACTTATACAAATTCAAAAGTGAAAAGAAAAAATATATTCATATTTCAGTTGAGCAATATACTGAAGTCTCCTTATAAGGGAATATGGTTAAATCAAAGCATACATTTTATCCAGACTTCACATGTATACATACATATACCATAAGGCCCTTTCCCCTTTATAAGGAAAAGGCCAGCCATGGGATGTATCCAACTTTCATTTATCCCACACCCATCCAACATCCATTTGTTGCCCTGATCCTTATCTAAGATCCTCAGGTCAGCAAGACATAGCACTTCCACAGCATGGCTCAACAGCCAAAGCTGGTTTACCCCAACCAGTTCATTACATGGTGATCCTCCCTCACCATTCACTTGTGAATTTACAGAGCAGACAAGAAGAAAGCCCTTTAGGCTACATAAAATTTATCACCCATTCACAGCCACTCTCCACCCACACTCTTGCTCTCTCCCTGTCCTCCTCAGCTGACATTCCCCTTGCAGCCAATGGATCCCTTCACACCATCCATTCATCCCATTCTTGGTGTTGTACATAAGTTCACTCCATCCACCTCTGCCTTCCACATTCTTTTTTGCTAGTTTCTTTTCACTCATTCTTTCCATAAGCCCAAACCATCCAAGTATTCTTTGATCAATCCTACTTGCCAGCTCTCTTTACATCACCACTCTCTGGCTCACCTCCTTATTTTTCATTCACATTCGCATCCTCATAACACCATCATACTTCTTGAACATTTTATCCCAAACACATTCAAATTCTTCCTTTCAGCCTACCTTAAATTCTTAGTCTCTGCCCCATACAATGTTGTTGCCAAAATCACCATGTCATAGTCTTTTCTTCATGTTCATCACCAGATGCCTATTTAATCATTAACTTTTCATTCCCCTAAGACATATATTTGCTTCCCTTACTCTATAATTTACCTTCACCCCTACAACTCCATTCTCTGTTACATATAATCCTAAATAGTTAAAGATTTTTCCCTTCCTCCAGCCTCTCTCCTTTAAGATTTACCTTTAACTCATTGCCACCCTCTTCCTTTATACATTTCATCACCTTTTGCCCATATTTACTTTCAGTTTTCTCTCACAGATCCTCCCAAACTCTGCCACTTATTGCCTTAGACCCTCTTCTGACCCAGCCACAAGTCCAGCATCATCTGTAAGCAGCAACTGGCTCACCCTCCAACTTCCCTTCTCACTCACCATTTTCACAGTGACATAATGCAACCTTGGCAAAGGCCCACCTTCACCTTAAACCCCTCTCACCATTCCAAACCCCAACACAAGATCTACTACTAATGTAAAAGCTTTTGATTGTCCTTAACAACTTTCCCTCATCCCTTATATCTACAATACATCTCACACTGCCTTCCTATCTACCCTGTCATAAGCCTTCTCCAAATCTATAGACAAGAAAAAATAAATAAATAAATAGATAAAAAAAAAATCATTAACTTTTGCCAAACACTTCTTACAAATCTTCCTTACCACTAAAATTTGATCCATGCACCTTCTACTTTGCCTAAAGCCATGCTATTCCTCACCAATCCCTCAATTCTTTTCCTAATACTCTCAATTAAAACCCTCTCATATGCCTTTCCAATTACATTCAACAAACTGATCTTTCTAAAACTACTACAATCACATTTGCACCTTTTTCCTTTGCAAAATTGAATTCTATATGCACTTCTACGGTCTTCCAGCACATTTTCCTCCCTCAGGAACATTAAACAACCTTACCAGCCAATCTACTATAACCATTCCTCCCTTTGTCAAACACTTTGCATGACACCCATCCAACCCTAGTACCTTATCAGCTCTCATCATTTTCAATGCTCTTTGTACCATTGTACCTTCACCCCAAAACCCATCTATCCAACTCTTTCTTGGTTCTTCCCTCAAATTCACTCCATCCACCTCTGCCTTCCACTCTTTTTGCTAGTTATTTCTTACTTATTCTTTCCATGTATCTAATCCATAGTATTCTTTCATCTACCCTATCTTCCAGCTTCCTTTCCATCCCTACTCTTTTCCTCATCTCTTCATTTCTCATTCTATCCATCCTCATAACACCCATCACACTCTCAAACATTTCATCTTGAAACACATTTTAATTTCTCCTTTCTGCCTCTCTTAAATTCCAACTCTGCCCCATACAATGACATAGGTACAATCACCCTTTTGTATAGTGTTCTCTTCACATCCATCCCCAGATACCTATTTCTCGTGACATTTTTCATTCCCCCAAGATATTTACTTGACTCCCTCAATGTATAGTTTACCTCCACCCCCATTCCTTTAATCTTGTAGTATAATTAAATGAGATACAGTATAACTTCATCCTAAAAGACAAGTTAACAATCTACCTGATCACTTGAAAGATTCCAAACTCCATTCACTCTTGAAAATATCTGCTCTTGTGGTAAAATCCTCAGTTGCTTATTTTGAATGATGGCCCCTCGTAACTTGAGTTCTCTATAAATTTTTGATGAATTGTAGGCCCTGTAAATTAACATTAAATATAGAATATTTAGAATAAATTACAGAAGTAGTATGAGATGTACACATGATAGAATATTGTAAATGATGCTAATCAAACTGGTAATGCACAGTGATGAAGAAGGTCTGGACTACAATTTTAAATGCAATAATAATAAACATATATGATTAACATTTACAACTTGCACTATGTAGCCAAAGAGGATATAAGGCACCTTACAACAAAATTTCCCCTGTAAACCTTTTCTTTTTAACATTTCAGGATTTATATACACTAAACCCTTGATATAATGGATCTTGGATATAACGGACAAAAAATCTGACCAGACAAACCCTCACTATAATGGATTTTCATCCATTATAGTGAGGGATCCTCGGTTATAACGGATCTTCGGATATAATGACTGACCCGTCCCCATATCATCTGATATATAGAGGGTTTACTGTAATTTCTAATATGGGACAAACTTCAGGGTATAATGGATCTGTCCAGTATTTCCTTTGGATATAACAGATCCTCAGTTATAACAGATCTTTGGCTATAACGACAGACTCCTGTCCCCATATTGTCCGTTATATCAAGGGCTTACTGTACTGTACATGTCAAAGGCTCTTTCCCCCTTACAAAAGGGATGGCCAAGTCAAACAATATAACCATGTCATTTTCATATATACATACATACATATACCAAAGGCTTTTTCCCCCTTACATGGGGGGTAGCCAAAAAGAAAAAGGCATAGAAATCCCTCCCACCCATTTCATTTCCCATATATTCCACTCCCCTCCACCCTCCTCCCTCCCTCCTATCTTGGCACCTCCTGGATGACGGGTCATCCCTGTATCCTGTCCACTGCCCTGGGTCAGAAGCAGTGTCACAAGACACAGCACATCCACAGCAAGGCTGCTTCATAAATTCAGCGACCCCCCCTCTCCGTCCCCTCATGCAGAAAAGGAGAAGACGGGGAGAAATCCCTTCGGGCTGCTAACCTCTTCAACAGTCAACCACTCTCTGAAATACTCTACCCATGTTCTCCTTACAGTCTTCTCTTCCATTAACATCTCCCCATGTGCACCTTTTACCTTTTCCTCTTTACCTTCACTTTTTCACTTCCTTCTAACAGATTTTATAATTTTTTTGAAAATTTTCTGTCATAATCCTACCCCACTTTATATCTGCTCTCCTCAACATTACATTATACTTCTCTTCTCTTTTTCTTGTATCAATCATGTGCTTCCCAAGTCATACCTTTTGAAATAATACATCCTTAACATAAATTTTCTAATAGCCTAGTGTGCTATGAATTTGTTCCATTTCCTTTTTTGTACATCTTACATTTTCAGTGTACAGTGTATCATTGCTTGTTATTGTATTATTGCCTCAGTTCAGAATAAACCATGGTACAGATCCCATGTGTATTTGTCATTTCCTCCTCAAAACATATCCATTCTTCTTCTACTCCTACCTCTCCTCTCTCCATCACCAACTCCCATACCTCTCTCAGCTTCTCCTGGTTACCTGGGAGCTGTAAGTCTCCTGGAAGAGAGAACTAGGGCAAAAGATCAACTGACTGAACTTCAAGTGCAGCTTCATCTAGTTCACTGCAGGTGATAGTGTGTGTAAAAGTGAAATATCTAGCCAATAACTAAATTCATGAATATTAACTCCATTGTACTGCATCATATTAATCATAAGCTAAACCAAGTAGTTGTACGGTATAGAAAAAATTCCTATGAATCTAAGCAATACTTAAGACTGTAACTTTCAATAAAACATAGTCACCCATAAAATGTTTTCAATATAAGTGGACTGGAAGTATCTAAATATACTTATCAGGTATACTGAAACTTATAATGGAACCATACTTACTTATATACTCCAATAACTGAAGTAAATAACCTAGAGGTACTGGGCACTAGATTTGTAAAGATGAACTCAAAACGAGTGTTGTTGGCTTTTGTCAGTATATATAAAGCTTCAGTAAGCCCTCTTAATTTCTGCAAAAACAAATTAATCATTAAACTAAAGTAAAAATAAACAAAGCCAATGTCCACTATAGCATTTACGTAGTTAGTATTCACATAAGCATTCCTAAGAATAAAACTGAATTGATAAATTTATGAATTTAGCTGTGCAGCAAAATCAGCATAGAATACCTCCATATCTTAACTGAAATAGCTTTCAAATCTTGTGGGATAAGTGATTTCTCTCAATATTATGATGCTTGGTACTAACTATAAGATATATACCCCAAAAGTCCCTTTCCCCTCACAAGGGGATGGGGAGGGGCTAACCAGCATATACTCATACATACATCCCACACCCATCAAATACTTCATTGTTGTTGCTTCTACCTTACCTCTTTATGAATGAAGGGTTATTTCTGTCTCTTGCTCACTACCTGAGTTAGAAGCAATGCAGCAAGACACAGCAACTCGATAGCAGGGCCCAACATCTGAAGCTAGATTACCCTGACTGCTGCATTGCATGGTGACCCTCCCCTTTCATCCACTCAAGAATTTACTGAGCATACTAGAAGAAAACCCTTTGGGCCATGTCAGTTTCCCATCTATTCACATCCACTCTCCATTAACACACTATCTTTTGGAGGAGTGGGGAAGAAGGTAAATTATAGAGTAAGGGAAGCAAGGAAACGTCCTGTAAAATGGGTATCTGGGGGTGAACACAAAGAGAAGACTGTATGATGGAATGATTATACCCAAGACTGTATGGGTCAGGGACTTAGAATTGAAGGGAGGCAGAAATGAGTCTGAATGTGTTTGAGATAAAGTCTTTCAAGTATGGTAGAAGTTACAAGGATGGACACAGTGAAAAATAAGGGAGTGAAGCAGAAAGCACTTGTGAAAACAGAGCAGGCAGATAGGGATGATCAAAGAATACTGGAGTATTTCAGGCATACAGATATAATGAATGATGAAAGACAAGCAAAAAGAGTGGGGAAGGCAGAGATAGATGGAATGTATATGAGGGTAAGAGTGAGATTAGGATGGATGGATGGGGTGAAGGGGTACTTGGGTATATGGGGAATGTCTGACAAGCAGTAAAGGGAAATGGCAAGAGATAGGTGAGAGCAGAGAGTGACTGTGAATGGATGAGAAGTTGAAGCTTCCAAATAGGATTTATCTTATCTGCACTGTAAATTCTTGAGTGGATGAGAGGGGAGGGTTGCCACATAATGAAGAAGTAAGGGGTAAACCAGCTTCATCTCTCAGGCCCTATAGGGGTGTTTTGTCTTACTGTATTGCTTCTGAACCAGGAAGTGTGTAGGGGACAGGGATGGCCTTTCCTCTACAAAGGACTAAGATAAAAAGGAAAACTAAGGTATGTTAAATGGGTGTGGGATGGGTGAAGTGTGGATGAATAGTTTGGAAGACCACCCCCCTCATAAAAGGGAAAAGGTCTTTTGGTATGTATTAGTATTGTATAGATATGAGAGATTGTATTTACAACACTGTATTTGAGAATTATGGTAGAGTTTACATGGATATATGGAGTCAGAAGTGCAGAGGTGAGGTGGAGAGTTGGAGGTGGAAAGGGAGCTGACAGATAGAGTAGATCAAAGAATTCTGAGATGGTTTGAGCACAAGGGGAGAATGAGCGAGGAAAGACTGACAAACTATGTGGATGGCAGAGATGGATGGAATGAAATTCCAGGAGGACTGAGAATGAGAATGGAATGAATAAGTGAGATGAAGGGTGCCTTGGTTAAAAGGGTAAAGTGTATTGAGCAGGGAAGGTAGAAGGCAAAAGGTAAGTGTAAATTGAAAATGGTTATGAATGGATGATAAATTGATGTGGCCAATTCAGACTTCTTCATCCTCTTGAATAACTTGAATGGTTGAGGATGGAGAGTCGCCTTGTAAATGAAGCTGTGAGGGTAAACCTACTTTGGCTGTTGGGCCCTGCTGTAGAGGTGCTGTGTCTTGCTGCACTGTTTCTGACCTAGGTAGAGGGGAGGGGGCATGGACGGCCTTTCATCCACAAGTAATTTAGATAAAAGGAAAACAAATGGGTTTTGGATAGGTATGGCATGGGTGGAGAATTGGTGCATGCCTTTGCTGGTTACCTCTCTTATTAGGGGAAGAAGACTTTTGGTATATAGATAGATATATACAAGTAGGAAGATGCAGAAAATCACCTTCATTCAATGCAGCATTCTTTGCAAAAGTTAATCACTGGATCTCAGTCATAATTACTATAATATGTAGGCTAGAGGAGGGTAAATATCCCATGTTCTGATAAACCTATTGGCAATATGCAGATAATTTACAACCAATTAAGATATGAAAATAGTCCATGTTGTGGGAAAATACATGTGATACACACACAATGTGAGTCATAAACCATATAAAATATTATGTACACTTTCTTCTATGTGTGCTACATACAGAATTAACAGTTTTGGTGGTGACATTGATTATGCAGTTGTAGCCCACAGCTGAAAAGATAATAATAATAATAATAAAAAATAATACAAGTTTTAAATTTCTTCTACTATAAACAGTATGAAGAACTGGAGCAAGATGAATTTTATCTCCACAAATTATATATTGTGATTTTATTTACAGTAAACATTAATTTACTTACACAATGACACTCGCTGCATTGTGTGGGAATGCCATATCAAACGAAGATTTGTAATAACAAGTCTACCTCGGTCTCCTGAATTTCCTTTTGTATCCTCTATAGCATCTAATTTGTCTACCACACGCTCCCCTGGTCGCATTTTCATCTGCCTGTAAGTCATATGGAAAGCCGATATATATATATATATATATATATATATATATATGTAAGAGGGCTGATTAAGTCAAAATACATCATCACTTCATACACACTAAAACCAATTCAATACTCCTCCCATTTCAGCACATATTTGACAATTTCATCATAACCTATGACTTCAACATCTCCATATAATACTGACATAAAAATCATATTCACAAATTGCATAGATAATGATTATGAGACCAAAGATTTGAATTCTAGCACATCTTTTTATGCATAACAGGACTAAGTCAAATATGCAATTTCTTGTTTTGAACTAGTTGCTTAAAGTGCTTCCTTCCAACAGCTATATGGTCAACTACCCTGGCATACATTGAGTAGGTGGGTTTGCACAACCACACCACAAGAGAATGAACAGATGTTAGATGCTCCCAACTACCTTGCATTGACTGCTTGTTTGTAATTTAATTAAAAACTGATTTAATTCATCTTGTAAATTTCCATCTTTTCCTATTTCTCTGTCTATGAAATTTCAAATGCTCTAGGTGCCTCTTGCTCAGGCAAAATCTGTCACTGAAACAATATTTAGTTTAGTTTTTATTTTGTAATTGTATACACAGATATAATAATATGTGTAAAATTGCAAGGATGACACAAAAAGCTTCCCTTTTACTCTCATCTGTACCACATCCACACACATTAAAAGACCCAAACCTTAGGGTACTGGTTCGAAAACTCCTAGACCCTCTTATCCCTTTACTTTTTTTTTAGGAATATCCCCTGTGAGGCTACAGATAGCAGGATTCCTAGTCCTATCCCCCGTCCTGTTTTTTGTCACCTCGTACAACTCAAGTGGGAAAACTTGGTGGCAGTATTCTTTCCCCCACCACAGGGTAGGCAAAAAAAGGAAATGAATATTCAGAGAAATAGTACAGGACAGTAACAAGGCATTGGGGGACAGCATAACTAAGGAACAGTTGCAGTATAATAAAAGTGTCATCATTTCTCTATGAACAAAGTCTTCCTTTATCACAGACAAAATAATGTGTGACTCTGGTCCGTAGGGGCACCCCATATAGAATCTAAAGTATCAACTGCATGCTACTTTGCCACAATAACATGCAGACAATACCCCAGAAGAGGTAAGGGTAAATAATAATAAATAAATAAAATAGATAAAGTTAAATAATAAACCCCATCTGGGGTATTGGCTGCATGTGATTGTAGCAAAGTAGCATGCAGTTGATACTTTAGGGTCTATATGGGGTGCCCCTATGGACCAGAGCCACACATCATTTTGTCTTCATAGAGAAATGATGACACTTTTATACTACGACTGTCCCTCAGTTATGCTGTCCCCCAACCCCTTGTTACTGTCCTGTACAATTTCTCTGAATATTCATTTCCTTTTTTGCCTACCTACCCTGTGGTGGGGGCAAAAGAATACTGCCACCAATTATTTCCACTTGGATCATAAGAGGCGAGAAAAAAGGGACGGGGATTGGGACCAGGCATCCTTCTCCCTGTAGCCCCACAGGGGACATTCCTAAAAAAAGTAAAGGCATAAGAGGGTCTACAAACAGGTAAATAGTAAATAATTATAAATGGACAGATAGATAATAATAAGAGGTATCAAAAGGGAAAACCATCTTTCAAGCCTGGTGGTAGAAGCATACCTTGGAGGATAGGTTATCATTAATTAACCCCTTATCCACAACCCTAAAAGTTCCATAACAGTACATAGTTGACAAATAAATTCTAGTATATAACTGTAAGAGGCCGGTAGTTGTACGAATGGAAATGAGCCAGCCTGCTCGCCTGTTGTTTTGAAAACATGAGGTGACGCTATGTCTATGTAAACACACCGACGGTGGTGACTGTTTTATAATCGATGTTGTATCAAAACTCTGTAAGCGCAGGTTAGCTTCGTTTGACTAATGCTGAGGTAAACAATATCGCTAGTAGCATTGGAATGGCTTTCCGGATTGGTGCAAGGTGGAGAAGGAGGAAAAAACTATTGGTGCATGAATTCAAAGTCACGCCCATAAGGAGTGACATTTATTTGAGAAGTCACCGGAGATTGGTTTAGAAAAATTAGTGACGTCAGACGAAGGTAGCTTAGCGTAGGATACGGGATCTCGTCAGAGGGTGTAGAGAGAGGATCAAGAGAGGATCAAGAGAGGATCAAGAGACGATCTAGGGAGAGACGATGTAGAGACGAGAGAAAGAGATCCCGAGTGTAACCAGTAGGTGAAATTACAGTGAAAGAAGAAAGAAAATTCACCACCCTTTTATTAACCCAAAGGACGAGAGAACTAGGCACGGGGCCTAGAAAATAGTGAGACTACAGGAAAAAGAAGGCAAGGGGCCTTGAGACGAGTGATATTACAAGTCAAATTTAAGTGACAGTGGTGACAAGGGGTGGTGAAAGTGGTGGCAGCGGTGGGATGAACTGAGTGTTAAACACCTCCGAAGAGAAGTGGCGCAAGAAGTCTACGGGAACAAGACAACCAAAATCAAGAGTGTATTACAACTACGAGAGAAATCTACAACTTCAAGTAACTGCTACGTTGGGAACAAGCATTCTTCAAGATTCTTCAAGGTGATCATCATCTACAAGGCGGTCTTCAAGGCAGAGTGTGTGATGGAGGAGGAACAATGTCGTTGACGAATGACAAGACCGTAGAAGGACGTCAAACCAGACATTGACATCACGAAGCGACATCGCAAGCAGCCAGGCTAAAGCAAGGTATTAGTAATAAGTATGAGTACCCCTCAGAATTCTAACGTGTTGAGACACGAAATTCACACATCAAATACAAATATTCCAAAATTCACAGGAGAGTCTAACACATATGGTGTAAACAAGTTCATGAACCTCATTGACACTCTTATAGTTAGTAAAAACATTACAAATGAGAATCGTAAGATTGAGATTCTCAAGGAGAATATAGATCCAGAGCATGGAAGGGCGAGGTTTGTCATTAACTTCCAGCAAATGGAATCAATTAATCAATATGATAATTACAAAACAGCCTTTCTTAAACATTTCATGTCCAAATGTGATCAGGATCCTATTAGATCATTGGTAAAAATGATTAAGGAAGTTAGGACAAGTGAAATTGACACAGAGTACTTAGCTAGATTAGATAGATGGTCAAAAGACATGAATTCTATCTTGAAAGATTCAGACTGGATAGAAAGATCTAGTGAGAAGATGAAAATCTCACAGGTGATCAAATTGATTACATTTAGCTTATTGGCAAAGAATTCTGATGACTTAACAGCAGAAAGGCTGTACAAAGATTTAAAATCAAATATCTGTTTAGGAGAAGTAGATTATCTTCTTCAAGGATACAGTGAGACCAGAACAATAAACCCATATGTAATGCCTATAAATCAACATAGCCAATATAGGAACTCTAGAGAGTTTAAGAAAACAGAAGTAGGACATAGGCGGCATGCTAGAAGTCCATCTAGGGATAGGGATACCAGAATCCTATGTTTTAATTGTAATGCATGGGGACACAAGGCACAAGAATGTTTTTATGGGATTATTTGCAGAAACTGCAAATACGAAGGTCACAATGAGTATCAATGTAGGAACCCTCCATTCTGTATTTACCATAATATAATCGGACACAGAGCTCATGAATGCCGGAATTTTCGGGTACCCCCAGGGCTAAGAGGAAAACCCCCAGACACAGAATAAACCATTTCAGACCTCCCCATATATATACCGATAGGCGGTATTGTGTTAAATATGGGAATGCAAGGGAGATGAAAGAAACTGACAAACTGATAATTACTGTTGGTAAAACTTCTGTAGGACCTCTCATTGCGGGTAAAGTGTTCAATAAGCCTATTCAAATTTTTATTGATACAGGGTCTGTAGTTAATGTAATTACTAGTAAAGTTTTAAACCAGTTGAACCCAGGAGTGAAAATGTTGGAACCAATCCGTTACACATTGCAAGGTGTAACTGGAAATCAGTTAAAAACATTAGGTAAGATTGAGCTAGAAGTTGCCTTGTATACAAATGAACAATTGTACATCCCAGTGATAGCGGTAGAAGAGTCTGTTTTTCCAGGAGATTTATTGATAGGATTTGCAACTATGAGAAAAGAAAACATGGTAATTTGTCCTGCTGACTTAGGAATTTTAGTGAAGTCACAGTTAATCCCATTCTTAAATCAACCAGACTTAAGACCAGTGACAGGAATCAATGAATCCTTAGATAACATTTCTATCCTAGATAGCGAGGCCGAGCGGTCCAACCCTACAGAAAGTAAAACAATTTGTGAACCCAACTCAGAAGTTCAGGAAATCCCAGAGATTACTAAATTATCAACCACAGATGCCTTGAGAATTGCAGATTGCGGATTAACAAGGTCGACATTGTTACATCCCATGTCAATTAATAAGGTTGAAGTGTGTTTGAAAGGAATCAATGTAGACTCTGAAGTAATTACAGTCCCAGAATCAGTTAAACTTAAAGGATTGAAGTGGGACTCAGGGATTTATAAGACAAATAAGAACAGAGTAGAAGTATTAGTAATTAATACTATGAATAAAGAGATAGTTTTAAAGAAAGGTACACAAATAGGATGTATTCAGGTGTGTACTAAACCTATTAAGATTTTAAATGAGAATAGTGAGGAGATAGAATTACCAACTTCATCAATTTGTTCAGTACAAGAAGGCATAGACTTAAGAAATAGATATAAAGAATTATTACAATCAACTAATTGCCCTGAGTTGGATGAAGCTTTATTTGCTTTGCTTATGAAACATAAAAAAGCAATTGCTTTGCCGGGGGACGCCTTAGGCAAAACAACTGCTTTAAAACATCACATTAAGTTAAAACCAGGAACACAACCTATCTACATACCAGCCTACAGAGTTCCTCACTCTAAATTAGCTGTAGTAGATAAACTCATCACTGAAATGTTATCACAGGATATTATTGAACATAGTAAAAGTGAGTGGAATTTTCCGTTGATCTTAGTACCAAAGTCTGATGGGACTATGCGACCAGTTATTGATTACAGGGAATTGAATAAGCACACCATTCGTGACAGGTTACCATTACCCATTATCGGTGACATTTTGAGAAGTTTGGGAACTGAGAATAGATATTTTAGTACTATAGATATCAAATCAGCTTTTTGGCAAATAGAATTGCATGAAGATTCAAGAGAGTTCACAGCATTTTCTACTACAACAGGACATTATGAGTTCAAGAGAATGCCATTTGGGTTATGTAAATGTCCATTAACTTACATGAGATTAATGAATACTATTCTAGATGGATTGTTAGGAAACACTGCCAGTGTATTTCTAGATGACATTTTAATAGTTTCTCAGACTGCAGTGGAGCACTTTAAGAAATTAGATTTGATATTCTCAAGACTAGGAGAAGGTGGGTTAAAAGTAAAACTTGAAAAATGTAAGTTCTTGCAAGACAGTGTCATTTACTTAGGACATAAGATAGACAGACACGGGCTGAGTACAGTAAATTCAAAGGTTGACGCTGTCAAGAATTTTCCAGTTCCGACCAATGTAGACAAGGTTAGGAGCTTTTTGGGATTAACAGGATATTATAGAAAATTCATTCAAAGTTATGCTGACATTGCTAATCCACTAAGTTCTTTGTTGAGAAAGGACTCAAAGTTCATATGGGGACCTGCGCAACAGCAAGCTTTTGACAAGTTGAAAGATAAACTCACGAGTTCACCTATTTTAATTTTTCCCGACTATGAAAAAGAATTTATTCTTTGTACTGATGCGTCTGACATAGGGTTAGGAGGCATACTAAAGCAAGAGAGAAATGGAACTTTGAAACCCATAGCTTACACATCCAGACTTTGTAATAGTGCGGAGAGAAACTATTCTATAACTGAAAGAGAAACTTTAGCAGTAATTTATTCTTTAGAAAGTTTTAGGGATATGATACTAGGGTATCCCATCAGAGTTTGGACTGATCACACAGCTATTCAGAACTTATTTAAGCATAAGAATCTTAGAGGCAGACTTGCTAGATGGTTTGCGATACTTCAGTGCTATGATGTTCAATTTGAATATATTCCGGGTAGAAGGAATGAAGCAGATCCACTTTCTAGAAACATTAGTCAACCAATGACTGGGACTGGGTTGATTAATTTTGTTTGTAGTATAGAAGAATTAGTAACTTTAGATGAAGAAATGCTAATAAGAGAACAGGGAGATGATGAGACATGTGATTCAATAATCAAGCATTTGATGAACCCAAGAGGAGATCCTCCAAAGCTACCAAAGGGGTATAAGATAGAGGAATTTCATTTGATTAATGGAATTTTGTATAGGAAAACATTTGTAAATGGGAAAGATATTTCTAGAGGTCAAGTAAATCAGTTGGTTATACCACAAACTCTGGTAAATGAGATATTGAAGTTACTTCATGATAGTGATTGTAGTTCACATCCTGGAAAGGATAAAACTTACAGACAGGCACAACTTAAGTACTTTTGGCTAGGTATGAAGAAAACTATATATGATTATATAGAAAAGTGTGTAAAATGTGTAAAGGTGAAGGGAAATACACCAAAACCTGCTCCTATACTCACCTATCCCATTCCACAGAAACCTTGGGAAAGAGTTCACATGGATACATTGGAATTACCATTATCCGAGAACGGCTTTAAATACCTATTTGTTGCTATTGATTATTTTTCAAGATTTTGTATATTACAACCCATAATCAATAAGAAAGCTGAAACTATTGCTTCCGTAATCTATGATCAGATAATCTGTAATTTTACTACACCTAACATCCTAGTTTCAGATAATGGGACTGAATTTAATAACAAAATCTTGGAAAATCTAGGTAATGTGTTCCACATCAAGAAAGTGAATATACTCGTTAACCATCCCCAAAGTAATGGAGTAGTAGAAAGGTTAAACAAAAAGATAATTATATGTCTTAGAACCCTAATAAGTCCTCATAGTGTAACTTGGGATACTTGGATTCCTTGTGTTAAGTGTACCCTGAACAATCAAATTAATGTAGCAACTGGGGATACACCTCATTTTATAATTTTTGGGGAGGACAAAACTCTGCCATATGAAATGTTGACTGCAGAGCAAAAACCCATATATAATATGGATGATTATATAACCAATAGGATAAATACTCTTCAAAGTATTCACCAAAGAGTTAGGAAACATATGCAGGTGTATTCACAAGAGATGAGGGAACAACAACACAAAATAGCTCATAAACTAGAATTGAAAATTGGGGAATTAGTAATGGTCAAATTAACCTCACCCAATAATAAACTTTCACCAAGGTACACTGGTCCATATAGGGTAATTGATTCTGCAGGTGGAAACAAGTTTAAACTTAAACATTTAGAATCAAGAGAAGAATTGATAGGACATTTAGATGACATAAGGAAAATTAGCTTGCAGATCTATGAAGATGATTATAGTAATACTTTGTGCATAAATATTAATAACCCTGGAGAATATGGAGAATATTATAATGATATTTTTCAAGAGTTGAACATTAATCTTGATGTATTTTACAGATAGTATTGACCATTTGTATTGTATTTGGGATGGGAGACCTAAACCACTGCAACTTGGTGTCAAGCAGATACATGGAAACCTAAAACCTAGGATCTGCTGTGGTCAGACATGGAACCTTAAGGACTTAAGGACCTCTCATCTGAGTACACACATGAGTATTGTGACCATTTTAAAGTAATAAGACTGTCTTTGAAAATGAAGTGTGTTGGAAATAATATTGAACAAGAAGAGACACTCAAACTCTAGAATAGTGTTTTGCAAATTAATTGCTATTGAAAAGATGATAAACCATTCAAATTTGAAAGTTAGTGCTCATAGTGAATTTTCTAATCAATTACATCTAAGAGAAAGCATGATCTCTTTTGCGTTCCGAGAGGCTTCGCATGAACTCTCTGGTTAGGAATATGTCTGTTATGAACAATTGTCATTACCAACAAATTTTGGTAGACCAGATCCCTCATTGTAACATACAAGGATCTCATTACCTGTTTTTCCCTAACAAGACAAAGGTATCAATAAATTGTCCCGGGTTGAGTCCTAAATTAGATTTGGTTGAAGGTCTTGTCTCTATTCAAGATAACTGCGAATTGCATGCAGACACTATTTCCACCATTTCTAATACCCTTAATACAATGCATTTAACCGAGGACACCTACATTTCAACCTTCAACTTCACATTGCCTGAAAACTCTCCTCCCTTGAAAATTAAGAGAAGACCATTGTCAAGATCTCCCTCAAATGATTTACATATGCTACCAATCCTTATCATACCCTTACTTTCAGTGTTAGTGGCAGCACTGATTGCATTTGTTGTATTCCGGAGATTGGCTCTGTCAAAGCAAATCAACCATGTAACCGCTTAATTCAATACCTTATATATATATTGACATGCATGTTATTCACATTTATAGGTATTATGTTTATGTATTATTCCCAATTTATTGCATGAATGATGTATTTTGGAGGGTAAATTAACAATTACGCAAGGGTAGATTAGCTTATTCTAGAAATATATTAGCAAGCCCTGTAAGAGGGAAATAAGAAATTGGTCGGGACGACCAAGGGTAGCTGCCGAGCCCTGTAAGAGGCCGGTAGTTGTACGAATGGAAATGAGCCAGCCTGCTCGCCTGTTGTTTTGAAAACATGAGGTGACGCTATGTCTATGTAAACACACCGACGGTGGTGACTGTTTTATAATCGATGTTGTATCAAAACTCTGTAAGCGCAGGTTAGCTTCGTTTGACTAATGCTGAGGTAAACAATATCGCTAGTAGCATTGGAATGGCTTTCCGGATTGGTGCAAGGTGGAGAAGGAGGAAAAAACTATTGGTGCATGAATTCAAAGTCACGCCCATAAGGAGTGACATTTATTTGAGAAGTCACCGGAGATTGGTTTAGAAAAATTAGTGACGTCAGACGAAGGTAGCTTAGCGTAGGATACGGGATCTCGTCAGAGGGTGTAGAGAGAGGATCAAGAGAGGATCAAGAGAGGATCAAGAGACGATCTAGGGAGAGACGATGTAGAGACGAGAGAAAGAGATCCCGAGTGTAACCAGTAGGTGAAATTACAGTGAAAGAAGAAAGAAAATTCACCACCCTTTTATTAACCCAAAGGACGAGAGAATTAGGCACGGGGCCTAGAAAATAGTGAGACTACAGGAAAAAGAAGGCAAGGGGCCTTGAGACGAGTGATATTACAAGTCAAATTTAAGTGACAGTGGTGACAAGGGGTGGTGAAAATAACCATCACTCATGGATTTAGGATTTTTATATATGACAACTCATGGCAACATAATACAGCTCTGATGCAGCCCCACCTTCATCTCAAACCACTCACTCTCACCATTTCCAACTTTAGCACAAGCTTTTGACTGTCCTTAACAGCTTTCCCCCTATCTCATAAGCTCCAATACCTCCCACAGTGCCTTTCTATCTATGATGTCATAAGCCTTCTCCAAATCCATAAAGGCTCAAAAATCATCCTTGTTCCTTCTACCGCTAACACTGTGTGTGCTTGAAAACACCTCACTCCGAGGGTCTGGGCAACCATTATCCTCAGTAAGGGGCCCTCCTGGGGCAAGGGGGGCCCCCCTCCCCCCACAAGGGTAGGAGGATAGAAGCTCCATTGTCTGAGCCAGGTATGAAATTAGTCACGAGGGTTGACAGGCCAAGGAGAAGGAACTACTAGCGGGGTGGATGAGGAGGGCCATTAGAGGTAAGGAGTACCTCAGGTTTGTATCAGGGAAAAATTAATTTTCCTGCGAAAATTACATTTGTTCCGAAGAATACAAACTCTTTGGTACTCCTTACCCAAGGAGACTTGGACTTAGGGGGGAAGGAAGTATTTATCTAGCCTGGGAAACCCTCGTAAGGAGAAAATGTAGAGTGCTAAGATCTACGTTGACCAGACCCTTATACATTCCCCGAAACTGTGAAGGGCACCTGGATCTGTTCCCAGAGTGGAGACAGACAGGGCATACTCACTTTGTACCCCTTGTAGGGCTCGAACTGATTCCCTTGGAATGCTTGAGAGCCCTCGGTGAGGTAAGGGAATGTAGGAGTATGAGAAGGACTTGAGATAGGTATCCCCGTGGTTGCCGATCCAGAACTTGGATGAGGCTTCAGGGTTGGCTGTGTGCCATTGGTACAGGGTATGTTATCTCAGGACTTCTTGGGCGGCCACTATGGGGCCTAGAGAGAAGGTCCCTAAGGATTCCCACATGACATCTTTGAGGTAAAAGGAAGTGAACGTAGTCTGGGACTTCCATATACCTGCTTGAAGGACCTGGTTGACTGACCGATTCTTTCGGAAGACTAGGGAGGGCCCTATTGCCCTGAGGTCATGAGCTTTTGCTCCAGGGTAATCCGTGGGGCTCGAGGCGTAGGCCCTGCGGATGACTTCCTTGATCCAGTAAGAAATGGAATTCTTAGTGACGAGCTTGGGTGTACCCCTGGTAGAGACGAACAGTCTTGGCAAGTCTGGTCTAAGATGCTTCGTCCTCTTGAGGTAGGTCCGGATAGCACGTACCGGGCATAGGACCATTTCTGCATGTTCGCCCCCTACAGAGTCGTCCAAGGAAGGAATACTAAAGGACCAGAATCTAGGGTCGGCTTTGGTCGGATCCTGGTTTTTGGCAACGAATTGGGGCAGAAAAGTGAAGGAGACCTCTTGCCATCCTTTCGAGTGGGCGACTCGATAAGAGATGGCATGCAACTCCCCGACCCTCTTGGAAGACGCCAGGGCCAAGAGAAAAACTGTCTTCAAGGTGAGGTCCTTGAAATTAGCATCTCGGAGGGGTTCGTAAGGGGGCCCCCGCAGAGCGTTGAGGACTAATGCCACATCCCATGGAGGAGAAGTGATCTCCCTGGGGGGGCATGATTTTCTGAAATGTCTGAAGAGCATGGAAATTTCTGGAGACAGGGCTAGATCCATGCCCTTCAGAGAAAACACCTGATTAAGAGCTGCCCTATAGCCCTGCACTGCCGAGAGGGAGATCTTCTTGGACTTCCGGAGGAAGTGGAAGAAGGAGGCAATCAGAGGAATGGTGGCTTGCTCTGGGGCTATTGCTCGGGAGTGGCACCATTCTGCAAAAGCATTCCACTTCCCTTGATAAAGGGCAGCTGAGGAAGAGCGAATAGGGGAGGACATGTCTTCTGCCACTTCTTTGGGGAAACCCTTCTCTAGGAGGATCCGGACCATAGTCTGAACGCGTGAAGCGCCAGGGCTGACGGGTTCTTGTGCCAGGCCCCGTTGACTGGTTGATGTAGAAGGTCGGGTCTTCCCTGAAGGGCCAGGGGCTCCTCCACTGCTAGCTCGAGGGCGTCTGGAAACCATGGGGCTTCCGGCCACCAGGGAGCGATCAAAGTCATCCGAAGGTTGGATGCGGTTTGTACTCTCTGGAGCACCTTCTGGAGCAAGGGAAACGGTGGGAAAGCGTAGGTGTCGAGGTTGTCCCAGCTTTGCAGAAGAGCATCCTCTCCCGCTGCCAGCGGATCCGGGAGAGGGCTGAAATACACCAGGAGCTGGTGGTTCCATCTGGTGGCGAAAAGGTCCACCAGAGGGGAGCCCCATTTGTTGATGAGGAAGGTCGCCACTTCCGGATGGAGGGACCACTCCGTGCTGATTACCTGACTCCTTCTGCTGAGGTGGTCCGCCCAGACATTCTTCTTCCCTGGGATGTAGCGAGCTCTGAGTGCCACTTGGAGGTTCTCGGCTAATAGGAGGATCTCCATAGTGAGATGGCAGAGGTCCTGGGAGACTGTGCCCCCCTGCTTGTTCAGGTAGGCTACTACCGAGGAATTGTCCGACATGATGCCCACAACTTTCCCCGAGATTTGACCCGAGAAGTGACGGAGAGCCAGCAGTACCGCTTTCAATTCTAGCCAGTTGATATGGGCTGTCCGATCGACCGTGGACCAGGAACCGCTGACGTGATCGTCGTTGAGGTGGGCCCCCCAGCCCTCCTTGGAGGTGTCGGAGAAGAGGAGGACTTCGGGGGGAGATGGGCCGAGGGGCATCCCCACGAGCAGGTTGCACGGGTCCTTCCACCAGAGAAGAGAATGCTTGACCTCTCCGGTAAGGGTGATGTGTTGACGGGTGTTTCCCCTTAGCGGGGACCACTGGGACTTGAGGAGCCACTGTAGGGGTCGCATTCTCAGTCTGCTCCTGGGTATTAACCTCTCGAAGAGGCCATGTGGCCCAGGAGGACTTGGCACTGTTTGGCCGTGAGGAACCCGGTCGATAGTGCCTGCACGACGAGAGAAGAGAGATTCTGGATTTGCTTCTCTACTGGGAATGCCTGCATGAGGGAAGAGTCCAGAACCATACCCAGGTACGTGACTCTCTGTCTTGGAATGAAATCTGACTTCGTCTCCTTGGGTAAGGAGTACCTCAGGTTTGTATCAGGGAAAAATTAATTTTCCTGCGAAAATTACATTTTTCTTTTGCCAGAAACTTTTTGCAAATTGCCTGACTACAAATTTTTTATCCAAATACTCTTAGTTTCTTAAACCTCACACTGTTCCTCTTCTAATACTCTCACTTAATACCCTCTCATATGCCTTTCATTCTAAGCTCAATAAACTGATCCCTTTAAAACTTCTACATTCACATTTGTCCCCTTTTCCTCTGACATCTTCCCCCTGACCCCACACATAATTACAACCAAGGCAATTGCTGAGTAAGGGTATTTTTTTCCATGTTCCTCATCTTGTATCTTTTTTTTTCTGTAAGAGGGTGTTATATTAAAATAACACCCCCCCCTTCCTACTACTGAACTGGACTACAGTTTTATCAATCAAAATATACAGAATTCCCATTTCCAACCTTTTTCTTCTGCTCTATCATTAATATTATGTCTATGTTTTTTTTAAGACAGCAAAATAAATTACCAATAATCTATTTCACCACTAAAAGTTCAAATTACCTTGGTTTAAATATACAAAGGCTTGTTAGTAATTCATTATACCATGTTTAAAACTGGATAAGACCTAGAGTTGGTCCCCTGATGGTGAATGGTGAACTATCACTATGGCTAATGTATTTGTTGAAGCTTTTTCTTCTGTTTTTGTTGTTGAGTCATCTTTGAACCCTTTTCCCCATCAGGAGTGTCACAGCAAGTTCTCTTCCGTTCAGTTTCACCCAAAAGATGTTAAGTCTCACCTCAAATCTCTTGATGCTGATAGTGCCATGGGACCTGACAATCTTCATCCTTGTCTTCTAAGGGAATGTGCATTAGAATTGGCCTATCCCTTATCTATCATCTTCAATAAGTCTATGGCATCAGGCTCCTTACCCCAATCTTGGAAAATGTCCCACATTTGTCCTATCTATAAGAAAGGTTCTCATAGTGATCTCCTAAACTATCGGCCTATTAGTCTAAATCCTATTCCCTGTAAGACAATGGAACGTATTATCTGTAAATCTCTTTTTGGATTCATTGAAGACCATCTGTTATTTGATGAATCTCAATTTGGTTTTAGGCCAAACCGTTCTGTCACTGATAAACTCTTACACATGTACGACTATATTACTTACAGGTATGATCAAGGTCAAGTGGTTGATTTAATCCTTTTTGACTTTGTAAAGGCCTTTGACCATGTACATCATCAGACTCCTATTGGCATTTCGGGTAACCTATTGCAATGGATCACTAGTTTTCTTCTTGGCCGATCAAGGAAAGTCACAATAAATGGTCATGTCAGTTATTCTAAGCAGGGCTGCGGAGTCGGATGGTATAAGGTCCGACTCCGACTCCTTTGATTCCTCCGACTCCGACTCCTTTGATTCCTCCGACTCCGACTCCGACTCCTTAACTCCTTGACCCCTATGTGGAAATCTATTCTGCAGATCCATATACTGTACCAGCCTCCCACACCTATTCAGCAAGCATTTTATAAATATTTTTCATGTACAGTATATTATTTTTTATGTGAAACATTCACTTGTATGATAAACATACTCACATATACACTCAACCAGCTTTATGTGTATATGCACACAAGCACATATATTCATATAAACATATATATATTAAACATATAATGGTATTATTTATGCTCATGATCATGTACCAGCTTATGAGCACTTTCAGATCTGTCATGGCAGAGTTGCCACTTCAAGCTAGATATTTTCTTTTTCCTTTGTGCCCCTTCCCTCCCCCCCAAAAAAAAAAAATCATCTGTTATTTCATTTGTCCAATCTCATAAACCTTCTATCACAATATTAGGAAAAAATGTGACAAATCATGATGAGGAAAGGTTAATGGAGGATGCCCTACCTAGTACTTACTGCAGAATTAATTTCACCATGTTATCATAAAAACTAGGAATCAGTTCAGGAAAGAGAGAGACAACCTTCCCCTGTGCACACTGTTCATATCTGCTGTTGTTCCTCCCCTTTTCAGTCATCATCAAATGCTGTGACACATGCTCTAATGTCATTCCTATCTGACCTTTGAGACTGGTTAAAGTTTATCTCAGGGCACTTCCATTGACTTTTACATACATGAAGACATATGTGCATAGTGCATACGTAGTGGATATATACTATTGTCTACACTGTCATGTACGTGTGTACATGATGGAGTTCTAGATGTTAACATAATTTGAATTAATTAGACTGTCAACAAAGGTAAAGTAGCTAATTTAAATTATTTAAAGATAAAAATCATCTCTGTCACTTGACAGTTGACAAATTATTCAGGAATTTGAATTAATAATTATATTTATTGAGTATTTATCAAAAATAGAAATACATTCCACTGGCTATAACTCCCACAGTATAGAAAGAATGAAATATTAATACAAACTACATTCTGGAAACTTCTATAAATGATACATATCCTGTAACTAGCTATAAAACTATTCTATACGGGACGGTTATTAAATTTTCTCAACACAAAACGTATCAATTTTTTTTAGATTTTTTAAACTTGGAATAATGAGATCTACTGCTTTCTATTTGCACAATAGCAACAAATTATTTCACAGTGCACATCTATAGACAGTATTTTACAGCTATTGTTGGCTTGCCAATTACTGTAATGGTAAAAATTCAGACAAAGCTTTCAAGAATATAACAAAATATATGTACTGTACCTTGAATACACCCGTATTATTACGTTAATAACTAGGTTAAAAATTCAATCTATAAAAGTTTCTTATAATAACATAATTTTTATGTTCCTTGAATCTACTAGTATTATTACGTTAATAATGAGGTTAAAGCTAAAATCTATAGAAATTTCTTATTTGTAAACATTAAAAAAATAGGCTTTATTCATAATTATAGAACTTATAGACTACTCAATTGAAATTTGCAAATAAAAAAAATAGTAGTTTGTACTTTATATAAGTAGGGTAAACTGATATCATCTTAATGTGATGAAATGGTTGGTTAGATTAGCCTATGAGAAATATAGGTTAGAGTCCTAGACT
The DNA here is from genome assembly GCF_046742065.1 of Oratosquilla oratoria. NCBI lineage: Eukaryota > Metazoa > Arthropoda > Malacostraca > Stomatopoda > Squillidae > Oratosquilla > Oratosquilla oratoria. The sequence goes on from NC_134797.1 coordinate 30,782,638, forward strand.
ACCCTATGAATAGAGGCAGCCTATAGTCTAGGAAAAACAAATTCGACCCTACAATTTATGGTAAAAAGAAAGGTAAATGTGGATTATAAGGTTATTTTGGGATTATCTTTTTTTTTTTTAATGAAAAATAAATCAATAAAATAAGAATAATTTTTTTCATTAATTCATTAGTTTTATCTTTTTATTTTCTTTATTCTTATCTATTTATTATTTTTTTTAAAGAACCCGATAAACAACATGTACCAAAAGAAATAGGTTTGAACTGTATATATATATATATATATATATATATATGTATGTATATATATATATATATATATATATATATATATATATATATATAATGAGTGAAGAAAGACAAGTAAAGGAGGTATGGAAGGCAGATGTGGAGGGAGTGAACATGAGGGGATGTCCTAGGATGAGATGGATGGATGGGGTGAAGGGGGCTTTGGGGAAGAGGGGAATGTCTGTTGAGGAAGGACGGGAGAGGACAGAAGACAGGGGTGAATGGAGAATGGTTGTATATGGAAGATGTTGTGATGCATGAGGTGGAATGGGGGGTGAGGTGGTGTGTGCGAGCAAAATTTTGATGCAGCCCGAAGGGATTTCTCCCCGTCCTCTTCTTTATATGGGGGGACGGAGAGGGGGGGGTCGCCGATTGAATGAAGCGGCCTTGCTGTGGATGTGCTGTGTCTTATGACACTGCTTCTGACCTAGGGCAGTGGACAGGGTACAGGGATGACCCGTCATCTAGGAGGTGCTAAGATGGGAGGGAGGGTGGAGGGGTGAGGAGTGTTTTCAGGGATGGAATGGGTGGGAATGATTTTATGCCTTTTCCTTTTTGGCTACCTCCCTAGTAAGGGGGAAAAAGCCTTGGTATATGTATGTATGTATATATATACTGTATATACACTCTCTTCATCAAAGTTTTAAAAATAATACAAACTGCTAATGATTCGCTAGGTTAGCCTATCTCATAATCAGCATTTATCATACAACAGGTAGGACCTTACAATTGGCCTAGGCTACATCACTGGGAAAAGTAGGAAACTTTGGCAAAGTAATCTAAATTGTTCTTGCATCCAATGCTTATTGTTTACCAATTCCTACAAAAGAAACATAGCCAAATCATGCAAACTGTATATCTTGTAGGTAATATTTAAGGTCCGGTAGTCACTCAATAGGCTACTATCAATAGTAGGGTTTTACAGACTATTCCGTATACCAGTATATCAATATTTGTCTTTACCAAGGTCACATTACACAATGTACAAGATTTGGCCTAAATATTTTCTTTTTACTATTATTAAGAGATTAAAAGAGGAAGGGAAGTTGATTCAAGTAGGGAAGAAAAAGTAAAAGGCAGAGATGAAAAGATGATAATGGAAGAGGAAGCGATAAGGGGAAGATGGGCAGGATATTTTAGGGAACTGTTGAATGTAGAGGAGGACAGGGAGGGAGTGGTGATAGCAGTGGCAGGCGCAAAGAAAATGACAGTGATGGGTGAGGAAAATGAGGGAAAAATAAGAAAAGATGAGGTGGAAGTAGCGATTAAAATGATGAGAGCAGGTAAGGCACCTGGGTCAGATGGGTGTCATGCGGAGTGTCTGAAGAAGGGAGGTAAAGTAATAGTAGACTGGTTAATGAGGTTGTTTATTGTGTGTCTAAGGGAGGGTAGAGTACCAGAGGACTGGAGGAGTGCATGTATAGTTCCGCTTTTCAAAGGAAAAGGGAACAAGTGTGAATGTAGTAGTTTCAGAGGGATCAGTTTGTTGAGTGTAGTTGGGAAGGCGTATGGGAGGGTTATAACTGAGAGAATTAGGAGAGGACCAGAGGAAGTAATTGGTGAGGAGCAGTGTGGGTTTAGGAGAGGTAGGGGCTGTGTGGATCAGATTTTTTTGATAAGACAGATTTGTGAGAAAGCTTTAGGAAAGGGTAAGGATGTCTTTTGGGCCTTTATGGATTTGTAAAAGGCTTATGATAGGGTAAACAGGTATTGGGGGAAAGCTGTTAAGAGCAGTCAAGAGTTTTTATGATAGTAGTAGAGCCTGTGTTAGAATCAGAAATGGAGAGAGTGAATGGTTTGAGGTAAAGGAGGGACTACGTCAGGGATGTGTCATGTCACCATGGCTGTTCAATGTGTATATGGATGGGGTAGTACGGGAGGTAAATGCAAGAGAAATGGGCAGGGGACTGGAGTTGGTTGCGGAAAATGGAGAAAAGTGTGAGGTAAGTCAGTTGTTGTTTGCTGATGACACTGCACTTGTGGCAGGGTCAGAGGAGGCATTGGGAGAGTTAGTGATTGAGTTTGGGAGGGTGTGTGATAGGAGAAAGTTGAAGGTGAATGTGGGTAAAAGTAAAGTGATGAGGTGTACAAGAGGAGAGGATGGTGGAGAGTTGGAAGTAAGTCTTAAAGGGGAGAGGCTGGAGGAAGTGGATAGTTTTAGGTACTTGGGGTCATATGTGGCTGCAAAGGGAGGAGTAGAGGTAGAGGAAAGCTGTAGATTGAGAGAAGCAAACAAATGCCTTGGGGGATTAAAAAAAATAATGAGAAATAGACATTTGGGAATTAATGCAAAGAGGAGATTGTATGAAGGGGTGATTGTGCCGACAGTGCTGTGTGGGGCAGAGACATGGAATTTGAGAGAGGCAGAGAGGAAGAGTTTAAATGTGTTTGAGATGAAATGTCTGAGAAGTATGGTGAGGGATACAAGGCTGGATAGAGTGAGAAACGAGGAAGTGAGAAGGAGAGCTGGGGTGGAAAAGGAGTTGGCTGAGAGGGCTGATGAAAGACTATTAGGATGGTTTGGACACATGGAAAGAATGGATGAAGGAAGACTGGTGAAAGGGGTATGGAAGGCAGAGATGGAGGGAGTGAATTTGAGAGGACGACCGAGGATGAGATGGATGGATGGGGTGACAGGGGCGTTGAGCAAGAGGGGAATGTCTGTGGAGCAGGGAAGGGAGGTGGCAGAAGATAAGGATGAGTGGAGAAGGGCTGTGTATAGATGATACTGTGATGAAAAGAAAGGGAAGGGATGGGAGGATGGGGGGGGTTTGGGGAGTGGGAAAGTGTGAATGATATTTTGACGCAGCCCGAAGGGACTTCTCCCCGTCCTCCGTTTTCTATGTGAGGGGACAGAGAGAGGGGGGTCGCCAATTAAGTGAAGCAGCCTTGCTGTGGATGTGCTGTGTCCTGCATTGCTTCTGACCCAGGGTGGTGGTCGGGATGCAGGGATGACCCGTCGTCCACGAGGAGCTAAGATGTGAGGGTGGAAGGGATGATGGGTGGGAGTGGGTTTATGCCTTTTGACTTGGCTACCTCCCTGGTAAGGGGGAAAAAGCCTTTTGTATATAGATAGATAGAATTATGGTTATGGGTTAAAGCATAAATATCTGGTACACTTAGGCCTAATTTGCAATTGTCTTTATAGCATAATCAGTTTTGAATTAGATTAAAATGGTTCGTGATTTTCTTTACTCTGATTTCTATTTTTCATTGCTTCACTTGTAGGCCTATTGTATTCACTAGTAACCATGATCAGTAGCCTGTTACTATTTCGTATATTTCAAACCACTAAATTTCTTTGATAAATGTATGATTTTCATATTCTGAAGTAGCTTTATTATAATCTAGCATATTTCTATTAAAGGAAAATGTGATAAAACTACTGAAACTGAAGGAAAAGAAAATTCACTGGGAGACACTGCTTCAGGCAGAATCTGCAGCTGTTTGTTTACATTAGTTAGTACTAGTAGCACACAATGCCGTCACATGGTGGCAGCACGAATTGATGTTTATTTATGTTGAAGTAAAAGCATTGCAGTATAGTACAAAATATTATATATATATATATATTGTATATATCTATATATATATATATATATATATATATATAAATATATATATATATACATATATATATATATATATATATATATATATATATATACAGTATATATATAGTTTCACTCTCCTTACAGGAAACAACTACAAATACATGACCACAAACACTTTTATCCAGACTGACAACGATAGCTTGTCAGTATTGTGTATTTTTCTTTTTTTTTATTACTGATGGATTGTTTTTTGTTTCCATCTGGAGAGACCACTTAGTGTACATATACACTGCACACACTCACTATTGCCTCCAAAAATAAAAGCAAAACCATACAAAAACTGCTAAATTGTGCAACTGGTAAAACCAAACAGGGAAACCATGTTAAAAAAATAATTTTATTGGACTTAAGGAGTCGGAGTCGGATAAAAAATTCCGACTCCGACTCCTAGTACTCTTAGAAATCCGACTCTGACTCCGACTCCAGCTAAAAACCTCCAACTCTGACTCCGCAGCCCTGATTCTAAGCCAGTTTTAAGTGGAGTTCCCCAAGACTCAGTTCTGGGGTCACTGTTATTCCTAATTTACATTAATCATACCTGCTCTCAGATTCAGTGCAACTACAAAATATATGCTGATGATCTTACATTATATTATCGTTCATCATCATCATCTGACTGTACTCAATCTCTTCCAGGCATGCAAGATAATATAGACTTATTGGCAGCTACTGCTGCTTCTTGGGGGTTGAGGTTTTCTGCCAGTAAATGTGTCCACCTCCTCTTTGCTAGACAGCTCTTTGCCCAGGCTGACGATCTCACCACTCCTATCTACACTCTTAATGGCAGTCCTATTACACAGAGCTTCTCGCATAACGATTTAGGAATTATAGTTGATAGGAAATTGAAGTTTCATCAACATATAAGAAGTACAGCTGCCAAAGCTGGGGGTATTGCCAATAATCTCTTGAAATCTACTGTCACCCGCTCGGCCAAATTCATGTCTTCTTTTTTCATCTCTGATGTTCGACCTATCTTGGACTTTGCTTCACCTATATGGAATCTAGGGTATTTGGGCCAAAGCAATCTACTGGAGTCTGCACAACACAGGTGGACAAAACAGATTACAGGATTATCTGATCTTTCCTATATTGATAGGCTATCTTCACTGGGTTTATTCTCTGTGAAAGACAGGTTGTTGCAACAAGATCTCATATTCTGTTACCACATCTTTCATGATCTTTCCATCATCTCTCCTAATGACATCTTCACCTTGTCTCCTGATGTTGGTACTAGAGGCCATAGGTTTAAAATACAAATGCAACATTCTCATTTGGAGGTTCGTAGGCAATTCTTCTCTCGTCAAATTATCCAGAAGTGGCATTCATTGCCCTTAAATATTGTTGGTGCTCCTAGCCTCCCTGTGTTCAAGTCCAGATTGAAGTCCTTTTTAGGTGAAGAATTGTTCTCATTCTAATCTTTTATCCCAGTATGTTTATTTGTTATTTATATCGAAGTGATGTCATCATAATTGTGTCATTTGTACCATCCACTGATGTGGGTAGCACTTTGGCCATCATGTGACCATACCCTATGCACATCACATGAATGTGGATGTAATCAAGATGTCAAGTGTATCACTGAACTATTTCAGCTGGGGGGGGGGGAGCAGCCTCGTGCTGGCTGCTTGTCCTCTTAGTCTTCCACTTCTTGTGCTTTTCTCTTATTCTGTTAAATATATAGAATAATCACCACAGAAAGATGCACCCAACCAGTCATTTTATAAACATGTAATAGAAGTACTGCCTGTGTAGCCTGACTGGAGCATTTGTCTTGGACTCTTGGGCCTGTCCCTCTCTGATCCAGACTGCCTAGACTTAGGGTGAAATGGCGCTACCAGGTGAGTTGGCTATGGCCTATACTCCAGAACCAAGTGTCAGTTTCAGTAATGATAGCTAGGTCAATATGAAAATGGAATTCCTGATATTTGAGCTGAAGTAGCTCTCATGGGATGGAAAAAGTCGCTATGAGTATAATGCAATTTGATTTATCCATCTAGCTGTCCTAGTTCTCGAGATATTGCATTTTGAATGGAATTAAATCGGGCCTATTTTGTCCGAGGAAATCGGGCCGAAACGTGCGGTCTGACTGATCGCCGATCAAACGTAAACAATGACGGTTTTTACTGACAGGCACAATTTTATATAAAAAATTAGCATATGGTTGCATTATTTGACCTATTTTCTATAAGATGTGTGATTTCCATGTAATTTGATCATATAATTACGTTTTTATCCTCTGCAAAATTACCCACCACAGCTACGAATACCGTAAAATTACATGAAAATCACACATTTTAAAGAAAATAATTTGAATAATTCAATTATATGCAAGGTATTACGCTAATAACCCAATAGTAACAAACTTAATAGTGTAGTTTGATCCATACCACCAGTGATCATAGATAACGGGCAGGACGAATCGTAGCTGTGGTCCGTAATAATATTACGGAGGATGAAAACGTAACTTCTCTTCGATCAAATTACATGAAAATCACACATTTTAAAGGAAATATTTAAAATAATTCAACTATAAGTCTATTACACTAATAACATAATAGTAAGAAACTTAATAGAGTGAAGTTTGGTCCATATCACCAGTGATAGATAAGATGGCGGGATGGATGTTGATGTTGTTATCCGATAATCCGACCCGATAGAAAAAAAAAACTAATTTAAACAACCAATTTCTCAGCTCTACCGTAACATACTGACTTTATTTTGGTATTAGAATAATCCACGATACTAGTAGTTTTGGTTAATTATGGTCAGTTGCCCGCACAATAAATTTGTTAGCTCATTTTTTACGTTGAAACATATACCAATTTTTGATATACTGCTGAATGCAGGCCGCCATGTTTATCTAATGTTTTTATTGACCGACATGTAACTGATGATGTGAATGTTTGAAATTTATTACGATCGTAGTAAATACACTCACGCAACATTTTTATTAATTAAATTTCCCTCGGTATGTAAATTTGGCCGTTTGAACGGCGTGCGCATAAAATGACGCGCTATTGTGCTCGTCATCGACGGTGGCGCCTCTGGTGGTGTTTGACCTACCTAGTAATGATGATGATCCATGATACTGTAAGTCAAGATCATACACATTTATTCATCAAACTATACTGTCATTCTGTTATAATTTCATTATCCATTGCCTGAATTTCTTTTACCATTATAATGGTGATTCTCCTGCCTAAAATATTAATATAACCCATCTTTTTCAACATCTAGAATAAACAATGTCAATGTTTATAAAGTTTATTCTAATTGCTATGCAGTTCATCATATTCATATCCAGTCTCACTCATGAAAAACAACTTTCTATTGTTTCACTTACTGTGGCGATATATCAAACCTAACATCTCTATCCTCCCACAGTGCTTCAGACGTCATCTTCATGAAGCAAAACAAAATATGAACTTAGCTAGTCTTGGAATGTTTGAAATGTTGCGTTGTGTTGCTAGGGTAACAACTGTTCTGCTTCTGATACCTACAATAAATGAAGTCAGCAACGCGTAAGATAGTGTTGAATTTAATTTTGATTTTCACATTATTCAATATAAAACTGTGAATTTTAGCTTTTGATTCTACATTGATTAATATGATTATAGGAATTTTGAAAACGTAATTGTTTCTTTAAAATTCAACAATACTACTGCGTATGATCAACTTCTTGCAATAACTTGAATAATCAATAGTTTTTTTTTTATTATTTTATTATAGGTTTATTCAACAATATTAAATACAATTAGACATACATATATACATTTTTTTTTTTTTTTTTACAAAATTGGTAGTTGAAAAGGGAGAGCGAGAAGCAAAGCTTATGGGGAGTTGCTCTCCCTTAAGGAAAAATAATTATTTTTATTTATTTATTTTTGTTACATGTCAGTATGGTACATACACATCTACACACATATATACACACATACACATATATACACACACACAATGACATGCGTCACGACGTCCGCTAACTCCGACCTCACGTAGAAATCGGGGGCACGAACGAGCATCGCAACTTGTGGGGGTCAGGTGAGAGGTGAGAGGTCAGGTCGATTGTTGACGGGACGATAATTGCTTAATGTGCAGATCTGGGTCACCGTGACCTGCTGGAATAGAAAAAAAAAGAGCGGCAGACTTGGGCAGTGCATGACAGTTTCTCCATGAATACAACCATGAAATGGACCTGAAGTGTTCAATATACTAATACTTATAGATTAAAGACTTTTTTAAGTATCGTTTGAATGATGATAAACATTTTGTCTTAGGTAAATCCTTTTCCAGTTTATTCCATGTGTTAACACCTATAATAGATAAGCATTGGCTTTTTTTGGTTGTTCTGTATTGAGTTTTAAAGAAGTCGTTTGTTTGCCTAGTCGCATAGCGAGTTTCGTAAGTAGAGTGAAATTTCAATATGTTTTGATTCATGTGTTTATTGTAGATTTGGTGCATAACAATGGCAGTTTTGTACTTTATTAAGTCATTGAATTTGAGTAGATTTAGTTTTTTAAATAAATTATTTGTATGTTCCAAACGACCTACATTGCAGATTATACGCAGTGCCCTTTTTTGAGAGGTAATTATGCGTTGAAGATTAGTTTGATAAGTATTACCCCAAATTTCTGAACAATAGTTTAAGTATGGTAGTAGTAGACTACAATAAATGGTACGTAGGGTATTTTCATTGAGGATATTTCTCATTTTATGCATAATTCCTAAAGTTTTGGATATCTTATTTATCACGTGATTTATATGATGTTTCCAATTAAGTTGATCGTCTAAATACACGCCTAGGAATTTACTGACGGACGCTTTTTCAATAATTTCGTTGTTTATTTTGATCGGCTTAGTACTTTCATTATTTTTGTAGAAAAACAGGTAGTTAGTTTTTGATACGTTTAAGGATAGCTTATTGGCTGAAAACCAGTTGGATAGTTGACATAATCCTTCATTAATTGTCTTGATCAGTTTGTCGGAATTTGTATCGGAGCATAGAATGGTGGTATCGTCGGCGAACAGTAGAAATTTCATAAGGTTGGATACATTTGTAATGTCATTAATGTATAGTAAGAATAGTTTGGGTCCTAGAACTGAACCTTGAGGTACTCCGCATGTAACTGGTAGAATGTGTGATCTTTCTTCCTCAATGGCCACATATTGTTTCCTGTTTTTTAGATAACTTTTTAACCAGTCATTAACTTTACCTCTTAGCCCATAGTATTCGGCCTTTCGAATTAGGATTTCATGATTTACTGTGTCAAATGCCTTTTTAAGATCAATAAATATGCCGGCTGTCTTTTTCTTTTGTTCTATATTGTTAGTTATCTCTTCAGTTAATTCCATTACTGCTGTAGACGTTGAAAGATTTCGTTGAAATCCATATTGACTATGGTAAATGACGTCATTTTTTTTTTAGAAATGAGTCAAGGCGATTTGTGAATAACTTTTCAAGAATCTTGGAAAACTGTGGTAATAGTGAAATTGGTCTATAGTTATTATAACTTGATTTGTCGGCTGATTTGAATATCGGTATTACTTTTGCTATTTTCATTGCATCTGGAAATATCCCTTGTTCAAATGATTTATTGCATATTGTCAGAAAATGATCTTTGATGATAGGCATAATTTGTTTTATGAGGTTCATATTGATTCCTGTGCAATCGAGTGATTTCTTGTTCTGCATTGATTTTACTGTGTTCATAAGTTCGTTTTCCGTGACGGGTTTTAAAAACATAGTGTTATTTATTCGGTGTTTCAAAAGTGTCTCGTAAGTTTGATGTGTTGTCTTTATTTGTTTCGCGAGGTTAAGTCCTACATGGGAGAAAAATTCATTAAATTCGTTTGCCACTTCTTTTTTAGTTTTTCCTTTTTTAATAATGTCTATGAATTCATTGGTGTTATTAATTTTGTGCCTAGTTAAGTTGTTTATTACTTCCCACGTCTTTTTTATATTACCTTTATAACCTTCAAGCAGTGTGTCATAGTATTTTTTTTCATAGTTGCGCAAAATTGTTGTAAGTTTGTTTTTGTACACTTTGTATTTGTTTTCGTCTGTCAAGGACTTGCTTTGAATAGATTTCTTGTAAAGTTGGTTTTTCTTTCGACACGCGTTCTTAAGACCGTTTGTAAACCATGGTTTTGAGTTTACGTTACGTGGTTTTATTTCTACTTCTCTCTCTGGGCAGCATTTATTTACATTACTCATGATAATGCTTACAAATTCGTTATATGATAGATTGGCATTTTCTGACTCGTAAACCTGATCCCAATTTTCTTCTTTTAAGCATTGATTTAATTTTGCAATATCTTTTTCGTCAATTTTACGTTTAAGTACAATTCTGGGTTTTGTTATGCAGTGCATTTCTTTTGGACTGATAGTGAATACCGGTAGATGGTCACTTATATCACTTATTAAGATACCACTATGAATCTCGGAGTTTACAATATTGGTGAAAATGTTATCTATCAATGTTTCACTTGTATTTGTTATTCGGGTTGGTTTATTTATCAAAGGATATATACCTAAAGAGAAAATCATATCTGTAAAGTGTCTTGTTTGTTCATGAGTCTCATACTTAAGTAAATCTATGTTGAAGTCACCACAGAGATATAGATTTTTATTTCTAAATGGAGTTATGATTTCTTCAAGCATATTTGTGAACTCATTGATGTTTGTGCCTGGCTTTCTGTAAATACTTGTTATGACGGTATTCTTTTTAGTTTTACTGAAAATCTCAACAGCTACGCAATCAAATAGGTTTTCATACGAATTAGTGGATCTATTTATTAGTTTGCATGAAATTGATTTTTTTATGAAGATAGAGACTCCGCCGCCTTTTTGGATATGTCTATTAGCACTGTAAGGAGTATAGTTTTGTAAGAAGTTTACTAGACATCCTGGGTCAATCCATGTTTCGCTTATCACTATAACGTCAAAGCTTTTATTGAGTAACTTGAGATAGTCAATTATCTGATAATTGGCGTTTAGGCTCCTTGCATTGATGTGAATTAGTGTGAAACCATCAATATCACGAAATACCGTGTCAAATTGTGTATCACTATAGTAATCGCTGTCTTTTGTTAGTTTTGAGTAAAAATTTAATTCGGGGTCAATTTGGGTATTATTGTGATTAAATATCGAAAATTCATTTTCTGATATTTTGTCTATTTCTTTATACTTCTTAATGGCGGTATATACATCTGGGTTTTTTGATGCGAGATTTGGCGCGGAAAACAAAATATTAATTTCTGTGTTTGAGATGGCATGATAGGGAAATGTTTTTGAGCAGTCTAGGCAGAACCAGTTATTGAAAATATTGGGGTTATTTTTGGCAGTATTTACGGGTATATTTGCACACATGAAATGATATAAATGTTTGCATAATGTACATTTGAGGTGATTGGTAGGGACAAGGGTATGGCATGAAGAACAATTTTTTGATATGTAAAGGCAGCAATGACTGCAACAGCTCTGTAGGGAAGAGGCCAAACGCAGAGTATGGGAGTCCAATATATTTTACGTTTCTGAAGAAGCCCTGCTGGGCGAAACGTAAAATATATTGGACTCCCATACTCTGCGTTTGGCCTCTTCCCTACAGTTTTTTGATATGTTTGTTTTAGTTTTTGTGTTAGTTGTAGTGTTCATGGTTATGTTTGTGTTAGAAGATTAAGGAATGTGAACTATTGAAATTCAACTAATTGTTCAAGATTACTTACTTGATGTACTTTTTCATCCTTGCACTTGATATACACCTTGCAGTCTCTTGTCCATGTCGAGATGATCTTCCCTTGTTTCCTCATGTCGCGTGCTGTTTTGGCAATCTCTCCGGTTCGTTTTGTCAGGTGTTCATTCACGTAGACGCCCGTCCCCTTCAATTTCTTGGCGTTTTTCAGCACGTTCACCTTCGACTTTCTTGAAACGAATCTCACGATCACATTTTGGGTACCGTCCTGTTTTCTTTTTCCCAGTGTATGGCAAGCTGATATCTCTGTGTCTCTGATCTGTATTCCCTTGTTACTTAGAGAATGGATCACTTGATTTTCTACAATGTTCTGACCACTGTTATCTGCACTATAGTCGGAGTCACCTTTCACAGCTTCCGAATACGTTTTCACAATCTTTAAACCACTGATGATTATATCTTCTCTCCTCGTGTACTGCTCTAGGTCTTCCACTCTAGCTTGGAGATTAACTACAGTCGATTTGAGATATTGTATCTCCATATGACCCAAATTTTCTGCAATAGGATATATTTGACATGGTACACTCGGAAGTTTTGTATGACAGTATGTGCAGCTACAAAAAGCATAATTCTGTTTATTTGTTTGCCTGTTTTTATATTATAATATTGTAATCGGATAAACATTTATAAAGACATATTTTTTAATTGCAACGGCGATATAAGATGCCTTAGGAACTTATTACCACTGTGGTTATCTTGAATCTAAGTCAGAAAAATATTTTGAACATGAATGTAGCACTGTTGCAGAATTAACCTATTTTTACCGTAAAGAATATTTTTTATGAGGTTACCGTCTACTATTTCTAGTTCTCTATAATGACGAGTAACAGAAAACCTGAACCCATCTTTATTGTAATGCATACCTGTCACAATACAGGACCACCAAAAATAGAACTATAAACAAATGCGTGACCCAGCTCAAGGAAACAACATTGATAAAGTATCGAGGTTGAAAGAAATGTGGGATCCCGATCTATGGCAGGTAATATTTCCAAGTGATGCATTTAAAGTTAAAATAATGGGGAGCGATATAACAAATATTAATGAACAAGATGAGGATTATGGAAAATTTATGACTGAGCCAGGTAGAACAAAGACCGGAATGGTAATTAGGAGTGAGATAGTGAAAAAAATAGAGAAGGATATGGCCAAAAGAAAGATAAAATGAAAACATTCAAGAAACAAGTGCCTTACCAAACGGTTAAGATATATGAAATTTGAAAGGAAGAGTCGAAACGCCCGATGCCGAGCTTGTTTACAAGTTGAACAAGGGTGTCAGTGTGGCAGTGTTTGAGGGTCATAAACCAACCTACCCCTCCTTCCCCCTCCCCCCAAACACACCTCGCACGCCGAGTAAACGGCTATGGACGCCTAGACTCTCCTTCTCATCCTTGCTCTTCCTTCGTCCAAGCCTCCTCCTCCCCCCCTCCCTGCTCCTCTCTCCTTCGTATCCTTCTCTTTCCGATTTCTTCTCCGAACTTTTAATCATCCTGACTTCACTGCTCATCGTGGTAAGGGCGGAAATGATAAATCTGGTACAGAGAAGTAATCTTAAATGACTTGTCTAAATCCCCGAGTGGGGCCGAAGTTGTTGTTGTTGCGAGTACGCGTGTTTTTAAGTGTCTCCAGTTCAAGAGTTCGCAATCGGTGCTTCGGTTCCTGCCGTGAATAGTGTATACACGTGAAAATTTACGACATGGCGTCAGGGATGACCGGTATGCTTTTAGCCCTGCTGGGAGCGGTCTTGCTGATCAACGTAGCTGCAAGTGGTCAACCTTCATACGTTGCAGTGGGCATTCCTGGTTACCCTACTCTCCTCTTTAACATTTTGGTGAGAGACAGAAGCTCAAGGATCTCTTTTAACCACCATACTCTGTGCCATTTCCTTCCCCCGCCTGCCTCGGCAACAGAAGGCAGTAAGTGGCGTCGGATTCGTTTAGCTAAACAAAGGGGAAGTTCTCATATAACACCGAAGAGAAAAATCAACACTTCCAAGCTTCTGGTGTCCTACGCCCTCCTTCTCTGTGGTGATATACATCCCTGTCCTGGCCCAGCTACAACGAGAGCCCCAAAACACCCATGTGTAAGCTGTCTAAAAGGAGTCCGTCACAACAGTAGAGCCATCAGCTGCAAGTCATGTGGGGAATGGGGCTCATATCAAGTGTTGTGGAATTTCTCTTGAAACCTACAATGCTGCCTTGGTGAATGAGGACATTCTCCACTTCACTTGCAATAGGTGTACACTCAAAGAACTACCAGGACCCCTCATGTCCGAAGGTGAGGATTACCCTATACCCGTTAACCCCGATCGCTGTGCCTCGCCCCAGTCAACACCTGGGGATGATTTCAACTGCTTCAACAAGCGGGGCCTCCACTTCGTGCACTTGAATGCCAGAAGCCTTCTACCTAAGATAGACGAGTTCCGTCTACTAGCGCGGCGGACCAGGGCAGCAGTCATCGGTGTCACCGAAACTTGGCTAGACAGTACCATCTCCGACTCAGAAATTGCGATACCGGGTTATAGTGTTGTGCGTAATGATAGAAAGAGGACCGGAGGAGGGGTATGTACTTTCATTTGCAATTATTTAGCATTCAACCCCCGTACAGACCTTATGAGTAACGAGGGCCTCGAAGCTGTGTGGATAGAAATACTGTTACCTAAATCGCATCCCATCTTATGTGGGGTCTGTTACAGACCACCGAAACAGATGTCTTTCTATAGCGCATTAGAATCTACCTGTTTCAATCGGGTCAATATGCATGATCAAGAATTATTATCCTAGGTGATTTTAATACGAACCTGGCAAGTAGATATAATAACCTTGTTAAGGCAATGAGGGACTTGCTAAAATCTCATGGCCTGACACAACTGATTGCCGAGCCTACTAGAATAACAGGCACATCCAGGTCCATCATATATCTTATCCTGGTCTCCTATTGTAATAAGATAACGCAGGCTGGTGCTTGTGATTATGGTCATAGTGACCACAAGCTCATATATTGTACAAGGAAAACTAGGAAGACGATTTACAACAAACACAATACAGTGAAGCTTCGTTCCACGAAGCATTACTCACGGGAACATTTTGTAGATGAACTGGGTAGGACAGACTGGTCGCCAGTATTAAATTGTACCGATGGTTATGAGGCTTGGTCTAATTTTAAGTACACATTTCTTACTATTATTGACAGAGTACCGCCTCTCAAAGAGATACGAATAAAACAGAGGACGGAACCATGGATGACAAACGAAGTACTGGGTTTAATTAGAGACAGAAACAGATTTATTGTTAGATTTAGGAAAAGTAGAAAACAGGAGGACTATAATGGCCATCTGTACTATAGGAATCAGGTGAAATATTGGAAGGAAAACACCAAAGCTGATTATTGTACTAACATGGTGAACCAGAACAAACACAATCCAAGGAAGCTTTGGCAAACTCTGAAGACCCTAGAAGTTCACACTAAGCATAGTAACAAAGCAGACAGAATAGGACTCATGATAAACGGCGAGCTTAACTCTGATAGGGACACCATAGCCAACCACTTCAACTCCTTTTTTCACAACCATAGCCACTAAACCAGTAAAATCCCTCCCAACGGGTTCTGGGAAGTTTGGGTTGGGGTACGTTCAGGAATACTATAAAGCCCACAAAGTGTTTCCAACTATATAAGTCCACTCAAGAAGAAGTGTTTAAATTACTGGCTAGCATAAGTGCCAATAAGGCTACAGGGTTAGACGACATTCCTGCGAGGTTTGTTAAGGATGGAGCCACAAATATAACTCCTCCAATAACCCACATAATAAATTTGTCTATCAGTTCAGGATTTATCCCAAGCGACATAAAAAGGGCTCGGGTAACACCTCTTTATAAGAAAAACGCAAAAACTGAGGCAGGTAACTACAGGCCTGTTTCAATTCTAGATATTATTTCTAAGGTTTTGGAACGTATCGTATACAATCAGGGAACGTAATCTACTATACGCCATGCAAACTGGTTTTAGATAGAATTACTCAACAGACACGTGCTTAATATACCTTTACGATATGGTGAAACAGGAATGCGACAGAGGTAACTACACGGGTTTAGTTTTGTTGGATCTACAAAAAGCATTTGATACAGTGGACCATGATATTTTATTAAAACAAACTTTAGGTATTAGGTGTGGCGAATATTGGCTGGTTCAAGTCCTACCTTACAGGTCGCAAACAACTTGTACAGGGAAAAGGAGCCTGCTCAGGTGAAAGAGAGATAACTTGTGGTGTACCACAAGGTTCAATTCTAGGACCGCTACTGTTCCTGGTCTATATTAACGACATGCCAGGTGCGGTGAACTGTAAGTTACTGCTATATGTAGACGACTCCGCACTAATTGTCTCAGGTAGGGACCCAGTTGAAGTAGAGGAAGCACTGAGTGTTGAACTGTCATCAGTCCAGGACTGGCTCATATATAACAGGCTGTCTTTACACCTTGGTAAAACGGAAAGTATTGTCTTCGCATCAAAACCCAACCTCAAGGAAACACCGTGATGTACAGGTTAGATGTGTGGATAATGTCTTGGAGTCAAAGCAAGAGGTAACCTATCTTGGAATCCCCTTAGATCAGTCCCTCTCAGGGAATGCCAGAAATTTTGATCTGGAAACAAAGAAGCTTCTTGTCTCAGCCTTATTACAACAT
>NC_134797.1:30803968-30818968 GCF_046742065.1 Oratosquilla oratoria
ATCATGAGTCTAGCACGTGAAACAAGTTTGTGGTGAATCATACACACACACACACACACATACACACACACACACACACACACACACACTTTCAACGAAC
The DNA here is from genome assembly GCF_046742065.1 of Oratosquilla oratoria. Classification (NCBI taxonomy): domain Eukaryota; kingdom Metazoa; phylum Arthropoda; class Malacostraca; order Stomatopoda; family Squillidae; genus Oratosquilla; species Oratosquilla oratoria. The sequence goes on from NC_134797.1 coordinate 30,804,069, forward strand.
GGACGGCTTGACGAACGCTCTGAAGAAAAGTGCAGATTGAGGATACCAACGCAAAGAGAAGTGCCTTTTTGTATTTGCAGGGGGGGGGAATTGCTCGTGAGGTAGTGGGAAAGTAAGGAAAGAGGAGAGGGGGAGGGATTACTGGGGAAATGGAAGGTAATGAGGATGTGGAGGACTTGGCCCAGGCAGACGGGCGGAAGGTCAACATGAAACGACCACCGGATGACGAAATGGCAAATAAAAATGTAAAGATTAGAGGTATAGAGAGGAGAAATACAGTAGAAAGTGACGAGAATATGTTCCAGGGATTTAAAGAGGGTGGGGGGGACACAACCCCCCCCAGACTGATAAGACTAGAGGAGAGAGTTGATAAGGTGATCGAGGACTTGGAACGTAAGTTAGGTAATGTAGGCTCCATTCTCCAAAGAATTGAAAGATTGGAACAACTAGAGAAGGCTAACAGAAACTTAACTGAAGAAGTAGAGGACCTAAAAAGACAGTTAGGAAATGTAAAGGAGGAGAATGAGAAATTGAAGAAGAATAGTAATGAAAACAGTGAGAAAATAGCTACAGAAGCTAAAAATTGGAGAATAACTCAAGAAGGGAATAAGGTTTCATTCACTGACATAGTCAAACAGCAATTGAAAGAACATAATGAAGACTCAGTTATTAAAGTGATGAGACAGAAGGAGAATATAGTAAGAGAATTAGCTGACAAAAAGAAATGTATAATTATATTAGGAATGGAAGAGAAACATAACCCAGATAGAACCGCAAGAATCAAGGAGGAAAATGAAAGGGTAAGCAGTTTATTAAAATTAGTCCAGGAAGATGAACCAGAAATTATAAAGGAAATTGAGGAAAAATTCAGACTCGGGAAATATAGTACAGATAAGACCAGACCAATTAAGATTAAATTCAGGTCACAAACAACGGCAGAGAAAATTCTATCCAAGACAGGGAAACTAGCAACAAATGATCAATATAAAAAGGTATGGATAAAAAGAGAAATGAATAAGGAGGAAAGAGAGGCAGAAAAGCAGAAAAGAATTGAAGCTAAGGCAAAAAACGAGGAAAGAACGGAGTCAGAGAAAGAGAGATTCTATTGGAGAGTAGTGAACATGAAAATAAAGCAGTTCGACATACTAAAGAAAAACATAAGGGAAACAGAGAACACAATGGAAGTGGCAGAAAACTAAGAGTGTCTTACACAAATATAGATGGATTGATAACAGGATTGAATGAACTGAATGATTATTTGAAAGAAAAAGAACCGGACATAATGGGAATTGTAGAAACAAAATTAAAAGGCCCACTACCACCCAACAGTGTAGGACATGATACATACAATTATTGGATTAGAAACAGAGAGAAAAAACAAGGGGGTGGAGTTATGTTCCTGACAAAGAAGGATATAAACGTGAAAGGTGTCATATATGGAAAGAATACAGTAGAGATGATTATGATAGAAGTGGAAGACCGAGATAAGAAGAGCAGAAAATTTGTGATCAACTATGTGCCTCCGAAAACAGCCTCATGGGAGGAGAATGAACATAAAAGTATGTTAGAGGACACAAAGATAGCATTAACTAAAATAATGGAAGACGGAGGAAGAATAGTTATGATGGGCGACTTTAATTGCAAAGAAATCTGCTGGGAAGAAATGACAGTAAAGAGTGGTGATGACTCATGGGGAAATGCTCTACTTGAGATGATTACTGACCATTCAATGACACAATGGATACAAGAGAACACTAGGTATAGAAATGAAGAAGAACCATCGAGGCTAGACTTAATAATTACATCTGAACCTAGAATAGTGGACAAGATTGAATATAAAACACCAATAGGTAAAAGTGACCACATATTGATTGAACTGGAACTTAATGAAGAAAAATATATGAAAAGAAATGAACAATATAGAAAAGGAAGAATGATGTATGAAAAAACAAACTTTGATAAAATAAGAGAATTCTTCCAACAAGAAAACTGGGAAGAAATATACAAAGAAGAAACATCAGTGGAAGAGAAATGGAATATTTTGACAAAAATTTACAAAGAAGGAGTGGAAAAGTATGTCCCAAGACAAAAACAAGAAAAAGAATATGTAAAATGCTGGTACAACAAAAGTTGTAGGGAGTTAAAAGACAAAAGAGACAAAGCCTGGACCGGATGGAAAAAAGACAGAAGACCTGAAAAATGGAAAATATATACTGGTTATAGAAATGAATATGTACAAAAGTGCAGAGAGGAAAAAAGAAAATATGAAAAAGATGTTATAGAAAAGTGTAAAGATCAACCAAAACTATTCTACAGATTTGTAAACAATAAACTGAAAAACAAACAAGACTTGGAGAAATTAAGACAAGGGGGAGTTGAATACACTGAGGAAATGGAAATGGCAGAAATTATGAACAAACATTTTAAATCAGTGTTTACAAGGGAAAATATACAACCTGAAGAGATTGAGTGGAAGGAAAAAGTCCCCCCTATGGAAGAAATAGAAGTAACGAAGAATGAAATATTGACACACTTGGGTAATTTTGATGTCAGAAAATCGCATGGGCCAGATGAAATAGCAAACTGGATTCTGAAAGAATGTAGGAATGAACTGGCAGACAAAATACATAGCATAATAAGCAGTTCCTTAAAAGAAGGAAAAGTTCCAGAAGATTGGAAAAAAGCAAATATAGTACCTATATATAAAGGAGGAAATAAAGAAGAACCTACCAACTATAGACCAGTCTCTCTAACAAGTACAATAGCAAAAATATGTGAAAGAATTATCAAAAGTAGATGGGTAAAATACTTGGAAAAAAACAACGTACTAAATCCAAGGCAATTTGGATTCAGACAAGGACGATCATGCGTCACCAATTTAATATGTTTCTATTCAAGGCTAATAGATATAATACAAGAAAGAGATGGATGGGCTGATTGTGCATTTCTAGACCTAAAAAAAGCTTTTGACAAAGTACCACATAAGAAGTTGCTTAAGAAATTAGAATATGAAGGAGGAATACAAGGTAAATTGCTAAATTGGATGGAAGACTTTTTGCAAGAAAGAAAAATGCGAGTAGTGATAAGAGATCAGCACTCAAAATGGAATGAAGTAATAAGCGGTGTCCCGCAGGGAACAGTTCTGGCCCCAATAATGTTTGCTATATATATTAATGATATGGATGAAGGAATTGAAAGCTATATGAGCTTCTTTGCAGATGATGCAAAATTACTGAAAAGAGTGAAAACTGAAGAAGATTGTGAATCACTACAGAGAGATCTAAATAAAGTACAAGAATGGAGTAGGAAGTGGGAGATGGAGTTCAATACAAAAAAGTGTAGTATAATGGAATTTGGAAAAAGCAAAAACAGAATAACAGGATCATATAATTTGGGAGAAGAAGGAATAAAAAGAGTAGAAAATGAGAGGGACCTGGGAGTCATTGTTATGAATAATATGTCACCTGAGAAACATATAAATAAGATTTTTGGAGAAACTTATAATTTAATAAGAACAATCAAAGTGGCATTTACATACCTGGATGAAGAAATGGTGAGGAAAATCCTAGTCACCCTGATAAGACCAAGATTGGAATATGCAGCAACGATATGGTCACCAAGTACAAAAAAATGTATAAAAAAACTTGAAAGAATACAAAGAGCAATTACTAAACTGGCACCAACACTCTCAAAACTATCATATGAAGAGAGACTACAAAAACTTAAACTACAGACACTAGAGCAAAGAAGAGAGAGAGGAGATTTGATAGCTATTTACAGAATCATGAAAGGCATAGAAATTACTGATAGAGAGAATCTGATAAAATGGGATGACAGAAATACAAGAGGACACGGAAAGAAAATAAAAAAAGACAACTATAGAAGAGATTTGAAAAAGAACAGCTTTCCTCACAGAGCAATAGACAGTTGGAACAAGTTAGATGAGAAAGTGGTGTGTGCAAAAACAATACATGAATTTAAAAATAGTTTAGATAAAATGAGATATGAAGACGGGACCTCACGAGCATAGCTCCCCTTCCCGTAAAATACAACTAGGTAAATACAACTAGGTAAATACACACACACACACACACACACACACACACACACACACACACACACTTCAACGAACGGACGGCTTAGAAGACGTTCTGAAGAAAATTGAAGTATTGTGGATCCCAACGCAAAGAGAAGTGCCTATTGTATTTACAGGGTGGGGGGAAATTGCTCGTGGGGTAGTAGGAAAGTAGGAAAACAGGAGAAGGGGAGGGATTACTGAGGGAAATGGAAGGAAATGAGGAAGGAGTAGACTTGGCCCAGACAGACAGGCGAAAGGTAAACAAAAGGCCCCCCGACGACGATGAAATGTCTAATAAAAATGTAAAGATTAGAAGTATAGATAAGAGCAATACAGTAGAAAGTGATGAGAATATTTTCCAGGGATTTAAAGAGGGTGGGGGGGACACAAACTGACTGACTGACAAGACTAGAAGAGAAGGTAGATCAGATGATCGAGGACTTGGAGCGTAGGTTCGGTCATGTTAACAATATTATAAGGAGGGTTGAAAAATTGGAAGAACTAGAGAAGGCGAACAAAAACTTAACTGATGAAATAGAAAACCTGAAAAGACAGTTAAAAGAAGTAAAGGTGGAGAATGAGGAATTGAAGAAGAATAGTAAAGAAAACAGAGAGGGATGGAAGTCGATAAAAGAAAACAGTAAAGTTGCATTTACTGATATAATTAAACAGCAAATGAGAGAACAAACTGAAGACTCAGTTATTAAAGTAATGAGACAGAAGGAGAATATAGTAAGAAATGTATAATTATATTAGGAATGGAAGAGAAACATAACCCAGATAGAACCTCAAGAACCAATGAGGAAAATGAAAAAGTAAGCAGTTTACTAAAATTAGTTCAGGAAGATGAACCAGAAATTATGAAGGAAATTGAGGAAAAATTCAGGCTCGGAAAGTATAGTAAAGATAAGACCAGACCAATTAAGATTAAATTCAGGTCACAAACGACGGCAGAGAATATCTTATCCAAAACAGGGAAACTAGCAACAAGTGAACAATATAAAAAGGTATGGATAAAAAGGGAAATGAATAAAGAGGAAAGAGAGGAAGAAAAGCAGAAAAGACTTGAAGCTAAGAAAAAAAAACGAGAGCAGAACGGAGTCAGAAAAAGAGAGATTCTATTGGAGAGTAGTGAATATGAAACTAAGGCAGTTCGACATACAAGCGAAAAACAAAAGGGAAACAGAGAACACAATGGAAGTGGCAGAAAACTAAGAGTGTCTTACACAAATATAGATGGATTAATAACAGGATTGAATGAGCTGAATGATTATTTGAAAGAAAAAGAACCAGACATAATGGGAATTGTAGAAACAAAATTAAAAGGCCCACTACCACCCAACAGTGTAGGACATGATGCATATAAATATTGGATTAGAAACAGAGAGAAAAAGGAAGGGGGTGGAGTTATGTTCCTGACTAAGAAGGATATAAACGTGAGGGGTGTCATATATGGAAAGAATACAGTAGAGATGATTATGATAGAAGTGGAAGACAGAGATAAGAAGAGCAGAAAGTTTGTGATAAATTATGTGCCTCCGAAAACAGCCTCATGGGAGGAGAGTGAACATAAAAGTATGTTAGAGGACACAAAGATAACATTAAATAAAATAATGGAAGATGGAGGAAGAATAGTTATGATGGGCGACTTTAATTGCAAAGAAATCTGCTGGGAAGAAATGACAGTAAAGGGTGGAGACGGCTCATGGGGAAACGCTCTACTTGAGATGATTACTGACCATACAATGACACAATGGATACAGGAGAACACTAGGTATAGAAATGAAGAAGAACCATCGAGACTAGACTTAATAATTACATCTGAACCTAGAATAGTGGACAAGATTGAATATAAAACACCAATAAGTAAAAGTGACCACATATAGATTGAACTGGAAATATATGAAAAGAAATGAACAATATAGAAAAGGAAGAATGATGTATGAAAAAACAAACTTTGATAAAATAAGAGAATTCTTTCAACAAGAAAACTGGGAAGAAATATACAAAGAAGAAACAACAGTGGAAGAGAAATGGAATATTTTGACAAAAATTTACAAAAAAGGAGTGGAAAAGTATGTCCCAAGACAAAAACAAGAAAAAGAATATGTAAAATGCTGGTACAACAAAAGATGTAGGGAGTTAAAAGACAAAAGAGACAAAGCCTGGACCAGATGGAAAAAAGACAGAAGACCTGAAAAATGGAAAATATATACCGGTTATAGAAATGAATATGTACAAACGTGCAGAGAGGAAAAGAGAAAATATGAAAAAATGTCATAGAAAAGTGTAAAGATCAACCAAAACTATTCTACAGATTTGTAAACAATAAACTGAAAAACAAACAAGACTTGGAGAAATTAAGACAAGGGGGAGTTGAATACACTGAGGAAATGGAAATGGCGGAAATTATGAACAAACATTTTAAATCAGTGTTTACAAGGGAGAACATACAACCTGAAGAGATTGAATGGAAAGAGAAAGTCCCGCCTATGAAAGAAATAGAAGTAACAAAGAATGAAATATTGACACACTTGAGTAATCTTGATGTCAGAAAATCGCATGGACCAGATGAAATTGCAAACTGGATTCTTAAAGAATGCAGGAATGAACTGGCAGACAAAATACATAGCATAATAAACAGTTCCTTGAAAGAAGGAAAAGTTCCAGAAGATTGGAAAAAAGCAAATATAGTACCTATATATAAAGGAGGAAATAAAGAAGAACCTACCAACTATAGACCAGTCTCTCTAACAAGTGCAATAGCAAAAATTTGTGAATGAATGATCAAAAATAGATGGGTAAAATATTTAGAAAAAAAAAAAAGTGTTAAATCCAAGGCAATTTGGATTCAGACAAGGACGATCATGCGTCACCAATTTAATATGTTTCTATTCAAGGCTAATAGATATAATACAAGAAAGAGATGGATGGGCAGACTGTGCATTTCTAGACCTAAAGAAAACTTTTGACAAAGTACCACATAAGAGGTTGCTTAAGAAATTAGAAACTGAAGGAGGAATACAGGGCAAACTGCTAAATTGGATGGAAGACTTTAGTGATAAGAGACCAGCACTCAAAATGGGATAAAGTAATAAGCGGTGTTCCGCAGGGAACAGTACTGGCCCCAATAATGTTTGCTATATATATTAATGATATGGATGAAGGAATTGAAAGCTATATGAGCTTCTTTGCAGATGATGCAAAACTACTGAAAAGAGTGAAAACAGAAGAAGATTGTGAATCACTACAGAGAGATCTATATAAAGTACAGGAATGGAGTAGGAAGTGGGAGATGGAGTTCAATACAAAAAAGTGCAGTATAATGGAATTTGGAAAAAGCAAAAACAGAATAACAGGATCATATAATTTGGGAGAAGAGGGAATAAAAAAAGTAGAAAATGAAAAGGACCTGGGAGTCATTGTTATGAATAATATGTCACCTGAGAAACATATAAATAAGATTTTTGGAGAAACCTATAATTTAATAAGAACAATCAAAGTTGCATTCACATACCTGGATGAAGAAATGGTGAAGAAAATCCTAATCACCCTGATAAGACCAAGATTGGAATATGCAGCAACGATATGGTCACCAAGTACAAAAAAATGTATAAAAAAAACTTGAAAGAATACAAAGAGCAATTACAAAATTGGCACCAACACTCTCAAAACTATCATATGAAGAGAGACTAGAAAAACTTGAACTACAGACACTAGAGCAAAGAAGAGAGAGAGGAGATTTGATAGCTATTTACAGAATCATGAAAGGCATGGAAATTACTGATAGAGAGAATCTGATAAAATGGGATGACAGAAATACAAGAGGACACGGAAAGAAAATAAAAAAAGACAGCTATAGAAGAGATTTGAAAAAGAACAGCTTTCCTCACAGAGTAATAGACAGTTGGAACAAGTTAGATGAGAAAGTGGTGTGTGCAAAAACAATACATGAATTTAAAAATAGTTTAGATAAAATGAGATATGAAGACGGGATCCCACGAGCATAGCTCCCCTTCCCGTAAAATACAACTAGGTAAATACAATTAGGTAAATACAAAAAAAAAAAAGAGGACCGTGATAATAACAAGCGCCAGCGGCGAGAACTGACAGATAACGCAAGAATAAAAAAAAAAAAAAAAGACTTGAAAGAGTGCCCGTCTCCTTTGATGTTCCTTGTTAGCAATCTAATGGTATCCCAGCATCATTGCCCCTTTGTTGACCAAAATATTTGAGGAAGGCACCTACTTGTCTAATGACGGTTTGCAATGCATTATTGAAGGTTTGTGACTCATCTGTACAAAGTAGTTTCACAATAACAAACCCCGATATTGCATCCTTAGGTGTTGATACTGCAATTATAAAAAGAAAATATTTATCTAAATGTAATTACAGACCTCTTAGCTGAAAATTGAAAAGTTTTCGAAACGCAGTGACTTTTTTTTTTTTTTTTTTTTTTGCGAACTCCAATCTAATTTCACTGAAAAATAATGGCAATAACGTCTTTCAATTGATTAGATTAAAACTCCTTTTCTTTTCTAGTAACAACTCAAACAACAAGAGTCACCATCACGTCACCACGTAGTGATTGTAACATAAGTGCGCAGTATGAATAATTCGCTAGTGAACAGCAACATCAATCAGATAATTTCTATGACCGTTGCGCAGAAGATTCGAACCTACTAAGTGGTTTAAGGCACTGACTTGGGAGCCTCTTGACGCAAGAGCAGTAGATTCGAATCCTCTGCGCAACGGTCGTAAAAATTATTTGATAAGTGTGCAGATTCTAACCACACACTTACACTCCCGGGCTACCTATATTTAGCACAATTAGAAGAAACACTGGTAATTATATATTTAAAACTGACATTTTCGATCATTTCCCCAGAGTATCTCAGTTTAAACTTAAATTCTGAAACCAGGAGCATCAGTTTATTCTTAAAAGATTAATGAATAGTTTCGATGAAATGCTTCCGCAACGAACTTGCTCATATTGATTGGCATTGTGCACAAAAAACTAGATGCTCGAACGAGGCCTATGGTCGATATTATAATGATTCTTTTGTACTTATTTCAAATGTATTTCCTTATTGAAAAAAATAGTTTGCACAAAATTGATGTAATAAGTCCATACGTTGCTCTATCTCTAAAATCCAATAAAAAAAGATAGGGACTTGCGAAAAATAATCACTGACTTGTGGTGATTCCTATAGACAACATAGAAATAAATTAACAACAGAAAAAATATGTTGTACAATAAATTGTTTAATAAAAACCAAGGGAATACAAAGCGACAATGGAAAATTATAAATTCTATTCTGGGTAGAGCACACACACACACACACACACACACACACACACACACACACACACACACACACACACACACACACACACACACACACACACACACACACATGGGATAGTAGAGATACAAGAGGACATAGAAAGAAAATCAAGAAAGACAGTTATAGAAGAGACCTAAAAAAGAACAGCTTTCCCCACAGGGTAATAGATGTTTGGAACATGTTAGATGAGAAAGTGGTGTGTGCAAAAACAATACACGAATTTAAAAACAGTCTAGATAAAACGAGATAAATTATGAAGACGGGGCACCACAAGCATAGCTCCCCTTCCCGTAAAATACAACTAGGTAAATACAACTAGGTAAATACACACTACACACATACACATAAATATTGAATATAAAAAAAAGAGGGTGGAACAAAAAACAGCAGTGGCATATCCACCCTCCAAGGATAGAGCGTGGATTGAAATAGAATACAGAGATTTAATAAACAATACAACTGAGTAATTATAGGTGCCAAGATGAGAGGGAGGGAGGGGGGTGGAGGGGAGTGGAATATATAGGAAATGGAATGGGTGGGAGTGGTTTCTGTGCCTTTTTCTTTTTGGCTACCCTCCGTGTAGGGGGAAAAAGTCTTTGGTATATGTATATATGTATGTATGTATGTATGTATGTATGTATGTATGTATAAAGAAAAGTGGATATATTACTCTTATAGGTGACTGCAGCTGTGAAGAAGTAATTTAGGAAGAATGAGAGACAGAAAGCTGTGAAGAATCTTGGAACACGATATTACTGAGTATAGCAATGAACGACATAATAACGCAATGGGTAAAAGAACGAGCATGATGCAGAGACGACGATAAACTCGCAAGACTGTGCTTTACTTTAATAAAGGAACCATAAAGGATAGAATCACTGGAAATTACCAATGTCCATTAAGCAAATGATCATGTGTTGGGAGTGGGGAAGACAGAATAAAGAAAATATACAGACAAAGTAGCTATAATTTTTCAAAGGCAGAGTTTGACAAAAAAATGCAACTACGAATATAAAAAAGAAATGGGCTATCTTCAAAAATATTTACAGCACAGGAATAGAAAAAATACGTACCAAAAATGACAAGAAAAGAAGTACGAAAAAGGGCTGGTTCAACTAAAAATGTACATTGACAAAAAATAAAGGAGACAAAGTTGGGGGAGAGGTGACAAAAGAAGACAAAAGGCGAATACAAAAACGCCAGAAACGAATCTACAAGAATACGAAGAGAAGAAGAAAATAACTCTGAGAAGGATGAAGTCAACAATTGCAGGGACCAACCAAGATTACCTTATAGATTTATGAATGGTAAGCTGGAGCAAAAATTAGGAATATCCAAATTACGAGTTGAAAGAATTATATATATGAGGACGCAAGAGCATAAACAGAAATCATGAATGAAATCCTTCAGTCAGTACTCAACAGGGATGGAGAGTTTGGGAGAGAAAAGAATAGAAAGAATGTGAATATTATGAATACCATAACAGTGAGCATAGAGTTGCTTAAATTGTTAGGAAGATTGTAAACAAAGAAAGATTCAAAACCTGATGAGATATCCAATTGGGTCTTATGAAGAGAACAATTGGTGAACAAAGTACACATTTTGTCGACTAATTCACTTGAGGAGGGAATAAAAGGTGCCGCTGGACTGAAAATCAGCAAATGTGATACAAACCTGCTAAGATTTTACTCGAAAGTGCTTGATGTTCTGCATGAAAGGCAGGGATGGATGAACTGTTTATATCTGGACTTAGAGAGAGCCTTTGACAAAATGCCACACAAAAGATTGATATAGAAATTATAAAGCAAATAGGCCTCAGTGGAAACATACTAGAATTGATAAAGAATTTCTTGAAGGACAGACGTCTGATAGATGATAGATGAAATGATATGATAGATGAAAAGTCAGAATGGAGAAAAGTAACCAACAGTATACCACATGACTCATTTTTGGCAACTGTATTGTTCCTTGTAAAGTATGTATTAATGACATGTCGAAATATGTAAATATCAACACAAATTTATTTGCTGATAATGTAAAGATCATGAAGTGAGAAGGATTGTGTAAGAAAAGACCAACGATGGAATACGAAAATGAAAATGAAATGGTAACAAAAACAAAAGAGGATAAGGAGTTATGTATTATAATTATAATTAACCAAAGACTTCCTGTCATCTGAAGTACACGTGCGTGGCATTCACTACATAGATGAGGACATGGTGAAGAAAATAATTTAAATCTTGATACTGCCCAGAAAAATGGAGATGATACAAAAGACGTCAAACAATAGAAGACCCGGTATAAACGGCATGATATATAAGGAAAGATTGAAAAAAAAAAACTGGGACTTATTATTATGGAGGAGCAAAGAGAGGCGACATTATGAAAATATTCAAACTAGAAACATGTTTAGAGAAAGTGACCAGAAAAATAGTTGCTGGTACGAGAAGAAAGGTCGACAATAGGTCATACTAAAAAATCCGAAAAAACGACAACAAACAAACCTGTTTAAAAGATGTTAGGAAACACAGTTTTCCACATGGAAGTGTGGACTTGTGGACTAAGCTAGGTGAAAAGGAACGAAAGCCTTAGAATTGAAGGAAAAGTTTGACAAATTAAGGGAAAAAGACGGGACCCCATGAATACTGCTCCAGCGTCCTACACTACAATTAAGTCAATATAACTGGGAAACACACACACACACACACACACACATCACACACACACACACACACACACACACACACACACACACACACACACACACACACACACACACACACACACACACACACACGCGACTCGGTGGCGCAGTTGATATAGTACTGGACTTCCAGTACGGAGGTGCCAGCAGTACCAGGTTCGAATCCTGCCCAGGGTCGAAATTATTTCGGTGTCGCTGCGCTTCGGGTCGTTACTCCGACTCTCGTGGGCGGGGAGTTGGGTGTGTGTGTGTGTGTGTGAAAGGTCATAGCATTACCCATAGATCGGTCATACGAGCTCTAAGCTCTCTTCCGGGAGGGAAATAGCTGTCGATCACGAATCCAACACGTGATCCAAAGACCAAGGTGAGGTGAATACACACATACACACGCACATACACTTCCAGGAACATAGATATTCGGGTTGCAAGTTTTTTTTTGCCTCTTATCGTTGTGATTATGATAATGGATAGGGTCAGCATCAGGCCACGATCACTTCTTTCATGATACCCGATGAGAATTGCTCCAACGCCCTACACTACAACTAGGTCAATACAAGTGGATAAACGCACATAGACATAAACACACACACACACACACACACACACACACACACACACACACACACACACACACACACACACACACACACACACACACACACACACACACACACACACACACACACACACACACACACACACACACACACACACACACACACACACACACACACACACACACACACACACACACACACACACACTCGCGCACATCTATATTTGTATTCCCGGAACGCAGTCGAACTTATCTGAAGCCTTATCATTGTGCCCATGCTGATGGGGAGTGTTGGCATCTGGGAACCTACCACTCCTTTCGGCATTATCATCACGGGTGCAGAACTACTCCCGGTGCCAAGACCAGTTGATCGCGACTCTGCAACACGAACCCACGTTTGCAGCAGTGTAGTGCCCCTTGCATAAACTTCTCTGCCGAGGAGATTCGCACAGCTGAATAGAATCGACTGGCGAGGGATAGGTATCCACCAGGTAAGAAAAAGGTTTAATCCCCTCAAGAGGGCGTCGGACTCTAAAGATTCGGTTCGAGGCCAGAGAACAGGTGAAACTATGGCTTTGGCACCCCGGCTGAGGAGGGGGGCGGGGGTGACGGACGCCACACCTCTTGAACGAGTGCCAACGTTATCGGCTGGGGAGGAGTGGTGGAGGTTTATCTCACTTAGGTTCTGGGTAACGCCAGGAGGTTTTATTCAGCTGTGGGGGAAGGACCGGGGAGTAATGGCATCTTGATGGGTTTAGGAATATCGTTTTGTTCTAAGTCTACTTGAGGGTTCAATGTGTTCGACTGGAGTGGCCAACAAAACCATTATGGAAGAGATAAGGATATCTCCCAAAAGTTCGGATTGTAAAACTTTATGTGCTATAGGCTATGGTATGGAGTACAAATCCATTCGTGTTAAATATCCTTATTATCTTGTCTTTTTTTATATAAATCCCTATTTACTTAAGTTGCTATTGATCATGTGTTGACATTTTTACCCAACATCCTAATAAACGCACTGAAGGACTTCTCAAAGAAAATTATCAAACCCATTAGATTCTCTTTCATGTTTGAAGGGAAATATTATTCCCAAAAATTTTGTTTAGCTATGGGCAATCCACTGTATTAGCCTATACTTATTTGGATTTTTTTTTAAACTCACCTTCTCACCACCATCAAGGAAAAGGATAATTTGGTTTAGATATTTTAATGATGTTTTATGTTCCCCCCCAATATATATATATATATATATATATATATATATATATATATATATTGTAGAATTTCTTCTTAAAGTAAATTTATTACCATCATCCATCAAATTCGCTTATAAAGTTGAAATAAATGATAAACTCACTTTCTTGAATGTAGAAATTATTAGGGATAATAATAACATTAAAACTAAGGTATATAGAAAACCTACCAACATTCTGTCATATGTTCATTACTATTCCAATCATCATATTAATATAATCAGTCTTCATTTCTATGCCCATTAGAGCTTCTAGGATTTCAGTTTCTGAATTTTTGGAATAAGAACTGAACAACATCCAAAACATTGGTAAAATAAAAGAACTTACCCAATGCCATCAATATACAAAGTTTTTCAGTGGACCAAACAACAAACCAGAAAATCAGACAAAAACAAAGACCCTTGTGTTACAGTATCATGAAAATTTCGTTAATGTAATTCCTATTCTTAAAAAGAAAAACTATGTTCAAATTACGTTTGGATATAATCACACAGTTAAGAAATAATTAAAATCAGTCCCCCCAGCAATTCAAGCGTAGTTTACAAGGTCCCTTGTAGAAATCGTAACATGTTCTACATCAGCAAGTCTTACTTCTTACTTCAGCTCCCAGTAGTAGTCGTTATGCCTGTCAGTGGTCCCAGCATGTTTCTCCATCCGGCTCTATCATTGAAGGCCCCTTCCTCCCTCAGAGTTTCGATGTTGGGCAAGTCATGTCTGCTGAGGGCTTCTTCAACATTTTCTTTCCATCTCTTTCTCGGTCTTCCTCTTGACCTTCTTCCATCCACTCCCAGCATCCCCTTGCAATTCGTTCTTCATCAATTCTTTCTAAATGTCCTATTTTCTTCTTTTGTTCCTCGGTTGTGAGCTAATGTCCTTCGCCCAGTCAATTGTTCCATCTCATCCTTAACCTATCCTGTTCCCAGACATTTTGCCCACCTTCTCCTTAACCTTTCCTAGTATT
>NC_134797.1:30823968-30841468 GCF_046742065.1 Oratosquilla oratoria
GGTGTGAGATCCACACGCCTCACTATTGCATTTGTATTGGTATACAACGTGGTCTTCTTGTAATGGTGTTTTTTGTGATGGTGGGTTGGTTACGGGTAATCAATAGGGCTGTTTTCTTAGTATTGTAATAGATGATGAGTTGGATTTGTTCTTCGGGGTCTGTTGTCTGTATGTTCTTGTTTATGATTTCTTTTAATATTTTTTCGTCTGTCTTGTATTCTGTTGATATGTGATTCTTGTAATATAACTTGATGGAATTTTTGTTGTTAAGTGTCGGGTTGTCTTCTTTTGTGCACCATTTGTCTAGGATCTTTTTTGTGATATGTGTTACATCTAAATTTGTGTATCTGTTGTTAACCAGGACCTGAGTTAGTCTCTCCAGTTCCTGGTGTGTATTTCTCCATGTAGAGCAGTGCGAAAGGGCCCTCCTGACATATGCGCCGATGGTGGAGTGTAAGTAACGGGAAGGGCACTCACTCTTTCCATTCAGGCAGAGTCCAGGATTTGTTGGTTTTGTGTAAACTGTTGTTAGGAAGCCTGTCTGCTGTGCTGTGACGAGGACGTCAGGGAAAGGGAGGTGTCCATTGTTGGCTTCTTCGTAGGTGAAATTCAGTCCGGAGCCTCTGATGATATTCTGAAAATAATACAAATGTCTTTGTTTTGTAATACTAGTGATATTACAGACGACTGTATATTTGATGTTTTTTTGAATAAAATAATTTTAACATAAATTTCTTTTGAAGTTTCATATAAGTATTCTAACTTTAACCTTGTTATCATAGTAATCTAAGAATGACTACATTTGTGAGTCACTACGAAAAAGGAAAAGAAACAAATAATTTACCTGTCAGAGAGACATAACTCAACAAAGCAGATCGTTTCATTACTACTTATTCTTTGCTTTATGGTCACATCGATCACACGACTCCCTAACGGATCAGATAGACGGCATAACGTCATTTTTGGTGCGTCGTCATTGTTGGTGAGTGACGTCATGTCGTTCCTGTTCTGTGCCATGTCCTCTCACCAGAGAGAATATAAATGTGAGCCAGCAAACTAACGAATAGATAGATAAACAAACAAAAGTAATGTAAAATGAATAAGCAGACAAATGAGTATATAGATAGATTAATAAATAAACATATAACAAATAAATAGATAAATATATTAATGAATTGATTAATAGATTGATATATAAGTATGCAAGTAACTAAGTAGTAAATAAATAAGTAAATACATGAATAAATGAATACATAGGTAAATGAATAAATAGACAAATAGAAAATGAATAGAAAAATAATTGAATAGGGAGTCCATTCAGGGTATGGCATACGTCGTGATGTACAACTAGCCATTCTGCCTCATCAACCTTCGCACATATCTCTCTCTCTCTTGTTTCCCATCTATGTGCTATCTGATTTTTTAATTTGTATATTCTGCAAATAGTGAAGGAAGTTGTATGGTACAATGAGTATCACATCTTAGGATTATAACAACGATTTTGATCAATTCTATGGTACGTGGCAGTGGTTTTCCCATGTTGTTGAAAAGAAACACATCGTTACGAAAAGAATCCATAGTGAGGGACAAATATATAAATAAAAGGCATTACTTATGACGTTTCGACTATACTTTAGGCATCTTCAGATAGGGATTAATTTATTTCGGTAGAATTTATGTATACAATTAATGATCCTGGGACTAATTTACTCCTGGAGATCCGTGGAATGCTCCAAATAACTCTAATGAAAATAGGTTTTGAGAGGTCGTTTGAGTAAAAAACGACTTCGCTTACAATATTTAAATTTTCAAATATCTATCTATCTACTTATCTATATACCAGTGGTTCTTAACCTTGTTGGAGGTACTGAACCCCGCAATTTTCATACATGCATTCATCGAACCCTTCGTAGTTGGAAAAATAAAATGTGTTTTTTTTTCTTCAAATTCAAAACATAGGAACTATATACTGTATTAGTGCACAAACTGTACCATGGATCATTTGCACACTAAATCACTGTGCTCAGAGAACAAAACCAACAAAACATGAATTTCACATAAAACAAAAACATAATGAATATTTGGGGTGAACCCAAGGGTGAACCAAACCGCCGAACCCCGGAAACTGACTCACAGAACCCCTGGGGTTTGATCGAACCCAGGTTAAGAAACACTGCTATATACCAAGGGTTCCCCCCCGCCCTTTATAAGGGAGCTAGTCAATTCAAAACCTCCAAATACCAAATTACCCTTCCGTCATACATAGCAAGGCTGAGTGGTGAGCTAAGAGATTGTAAACCTATACCAATGTTAGACATACTGTTGAAATGTTCTTAGAGAAGTCTAAATTTGTATAGACACGGCAAAGGAAACATGGACTGGAGGTGAAGCTTTTATTCCTGACGTTTCGTCTATCGACTTTCTCAAAGGAATTAGAATACTAGATACATACAGAGTTTATATACACGCCTTACGGCTCAAGGGGATATGCGAACGTCTAAATTTCTTTAAGCGAGTCATGTTCTAGCTATTCAAATGGAGGTTGGAGGTAGGATGTCGGAGGAAAAATAGCCTGGTGTGATAAGCCCTCAACACACATATTTTGTTGGATATTTATGGCAGGGAAACAATTTCTAATAAGCACCGCTTCCAAACATTTCAGTTTTGTTCTATTACTTTCTTGTGCCAAGATCGTTGTGATGGTGTACACAAACTCTTGTCTTGATAGACAGATGGATAAATAAATAGGGATTTTATCGGTCCATTTTGCATTTGCAAACTTTGTATAGAATACCCAGTGCGCTCATTATTAAAAAATGCACCATCTTTGCTAGAAGAACATGAGTGTATCTATATTACGTTACTTTGCATTCGTTTGCCCTTATTACTTGCCAAATTATTCTTCATGGCTATGAACGATGTCCTCTAGTCTAGGTAGAATATCACTGAATCCTTTATATCATTCTGGTTCTTTGGCTTATAATTCTGGAACACGATTCTCCTGCAGTCCTTTTTCGTCCTTGTTTTTGTATGAGGAAAAAATATGTATAATATACGTTGATGGGGGCTGTTAACATTTCCATGTCTTTCTCATCCTACGTTTAAGTTTGTCATTTCTTCTACTTTTTTTTTTTATCTCTGCCATAAATTTTGTCTGCTCCTATTCAATTCTCGTTGAACTCGAGCCAATTTTAGGATATCTTTGATGTCCTTAACACATAGGCTCAGATTACACTAATCTCATATTTAATGGGGCATTCACTGGCACCATTTAAGTATCTTCCTGAATCACTCGGTTTCCTATAGGTATTATACTCAGTGCATTTCTCGGAGTCGTTCAGATGTGGCATACGTCGAGCAAAATCAACCTTAGCATATGACTCTCTCTCTTATATTTCCCATCTATATGCAATTTGATTATTTTGTTCTGCATATAGTTAAGGAAGCTGTATAGTACAATTGATAGCTGATAGTATATCACGACGTATGCCACACCCTGAACAGACTCCCTGGAGCACACAGACTATAGTTTAAAATGTAACCTCTGATACGTCAGCCCAAACATCTAAACAATGGTAAAGTGTGGACACAAGTTTTCCTCCACCAGCAATCTTAGTTTCTGAAGCTACTCTTTTCCCTAAAATTATACAAAAATGTAATCTACATGTCTGGAATACAAGTTAGGTTTTGGGTTTACAGCAAGAACAGAATTTCATAAGTGGTGCATGTACGTAGGCTTAAGCAAGTGAGACACCCAGTGGCTTGCCCAATGCTATCCCATTGATTTGATTGAATCATTGACCTGATGGGCACCTTAATGAGACTCTTTAGTATACAAGCTCAGCACTTACTCTGAGGTCGTCATCGTAAACATTACGGAGGAGAAATTGGATTATTTCTTCAACAGGAACATTCGAAAATAAACTCTCTGCGTCCAAGGATACTAAAATACCCCGGTGGGGTCTTACTCTTAATCATATTGATTGATTAACTAAATATTTTGTGGGGCAGCTGATGTAATGATATGGTGTGTAAGGCGTTATCGGCTTGTTGATAAGCAGGAGATGGTATCTGCGAAATAATAGGTCTTATCTTATGATCACTTTTGATTATTCCATAAAGATAACCTGACTAATGATGATCGTGTAACTAGGGAAGTTTTATACCGTCCAAATACAGCATAAGAATAATCAATCAAGTCACTTACTCTCATTCAGGTACGTAATAATTGAGATGGTTCTTTTAGTATAGTATCCACCTTTTCTAAATAGTCTGAATCCTTCAGAATGATAAAAACGTCAGGTTTGTGTGTTTGCGTATGGTTGTGTTCTCGTTCTCGTGAAGTTCTTTAGTTACTTGACGTAGCTCAGGTGTGGGTAATAGGTTTGAAGAGGCTCATTCAAGTTTGGGATGTCAATGTGTTTTTTTTTTCAGTAATGAGCATTTCCAACTCAGCGGGTTTTTCAAGATTTCTTGAGTGATTGTGTAGAATGTCAATTTAATCCTTGGTGAAGAAACTCCTCTTGTTCTTTGGATAGGGGAAGTTTGGAGAGGTTGATGAAATCATACAGGTTATCCGGTAGTTACCTCCCGCCGCCATAAAGTTGACTAAAATTCTTTTTATATCTACTTCGGTGGCCTTGGTATCCAGGGCTTTCCCATTTTTTTTTCTTTTCACGTAGGTATGAGGTGATGTTAAAGCTATGGAAGTTCTGTATAGCCCCCCCCACACACACACAATCACACAAACGCGCGCGCGTGCACACACACACACACACAATCACACACGCGCGCGGGCGTGCACACGCACACACACACACACACACACACACACACACACACACACACACACACACACACACACACACACAAACAAATACAATCACACACACTCGCACGCGCGCGCGTCCACGCACACACACACACAAACACACACACACACACTCACACACACACATACAATCACACGCATACTCACATAGAATCACACACACACACACACACACATACACACACACTCTCACACGCGCGCGTGCACACACACACGTAAAAACACACATGTACATACGCACAGAACAATAGGGACTTTAGCTTAATAAGCGGAAAAAATTACGATTAATGTTTCCATTTGAGAATAATGCGCTGACGCGTTCATTGTCGGTGACAGCAGAAAACAAAATGTAAACAATATTCATTATGCTTTGGACTCAATTCCTATTCCCAAGTAAACAAACAAACTGATACATTGACAAGAATGGAAAACTGTTGGGCCCTGTAGGACAGACGTCGAAGACAATCATCTCCCCACCGCCGGACTCCGAAACCCAGGAGGCTGATGCTCTGTCCCCGAACTAAGCCTAAGAATGTTTCGTTAATTTGGTTTACGTTTTCAATCAGGTAATCTCAGACTATTTTCAACCAAGGATCTTTTTTAGAACAGAAAATATACCGAAAACCCCATCACAGAGCTGGTTGACACAAAAGAGGGACATCAACACAATATAACAATTAACAATGAAAATATAATTACAGAAATAATCGATACGCAAAGGTAATTAATAGAAATAGTGGTCTTTTTTTTACCCGAAGACTACATGTACTCCTGACCGCCGTTCTCGCGGCGTCGAAGTACCACAAACCGTTGAGGGTCTGCGGATTCTACTTTTGAAATCCCATTACAGAAGTGATAAGAGGTGGGTGGTCACCCTCCTTCCCCTCCTCCTCCTCCTCCTCCAGATCCATAATCAATAACAAAGAACTAGCCCCAGTCATACAAAGCACAGAACAATCAAACGTTTCTTTGTGGAGAGATCTATGTGGGGACCGGAATCTACTCCCGAGGAGCTTATGACAGAAACGTAGATAAACAATAAATTATATGGAACAACTATTTCCCGCGTAATAGTTATTCTACTCTCTTAGTGTACTTTCTAAGAAGTACACTAAACTTTGCGTATAATTAATTTAAACTATGGAAAGGGAGCAAATGGCGAAGTTAATAGGGTACAATTTGGTGTAATTTTTCTTTTCGAACAAAACCACAGGCAATGGAATGAGCTGCCACGTAAAGCGTTATGCGCCCAAATTAAAATGGAGATCGAAATGGGAAAAGATCAACTGACATATGACACAAACATGTGTCGTTATGATGACAGACAACGATATCGAGCGAATGGAATAAACTGTTTTGATTGTTTGGCATGAACTACTTGGTCTAATAAAGCGCATACACGCTAAAAATAACGTTCACATACACACACACACACACGCCTTCCTCATTTCCTTTCATTTTCCTCAGTAATCCCTCTCTTTCTCCTTTTTCTTCACCTTCCCACTACACCACGAGCTTTCCCCTTCCCTATTAACACAACAAAGGTACTCCCTCGTTGTTGAGATCGATGAAACTTTAAGTTTTCCTGGAGTTCCAAACTTCGTTGTCACTTCGACCGACGTGTGTGTGTGTGTGTGTGTGTGTGTGTGTGTGTGTGTGTGTGTGTGTGTGTGTGTGTGTGTGTGTGTGTGTGTGTGTGTGTGTGTGATTGTGTGTGTGTGTATTTACCTAGTTGTATTTACCTAGTTGTATTTTACGGGAAGGGGAGCTATGCTCGTGGGGTCCCGTCTTCATATCTCATTTTATCTAAACTATTTTTAAATTCATGTATTGTTTTTTGCACACACCACTTTCTCATCTAACTTGTTCCAACTGTCTATTACTCTGTGAGGAAAGCTGTTCTTTTTCAAATCTCTTCTATAGCTGTCTTTTTTTTTATTTTCTTTCCGTGTCCTCTTGTATTTCTGTCATCCCATTTTATCAGATTCTCTCTATCAGTAATTTCCATGCCTTTCATGATTCTGTAAATAGCTATCAAATCTCCTCTCTCTCTTCTTTGCTCTAGTGTCTGTAGTTCAAGTTTTTCTAGTCTCTCTTCATATGATAGCTTTGAGAGTGTTGGTGCCAGTTTTGTAATTGCTCTTTGTATTCTTTCGTTTTTTTTTTGTTTTTTTTTACATTTTTTTGTACTTGGTGACCATATCGTTGCTGCATATTACAATCTTGGTCTTATCAGAGTGATTAGGATTTTCTTCACCATTTCTTCATCCAGGTATGTAAATGCAACTTTGATTGTTCTTATTAAATTATAAGTTTCTCCAAAAATCTTATTTATATGTTTCTCAGGTGACATATTATTCATAACAATGACTCCCAGGTCCTTCTCATTTTCTACTTTTTTTATTCCTTCTTCTCCCAAATTATATGATCCTGTTATTCTGTTTTTGCTTTTTCCAAATTCCATTATACTGCACTTTTTTGTATTGAACTCCATCTCCCACTTCCTACTCCATTCCTGTACTTTATATAGATCTCTCTGTAGTGATTCACAATCTTCTTCTGTTTTCACTCTTTTAGTAGTTTTGCATCATCTGCAAAGAAGCTCATAAAACTTTCAATTCCTTCATCCATATCATTAATATATATAGCAAACATTATTGGGGCCAGTACTGTTCCCTGCGGAACACCGCTTATTACTTTATCCCATTTTGAGTGCTGGTTTCTTATCACTACTCTCATTTTTCTTTCTTGCAAAAAGTCTTCCATCCAATTTAGCAGTTCGCCCTGTATTCTTCCTTTTGTTTTTTCATACATCATTCTTCCTTTTCTATATTGTTCATTTCTTTTCATATATTTTTCTTCATTAAGTTCCAGTTCAATCAATATGTGGTCACTTTTACTTATTGGTGTTTTATATTCAATCTTGTCCACTATTCTAGGTTCAGATGTAATTATTAAGTCTAGTCTCGACGGTTCTTCTTCATTTCTATACCTAGTGTTCTCCTGTATCCATTGTGTCATTGTATGGTCAGTAATCATCTCAAGTAGAGCGTTTCCCCATGAGCCGTCTCCACCCTTTACTGTCATTTCTTCCCAGCAGATTTCTTTGCAATTAAAGTCGCCCATCATAACTATTCTTCCTCCATCTTCCATTATTTTATTTAATGTTATCTTTGTGTCCTCTAACATACTTTTATGTTCACTCTCCTCCCATGAGGCTGTTTTCGGAGGCACATAATTGATCACAAATTTTCTGCTCTTCTTATCTCTGTCTTCCACTTCTATCATAATCATCTCTACTGTATTCTTTCCATATATGACACCTTTCACGTTTATATCCTTCTTAGTCAGGAACATAACTCCACCCCCTTGTTTTTTCTCTCTGTTTCTAATCCAATAATTATATGCATTGTGTCCTACACTGTTGGGTGGTAGTGGGCCTTTTAATTTTGTTTCTACAATTCCCATCATGTCCGGTTCTTTTTCTTTCAAATAATCATTCAGCTCATTCAATCCTGTTATTAATCCATCTATATTTGTGTAAGACACTCTTAGTTTTCTGTCACTTCCATTGTGTTCTCTGTTTCCCTTTTGTTTTTCTCTTGTATGTCGAACTGCCTTAGTTTCATATTCACTACTCTCCAATAGAATCTCTCTTTTTCTGACTCCGTTCTGCTCTCGTTTTTTTCTTAGCTTCAAATCTTTTCTGTTTTTCTTCCTCTCTTTCCTCTTTATCCATTTCCCTTTTCATCCATACCTTTTTATATTGTTCACTTGTTGCTAGTTTCCCTGTTTTGGATAAGATATTCTCTGCCGTCGTTTGTGACCTGAATTTAATCTTAATTGGTCTGGTCTTATCTGTACTATAATTTCCGAGCCTGAATTTTTCCTCAATTTCCTTCATAATTTCTGGTTCATCTTCCTGAACTAATTTTAGTAAACTGCTTACTTTTTCATTTTCCTCATTGGTTCTTGAGGTTCTATCTGGGTTATGTTTCTCTTCCATTCCTAATATAATTATACATTTCTTTTTGTCAGCTAAGTCTCTTACTATATTCTCCTTCTGTCTCATCACTTTAATAACTGAGTCTTCAGTTTGTTCTCTCATTTGCTGTTTGTTTATGTCAGTAAATGCAAATTTACTGTTTTCTTGAATTGTCTTCCATCCCTCTCTGTTTTCTTTATTATTCATCTTTAACTCTTCATTCTCCTTTTTTTTACTTCTTTTAACTGTCTTTTTAGGTCTTCTATTTCCTTAGTTAAGTTTTTGTTCTCCTTCTTTAGTTCTTCCAATTTTTCAACCCTCTGTACAATGTTGTTAACATGACCGAACCTACGCTCCCAGTCCTCGATCATCTTATCGAACTTTTCTTCTAGTCTTGTCAGTCCCCCCCCCCCACCCTCTTTAAATCCCTGGAAAATATTCTCATCACTTTCTACTGTATTGCTCTTATCTATACTTCTAATCTTTACATTTTTATTAGACATTTCGTCGTCGCTCAGCTGGTCGGGGGGCCGTTTTTTGGTGTTTACATTTCGTTTGTCTGCCTGGGCCAAGTGTTTTCCTTCCTCATTTCCTTCCATTTCCCTCAGCAATCCCTTCCCTTCTCTTTTTTCCCTACTTTCCCACTACCCACGAGCAATTTCCCCCCCTGTAAATACAATAGGCACTTCCTTTGCTTTGGGATCCACGAAACTTCACTTTTCTTCAGAACGTTCTCTAAGCCGTCCGTTCGTTGAAGTGTGTGTGTGTGTGTGTGTGTGCGTGTATTTACCTAGTTGTATTTACCTAGTTGTATTTTACGGGAAGGGGAGCTATGCTCGTGGGGTCCCGTCTTCATATCTCATTTTATCTAAACTATTTTTAAATTCATGTATTGTTTTTGCACACACCACTTTCACATCTAACTTGTTCCAACTGTCTATTGCTCTGTGAGGAAAGCTGTTCTTTTTCAAATCTCTTCTATAGTTGTCTTTTTTTATTTTCTTTCCGTGTCCTCTTGTATTTCTGTCATCCCATTTTATCAGATTCTCTCTATCAGTAATTTCCATGCCTTTCATGATTCTGTAAATAACTATCAAATCTCCTCTCTCTCTTCTTTGCTCTAATGTCTGTAGTTCAAGTTTTGCTAGTCTCTCTTCATATGATAGTTTTGAGAGTGTTGGTGCCAGTTTTGTAATTGCTCTTTGTATTCTTTCAAGTTTTTTTATACATTTTTTTGTACTTGGTGACCATATCGTTGCTGCATATTCCAATCTTGGTCTTATCAGGGTGATTAGGATTTTCCTCACCATTTCTTCATCCAGGTATGTAAATGCCACTTTGATTGTTCTTATTAAATTATAAGTTTCTCCAAAAATCTTATTTATATGTTTCTCAGGTGACATATTATTCATAACAATGACTCCCAGGTCCTTCTCATTTTCTACTTTTTTTATTCCTTCTTCTCCCAAATTATATGATCCTGTTATTCTGTTTTTGCTTTTTCCAAATTCCATTATACTACACTTTTTTGTATTGAACTCCATCTCCCACTTCCTACTCCATTCTTGTACTTTATTTAGATCTGTCTGTAGTGATTCACAATCTTCTTCAGTTTTCACTCTTTTCAGTAATTTTGCATCATCTGCAAAAAAGCTCATATAGCTTTCAATTCCTTCATCCATATCATTAATATATATAGCAAACATTATTGGGGCCAGGACTGTTCCCTGCGGGACACCGCTTATTACTTCATTCCATTTTGAGTGCTGATCTCTTATCACTACTCTCATTTTTCTTTCTTGCAAAAAGTCTTCCATCCAATTTAGCAATTTACCTTGTATTCCTCCTTCATATTCTAATTTCTTAAGCAACTTCTTATGTGGTACTTTGTCAAAAGCTTTTTTTAGGTCTAGAAATGCACAATCAGCCCATCCATCTCTTTCTTGTATTATATCTATTAGCCTTGAATAGAAACATATTAAATTGGTGACGCATGATCGTCCTTGTCTGAATCCAAATTGCCTTGGATTTAGTACGTTGTTTTTTTTCCAAGTATTTTACCCATCTACTTTTGATAATTCTTTCACATATTTTTGCTATTGTACTTGTTAGAGAGACTGGTCTATAGTTGGTAGGTTCTTCTTTATTTCCTCCTTTATATATAGGTACTATATTTGCTTTTTTCCAATCTTCTGGAACTTTTCCTTCTTTTAAGGAACTGCTTATTATGCTATGTATTTTGTCTGCCAGTTCATTCCTGCATTCTTTCAGAATCCAGTTTGCTATTTCATCTGGCCCATGCGATTTTCTGACATCAAAATTACCCAAGTGTGTCAATATTTCATTCTTTGTTACTTCTATTTCTTCCATAGGGGGGACTTTTTCCTTCCACTCAATCTCTTCAGGTTGTATATTTTTCCTTGTAAACACTGATTTAAAATGTTTGTTCATAATTTCTGCCATTTCCATTTCCTCAGTGTATTCAACTCCTCCTTGTCTTAATTTCTCCAAGTCTTGTTTGTTTTTCAGTTTATTGTTTACAAATCTGTAGAATAGTTTTGGTTGATCTTTACACTTTTCTATAACATCTTTTTCATATTTTCTTTTTTCCTCTCTGCACTTTTGTACATATTCATTTCTATAACCAGTATATATTTTCCATTTTTCAGGTCTTCTGTCTTTTTTCCATCTGGTCCAGGCTTTGTCTCTTTTGTCTTTTAACTCCCTACAACTTTTGTTGTACCAGCATTTTACATATTCTTTTTCTTGTTTTTGTCTTGGGACATACTTTTCCACTCCTTTTTTGTAAATTTTTGTCAAAATATTCCATTTCTCTTCCACTGATGTTTCTTCTTTGTATATTTCTTCCCAGTTTTCTTGTTGGAAGAATTCTCTTATTTTATCAAAGTTTGTTTTTTCGTACATCATTCTTCCTTTTCTATATTGTTCATTTCTTTTCATATATTTTTCTTCATTAAGTTCCAGTTCAATCAATATGTGGTCACTTTTACCTATTGGTGTTTTATATTCAATCTTGTCCACTATTCTAGGTTCAGATGTAATTATTAAGTCTAGCCTCGATGGTTCTTCTTCATTTCTATACCTAGTGTTCTCTTGTATCCATTGTGTCATTGAATGGTCAGTAATCATCTCAAGTAGAGCATTTCCCCATGAGTCATCACCACTCTTTACTGTCATTTCTTCCCAGCAGATTTCTTTGCAATTAAAGTCGCCCATCATAACTATTCTTCCTCCGTCTTCCATTATTTTAGTTAATGCTATCTTTGTGTCCCCTAACATACTTTTATGTTCACTCTCCTCCCATGAGGCTGTTTTCGGAGGCACATAATTGATCACAAATTTTCTGCTCTTCTTATCTCTGTCTTCCACTTCTATCATAATCATCTCTACTGTATTCTTTCCATATATGACACCTTTCACGTTTATATCCTTCTTAGTCAGGAACATAACTCCACCCCCTTGTTTTTTCTCTCTGTTTCTAATCCAATAATTGTATGTATCATGTCCTACACTGTTGGGTGGTAGTGGGCCTTTTAATTTTGTTTCTACAATTCCCATTATGTCCGGTTCTTTTTCTTTCAAATAGTCATTCAGTTCATTCAATCCTGTTATCAATCCATCTATATTTGTGTAAGACACTCTTAGTTTTCTGCCACTTCCATTGTGTTCTCTGTTTCCCTTATGTTTTTCTTTAGTATGTCGAACTGCTTTATTTTCATGTTCACTACTCTCCAATAGAATCTCTCTTTCTCTGACTCCGTTCTTTCCTCGTTTTTTGCCTTAGCTTCAATTCTTTTCTGCTTTTCTGCCTCTCTTTCCTCCTTATTCATTTCTCTTTTTATCCATACCTTTTTATATTGATCATTTGTTGCTAGTTTCCCTGTCTTGGATAGAATTTTCTCTGCCGTTGTTTGTGACCTGAATTTAATCTTAATTGGTCTGGTCTTATCTGTACTATATTTTCCGAGCCTGAATTTTTCCTCAATTTCCTTTATAATTTCTGGTTCATCTTCCTGGACTAATTTTAATAAACTGCTTACTCTTTCATTTTCCTCCTTGATTCTTGCGGTTCTATCTGGGTTATGTTTCTCTTCCATTCCTAATATAATTATACATTTTTTTTTGTCAGCTAATTCTCTTACTATATTCTCCTTCTGTCTCATCACTTTAATAACTGAGTCTTCATTATGTTCTTTCAATTGCTGTTTGACTATGTCAGTGAATGAAACCTTATTCCCTTCTTGAGTTATTCTCCAATTTTTAGCTTCTGTAGCTATTTTCTCACTGTTTTCATTACTATTCTTCTTCAATTTCTCATTCTCCTCCTTTACATTTCCTAACTGTCTTTTTAGGTCCTCTACTTCTTCAGTTAAGTTTCTGTTAGCCTTCTCTAGTTGTTCCAACCTTTCAATTCTCTGGAAAATGGAGTCTACATTACCTAACTTACGTTCCAAGTCCTCGATCACCTTATCAACTCTCTCCTCTAGTCTTATCAGTCGGGGGGGGGGTTGTGTCCCCCCCACCCTCTTTAAATCCCTGGAACATATTCTCGTCACTTTCTACTGTATTGCTCCTCTCTATACTTCTAATCTTTACATTTTTATTTGCCATTTCGTCATCACTGAGCTGGTCCGGTGGTCGTTTCATGTTGACCTTACGCCCGTCTGCCTGGGCCAAGTCCTCCACATCCTCATTTCCTTCCATTTCCCCAGCAATCCCTCCCCTTCTCCTCTTTTCCTACTTACCTACTGCCCCACGAGCAATTTCCCCCCACCCTGTAAATACAAAAAGGCACTTCTCTTTGCGTTGGGATCCACAATCTGCACTTTTCTTCAGAACGTTCTTCAAGCCGTCCGTTCGTTGAAAGTGTGTGTGTGTGTGTGTGTGTGCGCGCGTGTGTGTGTGTTGACGAACATAAAAATAGCGTTTTCCTAATGGACGGAGAAAAAATAATACTTTAAAAAAATATAGTATAAAATATGGTCTGCCCAAGATTAGAACGTGCAAAACTTCGGAGAGAAAATCGAGAGAAATATTAAGAGAACAACCATAAGGATAATCGGCTATCAAATCAGGTATTCGGATGCAGATCAGAAACTCTCATACATGGAAAGTCTTAGTTAAAATTACAAAAGGTTACAGATGCCTAACCTTTCAGAATTCTGGTTTCGAAAGACTGATTTTGAACAGAAGCGACGGGTTTTGGTTCTGCAAGACTGGATCTGGTCTGCAAAGACTGATTTTGATCCCAAAAGACTGATTCTAGCCGAGAATGACTGGCTCTGGTCTGCAAAGACTAATTCTGGTCTAGAAACAATGTATCTGCTCTCAAAACACTTATTCTTGTGTCATAAGATTCATTCTAGTCTGGAGAGAATTATTTTGGTCTGACAACCCTGATTTTTGTTTTTTACGAAATATTTTGACTACAAAAGACGATTTAGGTTGACGAGAATTTTGCTTTTAGGATTCTCAAATTTGGTCATTGGTAGTGTGAGTATGGATTCAAAATATTTTAATATATATTCGATGCCTCTTCATATAGACTGCATCTAATCTAATACACTTGTGTATTGGTCACATACACTGTGCGTGAATAAACTGCATATGCATATGGATATACATTTAAGGCATATGCATATGGACTGCATAATATTCTAATGAATTTGCATATTGATCTAATACTCTATGTTTAGATTCAGTGGATGTACATATGAATTCAATATATATATATATATATATATATATATATACATATATATATATATATTGACTGCATAATGATTTAATAGGTTAACATATTGATCTAATGTAATTTGTAAGGATTTAATGCATGTTCACACGAATCACAAATGCATATTGATCGTATAATGATATCATAGATTTACATATTAATTGAAGCCATCGTGAGTTTAATCTGAATAAAATAATCTGACATTATCTAGAAAAAAACGAGCTTGTTTTTAACGAGTTAAATTTTCTTGCCTACTGAGCTTAACTCCAAGTTAATCTAGCACTTCTAGTTAAATGTCCACGGTTTTGAATTTCAAATATGGCGTCTCTAGGGGTCTTGAATAACTGCAAAGCTGTTAAGCGTTTATTGCTAAATAATCTGCTTCTACGTACTGTTTGACTAAATATCTCTGGAAGATCCAACCACAAACGTGTCTTCAATATCTCAGAGTTTATGTTGTGTGATTTTTTTTTCTTTTTTTTTTCTGTCTTTCTGGAAACCATTGAGGTATTTGGCTTATGTTTGTTGCGATGGATGCTGTTTCCTTCGCCTGAAAAAAATCACCTGGCGGCAGCTAGAATAAACAATAGAGCCGTCAAACGTAAGGGTTATGAACAACTTGGTTTTAATGCATGTGTGTACCGAGGGAACGCCCCGGAGATTAATAAAATCGCCCGCCGTCAGCCAGAACAAAAAAAAAAAAAAAAAAAAAAAAAAAAAAAAAAAACGTCACCCACTATAGAAGGACACTGATGATAAACGTTGCTTCAAGTTCCTCCGACTAGAAACCCGCAGCCCCACAACGTCTGCCAACGGTCCTCTTGACCTCCCATAGCTCTCTGGGGGAGAACGGATGGATTGCTCTGTTGTAGTGATGTGGAACTTTCAGTATCACAGGTTTGTATCAGTTCGAGGAAAAGAGTAGTCGCCGGTTGTCTGTTCTCCAGATACATTATAGTAAGGTGGAGGATATGTCATATGAATTCATATGAATTGATGTAGACCTTAGACCCGATCCGGGGACCAAATGTCAGCCTATCCGGGCTGCGTCTCCAAATGGAGGCGAGAGTGTTGTCGTAAGGTTTTGAAGACGGGTGGTAGGGAGCTGATTCTCTCTGACGTCCCTCCTGCAGGGCCACCTTTGTTAAACCCTCGGAAAGGGTTGGGTACCCCGGAGATGAATAGAATAGTCTGGCAACAGTCATAACTAAAAGGAAATGGGAATTTTTCACAAATTTGGGGAAAAGTTTAAACTACTTACTATTATTTTTTGCATAAAATTTGAAGAATTATATTTTGCGATGAACTTATTTGGGTATATAATAATTCCTTCTTTTCTTTGGGAAAACGTGGAAATCCAGATTTGCTTGTGGAAAAAATCTCATTGTATAAATGACTGGAGTACCCAGTGGACAGAAAGGAAATTGAATGAGGTTAGAGCATGTAAGTATACATTCAAACCCTTTGCAATGGGTTTGTTTACATTTTCAAACACTTTACAAAAGATTCAAACCTTTTACGATGCCTTTGTTTATAGATTTAGGACTTTTAATATGTACTTAAACAAATCTTAATCATTTAAGCACGTTGTCCTAGCTTGTTTATCTCATTTGTATATAAATATCTAATCTTAAGTCTTCCATAAGTAGAGACCGATTTTCCAAGAGTGTCTGATGACATATAGAAGAAAGACCAAAACTAGGAACTTGTTAGAGATATAACGCACGTCTGTGTAAATATAATTCATAGATAAATCATGTGCGTATGTCCGTGGAAATTTAATTCACTTGTGTGTGGATGTAATGTATACATACATACATACATACATATATATACCAAAGACTTTTCCCCCTTACACGGGAGGTAGCCAAAAAACAAAGACATAGAAACCACTCCCACCCATTCCATCCCCTACATACTCCACTCCCCTCTACCCTCT
Source organism: Oratosquilla oratoria (assembly GCF_046742065.1). NCBI lineage: Eukaryota > Metazoa > Arthropoda > Malacostraca > Stomatopoda > Squillidae > Oratosquilla > Oratosquilla oratoria. The sequence continues at coordinate 30,840,479 of NC_134797.1, forward strand.
TCCCTCCCTCTTATCTTGGCACCTCCTGGGTGATGGGTCATCCCTGCATCTTGTCCACTGCCCTGGGTCAGAAGCAGTGCCACAAGACACAGCACGTCCACAGCAAGGCCGCTTCATTAATTCGGTGACCCCCCCTCTCCGTCCCTCCATGTAGAAAAGGAGAAGACGGGGAGAAATCCACTCGGGTTGGGTCAATTTATTTCTCATGTAATATAAGTGCGTAAAAATACTCCAGTCGTTTATAGATGTAGTAAATATGCGTACAAATCCTACTCATGTACGCAAAAAACGAATTCATGTACGCAAGATTGCGTATATGCATTTAATACATGTTTATAAACATACATGTATATATATATATGTTTGACGTATGTGCGGAAAAATTAACTTGTGTATAGACTTAATATAAAGAGACATCTTTGTGTACATGTGCACACTATGTGTGCGTAAGAATTTATTTCATGTGCGTATGTAGTTATTGTATGTGCGTAAAATAGGATACACGTGCGCATGTGTATGCGCACATGTATATGCCAGGCAATATCATTCAACCATTTACTCTCCCAAAGGGATAAGTTAAGTGCTTTTGATCAACACACACACATGTGTGTGTGTGGACGTGTGTACACATATGCTCGTTTTAGTACACATGCAATGCACTCTTTCTCATAGACTCGCGGGCACAGAGAGTGTACGCAGGAATGTGATTTTGAAACCACGCATTCAAATCTTTAGCCCCATAGCTGGGAAGACCGATGTATTTTGGCACTTCAGCGTGCGTGCGTGCGCGTGTGTGTGCGTGCGTGTGCTTGCGTGTGCGCGCGTGCGTGCGTGCGTGCGTGCGTGCGTGAGTGGAGGGTTCCTAGGCGCCGAGTCGGGTCTGGGAAACCTGCCAACGACTCAGTGGGTCTGTGGCTCTCGTGACGAGAGGGTGTCCTGTGCTCCGTTCGCCACCTGGCGGCGCCGACTTGATCTCGTCCTTTGGACCTG
>NC_134797.1:30846468-30858968 GCF_046742065.1 Oratosquilla oratoria
CCTCTCTTGGGGAAACAATCTAATAAGCCTCCTCCAGTTCTTAACATGTGACGCCGGCGCCTAACCCCTTTCTGCAGCTGTGGCCCCTCTTATCTAATTCTCTGCCAAGCATGACACTTCCTTCTCCTGGGCGGAAGCTAGGTCGACCTGCCAACAGGGGGGGGGGGGACAAAGGTCGTTAACAGCTAGTCTTCCCCTCGTTTATTAGGGAAAGAAAAATCTTAAACCCCAAGTGCTCTCACTGCCCTTCAGACTACTGACTTGGGCAATTCCATTTATAGAACGAGACAGATGTTGAGTATTATACTGTCCACATAAATGCATGCATATATATGTATGTATGTATGTATGTATGTATGTATGTATATATATGTATATATATATATATATATATATTATATGTATATATGTATGTATATAAATATATATATATATATATATATGTATATATATATACATATATATATATATATATATATATGTGTGTGTGTGTGTGTGTGTGTATGTATATATGTATTGACGTATATACTGTAGGTATATATGTACGTGTGTAAATATGTATATATGCACATGTGTGTACATGCAATTATGTATAAAGGTATATTCATATATAAGTATGTATGTGCATATGTGTACATTTAGACAGGAGATATTTCTCAGATAAGTAATATTGAAAGATATGGAAGTAACACAATTCGAAATATTTTTTCTGTAGCTTTTATTATTATTATTATTTTCGTTATGGAATTCTACTGAGCCGAGAACAGGTTGCAGGAGTTGGTCAAAGTTTATATTTTGAAATAATATAGTGAAGATCCAATGCTATATCTACGACGTTTTGTTTTCAAAGAGCATTCTCATGCAATATACTAAGTTCAAAAGGTTGCAGAAATCAACAGAAGGACGATAAGCATTGGGAAGGGTCACACTAGAAAGAATGACATCAAAGTTAAAAGTTGTGAGCAATTAGGATTGCTCGATGTCGAGGCGCCTCGTGGGATGCATAATTCCAGCGCTCGGGAGTCCAGCCAAGTCGGGTCTTTGCAAATTCATGGACTCTTGTGATCCTTCGTTTAGATTCCGGAACCTTTTCTACTCCATGTGTCCAAACTTCAGGGCATTTGGCAGTCATCTGTATTTGTCGGGATTTAATCGGATTTTTTTTTTTTTTTTTTTTTAATTTGAAAGTAGAATTCTACCTGGTTTTCTAATCAAATTTATCTGGCTAACTGGCTAATCTAAAAGCTGTACCGTTAATTGTGTTTATATTTATCGTTTCTGATGGTAGGAAGCGTTTAAGGCTAACAAAAGCTTTCAAAACTGTGACTCGTACTCCTTCATCGTCCTTGAGGACGAATTCAATATTTTCGAAGATTCTGTCCTGGACGCCATAAGACGATTCTGTTCAACGCAGGGGAACCCTGAGTCTGTCCATGAAGAATTGATTACACACTTTGATATGACTTGAGGTTGCGGGGATTGGTCTGGGAACAAGATGGATGACGGGAGAACCAAAGGCTCCTCGTCTGAAATAACGGCCGTAAAGTTTTTGACGGTTTTTAACGGTTTTAACCGTTGCTTAACGGTTTTTGGTTTGCCGTTGAGCCAGCCCGGCCCGACCTGGGCTCGCCGTGACCTAACTTCGAAATGATTCAAATCTCTGAGGTATTCGAGGCTTAACGAACACCGTTCCTGAGCTGACCGCGTTTTGGTGTGTGTGGTCGTGGTGGATGAGGAGGAGTTGGAAGAATGATTGGGCAACGCGTCACGTGGCTCGACGTGTGACTGTGAGTCGAGGCAGGAGCTCACAGTAAAGGATCCTCATGGCTAATTGAGTGCTGGTCATGATTTCACGATTGTGCGGACTGGGTGGGTCATGTTTATTCTATTATGGATACCAAACAATTTAAGAGTACTTTTTGTACCAAGTGGTCCTCGGGTACCAAGTGCATCTGTGGTACAATTTGTACAGAGTGGTTCATGAATACCAATATATGCTGAATATGTTACTTGTGAACCAGGTACCCACCAAGGGAACTATTTGTACCAAATTCTCCATGGGTACTCTGTATGCTATGTGTACCATAGGTACCATTTGAACCAAAGCTATCACGGTATCGTCTTTGTCGAGCATAATTCCGATATCATACGAGTATAAGCCGATCGTACCAAGTTATTGTGACACGTATGCCAGGGATGCTTTATCTACCGAGCGTATCATGAACCTCATGTATGTCTACTTGCTATTGTACCCCATTGTATCAGAAGTACAATGTTAAGTTGCTATAACAAGGGGGGACTTAGTACAAACCGATTTTAAAGGGATTTGATAACATCAAAATAGAAAGTATTTTCACATTCAATGATAACCGGACGAGGCATAATGGCCTCAAGTTATCAGGATGAAGGTTTGAACTACAAGTAAATAGAAACAATTTACTAACCGCGTCGTCAATAACCTTCCACCCGAGGCGACTGAATGTACAGTTGGAAGTTCCAAAGCCCACTTGGATAAACTTCTAAACAAAATATTATATTTCTTTTATCATCCAATCTTATTATGTACCGTAAGGTCTCCTGTCAGCATCATAGTTTACATTGTAACTCAATGTATATCTTAAATCTTAGATCTCTGCCGCCAGCGACAGACTGCGTAATAGAAGTAAGCAACTGACTTTGTTCAGTCGTGACAAAATCCAATGCGACAGTTTTTCCTTGTAGATACTTTGTTTACCAAATATCAACAGAAACTCGACGAACTTGTTACCTCGACTGTATCCACGGTCTGAAAGGTCAGTCAGATTCTAAGGTTCGAGAAAAACTCATCAGATGGCGCCTCATTCGTTTGCTTTGTTGCAAATATGTCTGATGATTATGGTCTGAAATTCGATTATAACGAAAACAGACTAAACTACAAATGGCGCCATATCAAGTGCATGCTTACTATGCTGCAAGCATCTCTGATAATTACTTTATGAAATTCGATTACTGCGAAAATGAACTTAATTGCAGGTAGCATCATATTGGCTACAAGTTTACCGTGTTTATGAAATTCAATTGTTACGAAAATATGCCAACTTCCATATAAGGGCACTACACCTGGTGATCATTTTATGAAATGAAATTATCATCAAAAACAAACCAACTTCTTGTGGTGCCGTCCAAAATAACGGAACTACAGGACTATCATCGAACTTTGGAAATAAACCGTGTGGTTATCATTTGCGTCTTCAAGCTTTCTGTACTATTAGGGGATGGAGACCTAGTACCTCTCAGACATGATAAAGATGACCTTATGTGTGAGAATGAGAGTCTACATCTCATTCACCCTACATCACTACTTTTTGGTCGTTTTTTTTCGCCATCACCCTTGCAAGCAGAGCGTAGAATACCTTTTCTCTCAAACCATGTGAGGTCGTGAATGTTACTAGAGTGAATGGCCCCTGATCAACATTCTGTACATTTTCCTTATACATCCTGATCTCTTTGTCATCTCGGAAATGGGTCACCTCAATAGTTAGGCGGACATTAGGCCAAAGATTTCTGGATAAAAAGAAAAGAAAAAGAAAATATCCCGTATCCAGAAACCTCTTGCGCTGACGTCCACTTGCGCTTCATCTGATGTGTTGGCGATGAGGAGCCTGAAGTTCTCCCGTCTCTTGGGGGAATTGGGCTGGTTCAGCTGCCACATCCTTGTAAATTTCACGAAGCATTTGGGCCGCGAGGTCCCTTACCTCGTCGTGTCTATTTGCGTACCACCGCATGGTTGGGATGAAACAATATACCGTAGGAGCATATGTTTGGTAAATCATCTTATAGCCATTCATATCTGAAGGCAATGGCATATGTGAATTCCTTTTTGTTTAGATTGACACCTGCGCCCTGATGGGCAATGCTGTCAGTCACTTGGGCGACTCTTGATCCTGTGCCATGCCTATCTTTACACACAATCCGGGAGTTGATCTAATAGTCCCAAGTTCTTCCTTTTGCCTCCTTTCCCTGTTCTCTGAGATATTTCTTTTAATTTCTCTTGTTTCATCTGTGTTGACATCTCTCTTGATCTTGTACACGACGTTATTTGTCAGAGATGAAGCGAATCTCAGCGAGGTTTGGTGTTCTGTATCAAATGGAAATGTTCAGCGAGTCTGAAATGCCCAGCCCGCCCATTCCAGTATTTTCCTTTCCTGGTCATTTGGGAAGTGTCCGTTGGTGATGGACAAAATTAGCTCCTCTCTGATTGCATCTCCTAGAGAACTCAACAGTGGGGTGGTGTCTGGGTGTGGTTCCATTTGTGTTTGACCTCGTAATTGAATGCCGCGAATTTGTTTAGCTGCCTGACCTCTCTCACCCACTCGTTGGTTTTGACAATATTCGCTTTGAAAGGTGTCAGAACCAGCTATATAACACTGGTATATCTTTCCCCATCTTTGGTCACATTCACTTCACTGTCTTTAAAGAGTCTTAGGGCCTCCTGATGGTAACCTGGCTTCACTTTGAGGATGAGGGCATATTTCTTCGCGTTGGGAAAATAACCCAAGTACGGGCCATGAATCGTTACCTTATCCCACCATTTCCTTGTATCAGTAAATTTCCTGACCCCGTTAGATCATTTGCATAATCTGTCTGGTTTGCATTTGTGGTTACTCCTAACACATGCACATTGTCTGCAACTACTACTACTACTACTACTACTACTACTACTACTACTACTACTACTACTACTACTACTACTACTACTACTACTACTACTACTACTACTACTGCTGTTATTATTATTATTATTATTATTATTATTATTATTATTATTATTATTATTATTATTATTATTATTATTATTATTATTATTATTATCATTATTATTATTATTATTATTATCATTATTATTATTATTATTATTATTATTATTATCATTATTATTATTATTATTATTATTATTATTATTATTATTATTATTATTATTATTATTATTATTATTATTATTATTATTATTATTATTATTACTATTATTATTGTTATTACTATCATTATTATTATCATTATCATCATTATTATCAATATTATCATCATTATTATCATTATTATTATCATTACTATCATTATCATCATCATCATCATCATCATCATTATTATTATTATTATTATTATTATTATCATTATTATTATTATTATCATTATTATTATTGTTGCTGTTGTTGTTATTCGACATAACTATATCTCAGACAAGAATCTAGAGGAGGAGACCCAATTTAGCTGAATTAAATCGTGTGGTATCAATCAGAATAAAAACACATTCGAGATGTGAAAGTCAACACCAGATTTCATATAAGGGGACGATAGTGCCTGCAGTCAATATGTTAGGGATTTAAGTGCCTAGTGTAGGCCTTATGGTCTCTTGCAGTCTCCTTTATTCTTATGTTCTTATGTTATGTTCTACGGAACCAGAGTTACGCAGCATTCTTGTCACTCAAAGAAGATTGCTGACAACTTTTGTCTTCTATTACCCCCCCTTTTTCTGCTACCCTTCTTAAATATATCCTTTACCACTTCAAAGACTCAACCCTTAGAGGCGATATTGTTCCCAAGAACGGAACAGCCGTTCATTGAAAAAAAGAAAAAAAAAAAAAAATTATGCCTCAGCCACTCAATATCCTCTTCAGGCTTGGGTCCGCTTTTTATTTGTCTGATAAAATTGTTTGATGCCTGTCGCAGCCAATTATACAAAGTACACCATAACTGGTAAGAGATTAACGTCTAATTTACTGCAGTCAACGTGTTGGTTTGATATTACCTGCTCACAATAGATTCTCTTCAGCTATGGAAGAACCTGCCGACATTTGTGAGGTTTGAAAAAGATTCCTTGACATACGAGTTCCTGTAATACTTGGGATTGTTGTCATGCAATGTTATTCGTGTATATAGAAACACACCGAAATCGACGGATTAAAAACAATTCTATTTATTTCTATTCTATGATTACTGCCCACGTGATTTTAGTCGTTTGAGAGAAGTCTATCGCTGTTGCAGGATTCCATACGTTAGGCAAAGTAACTTGACGAAAAGTTCTGTTTACAGAAACGACTCTTGTCTACTGGTGCGTTCGATACACAACGAAATGTGGCAGATTACATATCAAACTTCGTTTAGTTTGTCATCAATCAGGATCATAATCAAATGTTGGGTTTATTTCTCAAAAATATTTTGTGTGTTGTGTGTGTGTGTGTGTGTGTGTGTGTGTGTGTGTGTGTGTGTGTGTGTGTGTGTGTGTGTGTGTGTGTGTGTGTGTGTGTGTGTGTGTGTGTGTGTGTGTGTGTGTATGTGTGTATGTGTTGTGTGTGTGTGTGTTGTGTGTGCGTGTGTGCGTGCGTGCGTGTGTGTGTGTGTGTGTGTTGGGTTTATTTCTCCAAAATATTTTGTGTGTTGTGTTGTGTGTGTGTGTGTGTGTGTGTGTGTGTGTGTGTGTGTGTGTGTGTGTGTGTGTGTGTGTGTGTGTGTGTGTGTGTGTGTGTGTGTGTGTGTGTGTGTGTGTGTGTGTGTGTGTGTGTGTGTGATACTTACGCAATGCTGAATTTGTTAAAAAAAAAAAAAAATCTGTCTGTCTTCGTTGGCAGAAGTGCTCGAGACAGAAGTCGTGTGAAGACCGACGAGGAATTTTCGTTTTTCTTCTTCGGATTTTTGACTGACAGGCTGTCTCGCGTCCTCGTTTTTCATTTATTCTCCCTCTCCTCTCTCTCTCTCTCTCTCTCTCTCTCTCTCTCTCTCTCTCTCTCTCTTTTTTTTTTATCTCCTAAGGGCGAATCCACGGCTGATGGGGAGGTTCAGTGAGTCCAAAATAACCCCCCCTTTTTTTTTTAGGAAGAAGACACTCGAATACCATTACCACATCCCCTTTATGCTTGTAAATTTAATTCAATATATTTGTATCAACCGATAATTACCTTACTTTCCCATTATGATCTATGTGGTTGAATACATACACAGATATGGAAATATATATACATATATATGTATAAATGTTCATGTGTATGCATTTATATATCTATATATACATATACATATATATATATATATATATATATATATATATATATATATATATATATATATATATATATATATATATATATATATATATATATATATATATATAGAGAGAGAGAGAGAGAGAGAGAGAGAGAGAGAGAGAGAGAGAGAGAGAGAGAGAGAGGGAGAGAGAGAGAAAGAGATATACGTATAATCTTACGCGTGTTAAATATCGTTCACTTACTGCAACTCCCTTTGTGGCTTTGTGCCTGTTGAAGGGTTATGCTGCAGGGAATGCGACAAATCCAACAACCCACGTTCTAATCAAAGGGATGAAATCCAACTCCATTGATATACCTAAAATTCTCTTTTGAGAGACATCTACTTCAACGAAAAAATATATAAGAAAATTAAATACAATTTTAAGTAAATAGATAGATAACTAAATAAACATATAAATGGACAGACAAGTAAAATATGTAAATATAATGAATTGTTAACAAATGAATAAATGACTACTGAATAAAAGATAGATAAATGAATAAATAATAAATAAATGATAAATGAATAAATATATAGATGAATAAATAAAATACAAGGGTCGGAGGAGGAATGGCATAAGTCTTAGTCCGAGTTTATTCCGGAATAGTTTCGCTCAATTTGAAATTGGTCAGAAATAAACTCAAATCGAAGATTTTGTCTTACCTCTTCGTACCTATGCCAACTTGACAGAATATTACAACAAAGAAAGAAAGAAACAAATAGATAAACGTGTAAATATATAAGTCACGATTTTGTGTAGTTTTGGATTCATCGAGGTCAATTTTCAGAATTTTTCATCTAAACAAATCTTGACTCAGGAGAATGATTTTTTAAAATCTTTTTGTGAACCAATTTTGCTAAAGGGACAGTGGGTTCCCCTTCCGATGAATAAGTTATGGCTTAGCTGTTCTTTCATTCTCAATGCATTTTATTTTACTTTTTTCTATTTACATTTTCTACTCTGTTTTTATGTTCCTTTTCGCAGGTGTTTGTAATACTGTTCAGTTAATTTTTTTTTTTTTCCAATGTGTTGACTTTAACAAAATTTTAATTTGTCCCATCTTTTTGTTTTCCGTTTTGATATTTCTTTTCAATTGTATTCGTAGAGCTATTATACAATCATCTCGTTTTCGTTCTCAGTGTATTGTTCTTTATGAACTTTTTGCTTACTAAACTCTTTTTTATTGACTTATTTTTTTATAGTATTTATGGTGCTTTTTTCAACTCCTCTTCTTGTTTTATTTATTTTTTCGTTCCAAGTGTATTGTTTTTATATTTACAAAGGATTACAAAAGCGGAGCATGCCGACAGGAGACCTTTTGGTCCATATCTAGGTCGAATGCGAAAAAAATCATAATAATGATGAATAAATAAATGAATAAATAAAAACTATGATAATGTAAATAATAAATAAAATACATAAATAAATGTATAGGTATAGTTAACTAACAAACAAACAGGCAAATAGTAAATAATAATTAATTGACATACAACTAACGATAAATGAGAATCGTGCAAATAATAATAAACAAACGGACAAATGATAACAAAACAAATAAACAAATAATATGAAATAAATGATAGCCATTACAGCATCTTGCTTAGGTGTTTATCTAAATGATTCTTAAAGCTTCGAACTGAACTACATTGCACTGCCTCTACAGGAAGTTTATTCCATTCATTAACTACGCGGTTGGCGAAGTTGTTTGTCTCTTGTCTGATTCTCATTCAGTGTGACGATATTGTCATTTTTGATGTTGTCAATTCCCTTTAGAATCTTAAAGACCTGTAACAAGTAACCTCTGAGTCTACGCTTTTTTAGGGAAAACAGATTTATATGTTTTAGTCGACTTTCGTATGATATTGATCCCTCTTTTGTTTTTGTTTTTTTAATTATAAGACATAAATAACTTTTTAAGACATTCCCCGTACGCCTTCTATGTGAATGAAATCGCCATCAAGGCTTAACACTTCTTGTCTTTTTTTTTAGCGTTTTTTTCGCTCTTTGGGTAAATAGCGTCAAATATTTGGAAGATTTCATCTTTACTCTTGTACTCTAGGAGAGCTCAGACGTCATGTCGGGCGACTTGACGTCACTGTTGTGGATTCGTTCGACTAAAAGCGACTTCGACTTCGGCATGGACTTCGCCTTCCACTTTCCGAATACCCCAGTGTCAAGTCACCTTTTTACTTTATGCCGACAAGAACAGAATAATGTATTAATTGAAGCTAAATACTTGCAGGTTTTGGAGATAAGTATTACCAGAACATCCTAGAGTTATGTAACCGTAATCTCCTCCAGTCATTCGGTGCCACAAAAGTTGACAAAACTTTGTTCATTGTGAAGCCGCCTTGATAAATGTAGATTTATGGGTGATGAGGTCTTCGGGAGAGGATTCACAATGGCGAGGAGGAACGAGTTTTTAATGAAAGACAATAGACCTCTATATTAGAATTCCGTAGGTTACGAAAAGGTCTATGACATCTTACGTTTCCATAGAGTATTTGGAGTCCTGAGTTTTACGCAATTTTGAGTCTTAACAAATTAACTTTTATCATTCCTTGATAGATTGTCTTTCTCTCCCTTTTTCTATCTACCTATTCACCTACTTATTTATCTGTCTATTTATCTATTTATCTATCTATCGACGAGTATATACCAATAGACATCTGATAGATACAACATATAATGAATTCGGAATAAAGGTAAAGTGAGTGTATATTACTAAAAGGATGGGGAATGGGTTGATGTAATGTCGATGATGAATTTGGAATGAGGGTGATGGGGCATGTATGGCTTAAAGAAGTGGAATGAGTATATATGTAATGGTCTCGATGTTAGGCTGGGAGAGACAGCATTTGCTTTGGTCATAGGAGAACAAAAAATTATCATAATGTTTTTGTTTTACAGTACCTGTTACACTTCTTCTTACCGTCCCTGAACATTCCAGTCATGTTCTAAATCCTTCTTCTCCTTCTCATACTTTATCAATCAAAACCAAGCAGCCCGTAATTTCTTTCCTAACATTTAGTTAACTCGTTATCGTCTCTGAATATCAACAAATTGCTTTACTTGTTAACAATCTTCTGTCTTATGTTAACATAATTATTGGGAAAGATGTTAACAAAGCCCTTTACTTGTTGCAAAAATTCCTTTTCGTTCTAAAGTTTATGGGAAGTAACGCAGAGATGCACGTTCTTTGTTAGGGTGGGAATTGTTGATCTCCACCAATCAGGATGCAGAGATTGCGGAAGGGGGAGGGGCTTTAGTGACAGACTACAGCAAACGGACCAAATTCCCCCTCTTGAGCCCATGGAATATTCCAACCGCTCTTGTTTTCCAGATGTCATCCATTCCTGGAGCATTCCTACATTGCCCCAAACATTCCAGCCCCAACATGCCACTCTTTAGCCCATGCCATGCGAAAAGAAATCTCCCCTCAGATAAATCAAATCACCTGGTGATGTATAGAACAGGTGCGTGTTTGGGGCAGAGGTTTAATCTTAACGGTAACGTAGCGTCATTCAGATGAAAGTCACACATGAATCTAGACGGGGTCTCGGTCATTGGAGAGCCCGTTCAGACCCGGGGGTCCTACTATCATCTAAACAACAATTTCATCTGGGGGAGGGGGGGTCCAAAGCAGGGGATTTCGTTTACCCAAGGGAAGCTCCTTCCATAGTGAAAGCACTAAGATTCTTCCGATTAATTCTTTTCCTGCTACGGAAGTGTTTTATGTGGCTTATTCTGGCTGCCGTCGCAAAGAAATTTTATTTGTTTTAGAGCAATCGATCCCACAGTTGCAATCTTCTAATCTCTCCTTTACCATCTCCATAAATCCACTTTTTTTGGCGCCATTTTGTCGACAAGGATAAGAGAGATAAACGTCGTCAACGGAATGTTAATATTACTTTGATTTTAATAGTTTATTCCAGTTGTCTCGGGGGGATTTTCTTCAGACGAATAAAAACATTTCTATTATTTTCTTTGCCTCGTTTTACGACTTTTATATATTTCTAGCTGCCGTCGGGCAATTTTATTCAGGAAATGAAGGGTTAGACTTCGTATTCATGGCTTGGCATTCGCTGCAGGGACGGTGTGTGTGTGTATTTAAATCCTAAATATCACGATGAGTTACAATAAGTGACAATGATAAAACATGAAGCTGACAGGAGAGTGCTACGTCCATAATAAATTTAGATAAAGAAATAATAATAGATAGATAAAACAATGAAGAAGAGGAAGATGAAGAAGAAGAAGAAGAAGAAGATGAAGAAGAAGATAAAGAAGAAGAAGATGAAGAAGAAGAAGAGGAAGAAGAAGAAGAAGAAGAAGAAGAAGATGAAGAAGAAGATGAAGAAGAAGAAGAAGAGGAAGAAGAAGAAGAAGAAGAAGAAGAAGAGGAAGAAAAAGAAGAAGATGAAGAAGAAGAGGAAGAAGAAGAAGAAGAAGAAGAAGAAGAAGAAGAAGAAAAAGAAGAAGAAGAAGAAGAAGAGGAAAAAAGAAGAAGATAAAGAAGAAGAAGAAGAAGAAGAAGAAGAAGAAGAAGAAAAAGAATAAGGAGAAGGAGATGAAGAAGAAGAAGAAGAAGAAGAAGAAGAAGATGAAGAAGAAGATGATGATGAAGAAGAAGATGCAGAAGAAGAAGAAGAAGAAGAAGATGAAGAAGATGAAGATGAAGAAGAAAAAGAAGAAGAAGAAGAAGAAGAAAAAGATAAACAGAACTTCTAATTCTCAAGAATTTATTCCAAACCATTCCCAAGTCAGTTCCCATCTTTTCTTTCTAGTCCCCACCTCCCCTCCCTCCCTCCTTCCCTCCCTCCCTTTACCATCCTAAAATAATTCCCACCCAACCCAAGAAAGCTTCTAAACTATTTCATCACTTATCGTCCATCACAAGCAAAATTTCTCTCCACCTTTCGTCAACTAATTCTCATCCCATCGTAAAAGAAAATCAGTTCCCTTGAGTCAGGCAAGGCCCCATCCCCACTCCCACTCCCCCACACCTCGTGGAAGAAGAAATAAAGAAAAATCTACTAGAAAATAGACATTTCTAGCCCATCCCGTTTCCTTTAGGAGTTGTGCCAAGTAACTCTGCAGATTTCTTTATGTAATCGTTGAAAAACTGCTACGCTTTATATGATGATAAAATTGCTGTTATTGTTATTGTTAAAGTTATTTATATTATGGTTATTGTTACAGCTATTGTTGTTGTTATCGTTACATTTATAGTTACATTTATTCGTACTGTTATTTTTACTGTTATTGTTACAGTAATTGTTATTCCAGCTATTGTCACTATTATTGTTATTGTTACTTTGACTGTTATTGAAGGTTTGTTTTTTCATATTTTTGTTCTTGCTGTCAATATCGTTCAATTTCACTTTTTCACTTTCATTTAGTCAATTGTTCCCCTCGCGTGATGTGTTCTCTTTGT
>NC_134797.1:30868968-30883968 GCF_046742065.1 Oratosquilla oratoria
TTTTAGTTTGACTAACGCCAGGCTGTTTCAGACAGCCTGGAGGGCATCTGGATCTGGTGCCAAATAATTTTATTCAGGCGAGGGAATTTCCTCCATCCTTGCCAGCGCCGACAGTTGATTGTTCGTTTGAGTAAAAACGACTTCGTTTACAATATTCTAATCTTCAAATCTCCAAATATCAAGTTATCTTTCCATCATAAACAGCAACCATGAACGATACACTCAAAAATTGTAAACCTTTACGAATGTTAGTCATACTGTTGAAATGTTCTTCGGGAAATGTAGATATCTTTAAGCGAAGTCATATTCTAGATATTCAAATGGAAGGTGGAGGTAGGATGTGGGAGAGGAAAAATACCCCAATGTGATAATCCTTTTAGAAGTAAGAGCGGCCAAAGCCAGATGACTTCGCTGAGCTGAAAGAAAGCTACTTAACTTCTTTCCATCGAACTTCTGGAGTTCGAAGAAGTATTTCGTGGATGTCGTAACTGAAGAACCGAACTCGGGAGGTGCATAGATACGGCCGAAGTCGTCACCTTTACCTTACGTGCTTTGGGGGACCCTTGGAGTAGGTAACAGTTACCGCTGGGAATCGGATAGAAGTGCGAGACTCGAACCAATAATCAGGAAGAAGCGAGACTCGAGGGAGTCGAGGTGAGAGGTCAGAGGTCCTTTACTCGGCAGCAGGTTTCCGCCTCGGACTGCGAACGGACCCAATTGTTTTCGGAATCGTTCCCGGACCTACACAGACCTACTAGGCCAGAAAATGGTCCCGGCCTCCCTTCAGCATATGAGCTCCTAACTGTTACCCTCACAACAGATGAACAGATGCTTTTGTCGGTTAGCGCCGGCTGAATTCAATGGAGTGGCTTTCCTGAAAGTGAGAAGATCAAGGCTCTAAGATCTTTTGAATGTTTTGGTCATTCCGTCCTGATTATCGCCAAGCAACTTGGTTGAGCTTAGATACGCATCTATGTCTTGCGGAGGGTTAAAATTTTGTCTCGATTGATCCTTCAAGGCGTTTTTCCTACTTTGTTGTCGTTCTAACTAAGGCTAGACGATTTTGTTCAATCTAAGCACCTCTACTATGTGGTTCACTCTTTGAATTATGTTCTGGCTAACGCCAAACGAAGTGATTAAATACCCCAGTGGAAATCATGTCGAACTCAGGTGGTTGTGAGTTCAATTCCCGGGAGACCCACTGCGTGCTTCTTGCGTTGGGTCCCGACAGCCCTAGCCAGGCGGGGAGGCGTCCCAGACATCGGGCTAAAAAAAAAAAAAAAAAAAAAAAAAAAAAAAGTAGCTTACCGGAACTGATAGGACTTCTCCTTTCAGGGGTTTCTCACTTCCCACTTCGTGGGAGTGGGATGGTAAGACTAAGTTTAAATTTAAGAAAGTGAAAATTCGGGGGCAAAGGTTCAACGCCAGTGGAAGACTGATTTTGCCTTTGGTGTGCTCTGCAGCTCAAAATGAGCTTGGCATCAGCTGAAGAATAATCTGAAGACTTCCTGACAGGAATGAGGGGGTTAAAACGCAGAACCCAGAGGTCCTTCATTCCTGGTCCAGCAAGGAGGGTACCAAGACCTGGAAGAACATTTCACAGTAAAAACAAAAACTCACAGCTCTCCGCTCTCCACAAAGACCATAGAAAACTATTTACCGTTTTCCATGACGAGATAAGATGAAATGGAAATGGCTGACGGTTGGGAATGGGATGAGTGGAGGGTGTGTGTGTACCTTAGCCGATTACCTCCCTTACAAGGTGAAAGAAGCAAGCCTGTTGGTATATAGATATATGGAACACTGTAGGTATATCAAACCTCTTACCTGAACAAAATCTTACAGTATTAAGCCAGAACAAAATCTAAAAGGAAATCGACGGGTTC
Source organism: Oratosquilla oratoria (assembly GCF_046742065.1). NCBI lineage: Eukaryota > Metazoa > Arthropoda > Malacostraca > Stomatopoda > Squillidae > Oratosquilla > Oratosquilla oratoria. Next base: position 30,870,855 of record NC_134797.1, read on the forward strand.
AAAGCTCTTCAGAGCTCGATCTCTGTTAACCTTGTGGAACAGACACGGATGGAGGAGAACCCGAAGGAAGCGTTTCCTGGGCCACAAGGAGGTTCTTCGAGGGCGTTCACGTGAGAGGTCGCCTTTGAACTGACGAAGGCGAGGGTTCTGAAGGCGCCCTTGGAAAAGAAGGGCTCAGTAGACCCCAGGAGAGTAAAAACAGCAACGACTGCAACAGCACTGTAGGAGAGAGGGTAAACGCAGAGTATGGGATCCAATATGTTTAACGTTTCGCCCAGCAGGGCTTCTTCAGAAATAACACAATTGAGAAACATCTTACTCCTTACTCCGCAAGCTCGGTCTATATAAGGAGTAAGATGTTCCTCAACTGTGTTATTTCTGAAGAAGCCCTGCTGGGCGAAACGTTAGATATATTGGATCCCATACTCTGCGTTTGGCCTCTCTCCTACAGACCTCAGGAGACTCCGGGGAGGAGAACGGGAATGCGGGACCTCTGTAGGGCGAGGTCTTCCTGAAGGGGAGGCGAGTACGCAGCCAAATAAAGGAGAAGAAAATGTTGTTGGATCACGGGTCGTGAAAAAATTACATTTGGTTGCTCACATCGGCACATACAAACTTGTGCAGGTGTAGGCAAACGCACAATGATACACATACATATACATACATACTGTACATAGATGCATATACATAGATATAGATACATACATGAATGCATGAATACATACATTTATGTTTGATACCAACATACACACACACACACACGTGCGCGCGCATCTTATTCCTTTTTTTTTTTTTCTCTCTTACGCAAAGCAATTTTTTTTTCTTCAGCTTGGGATTCGATTATTGGTTGAGGAAGCGATTGTTTGTCTTTTTCTGCCTATTCATGAAGAATCTCCCTTAATCTCGTTTGTGACCCACATCAGGCGATTTCAGTCTGTAGCAAGGCTCCCCTACCTCGTCGAGAAAGGGAATCCTTATCGAATACTTACATGAGAGGGTTTCGTATTGTTAACAAACTTTGGGAAGACGAGGAGAGGAAGGAAAACAGGATTATGATTAGGATAAGACTAAAGGTGCTGGCACACTAGCCATTTCCCGCTAGCATGCTATTTGCTTTTGCTACTTCGTTTGAGAAGAATCGACTTCGGTGACGATCTTTTATTTTTCAGATTTCCCAACTGTTAAATTATTCTCGCGTCATTTGGTAAGAAGCTGATGGACGAACTAAGAGAAGTTAAACCTAGAATACGAATGTTAAACAAATTGTTGAAATGTTCTTACGGAAGCCTAGAATATTGTAACCCAAAGTCATTTCTATTCAAACGAGGTAGCAAAAGTGAGTAGCATGCTACCCTAGTGTGCCACCACCTCAACGCAATGATAGACAAGGTTTCGACTTCAGTACCCCAATTTTTTTTTTTTTTTTATGATGTGATGTGGCGTGTTCAGCCACCGACTAATGTACAAAAAAAAAAAAAAAAAAAACTTTGCGAGGTTGAAGCCATTGTTAGTGATACAACATTTTGCTCATTATAGATTTGTCGAGAGCACTTGAGAAAGCTCTTCTGTCATACTAAGATACCTGTATGATCCTATACTCACTAGAGCTGTTCGTACACAACGGGTAAAAATGACTGCAAATATTTTCTAGCGTCATATCTTCACTCTTCGTAGTTCGAGTTTGACCCCGAAACGTTGAACTCTCTTCCTCATTTCCGGCTTAATCCACGAACTTCCTCCTCCTCCTCCCCTCTCCCGGCCTCACCCAATCCCTCCAGAGTTTATCTTCTTCGTTCGCCTTTCTCTCAGGGTTTTGGCGCAGCTGATTCTTCTTCAACCCACAGAGAACCCGGTCTCTCCGGAGAAAACACCTTCTCTCTCTCTCTCTCTCTCTCTCTCTCTCTCTCTCTCTCTCTCTCTCTCTCTTTCATTCATCATTTGGTGACAAAAAGTCAGTAGGCGAAACGTCAGGAGTAAACGCTTCATCCACAGTCCGTTTTCTTTGCCGTGTTTAAGTAACTTGTTCACATTAATATTAATTTTCACTTATTATTTTCTTGTCTACCTTTCCCTCCTGAAGCTTGACTCCGTACACAAAGGTTATCGTCTTTCTATATCGTCATTTACATATCATAACTGACACCATACGATCTAACTTCACTCAAATAAACTTAACCTAACTACCTTCGTAACTGTCTAAAGAGTTAACCTGCATCAAAACGTAACCTTCTCAGTCTATATTACGGTTATCGTAGGCCAATTCTATTTAGTCGAGAAAACCTTAATTTTGTTGGGAGTGCCAATATTGCATATCAGAGTTTAAGTCCCAGAGATATTAAAGGACGAATTTAAGAAAAGGGAAAGACAGGAGTTCAATGGGATTCTTCTTTTGGGGTGGAGATTAGTCTCCAATCGTAAAAGAATTCCACGTGACTCTGGTTAGAAGGGGTATTACTCAGGTTTCTAAGATATTGTCTGTGTGTAAACTGTGCAGTAAATATCCTTTACAGGAGGGAAGGAAAGAGAGAGACATAGTAAAAGTCGGAGAAAGAAAGAAAGAGAGAGAGAGAGAGAGAGAGAGAGAGAGAGAGAGAGAGAGAGAGAGAGAGAGAGAGAGAGAGAGAGAGAGAGAGAGAGAGAGAGAGGAAGAGAGTGAGAGAGATGGAGTGGGGGAAGGAAGAAGAAAGCATTTGATTAGAGTGGATGAGTTTAGGTTAGATTAAATTAAGTTAGATTAATATTAATCAAGTAGATTCCCTGAAGGGGAGAGGAATTTTCATATAGTATTTCTTAAAACTCTCGCGACAGACTTGATGATAAAATACTCGGTAATAAAGTCTCGTATCTATCGATGTGGACCGATAAATTCCGGATGGGTTAGGTGAGGCGGGGAGGGGGAGGGGGGAAGGGGAGGGGGAGAAGGTGCATGGACTAAGTCGGAAATAAGGAGGAGAGTTCTACGTTTCGGGATCAAACTCGAACTACAAAGAGTGAAGACGTGACGCCAGGAAATACGTTATCAAGTGGGTGAGCAAAACCCTTCTAGAAACAAACAGATTGCGGTGTTGCATCTACAAAAAAAAAAAAAAAAAAAAAAAAATCCCAAGGATGATTAATGCTTTTGATATAATATTGAAAGGAATGCCTCTTTCAACCAGTTTTATATCTTTAGACGAAAGATGTTCCTACAGGATGAATAAAATCATCTAGCGTCAGTCATGACAAAATATTTCAATGTGTCATACGGGATGTTGAGCCTGGACAGTTGAGATTATAACTGCTAACTTCCTTTGGTGAAATATTTTCATTATCCGTGGTGTCTAGTTCTCTTGGCTCCTTTTTCACACACACACACACACACACACACACACACACACACACACACACACACACACACACACACACACACACACACACACACACACACACACACAAACAGAAACACACATACACTGTTAACTCGCAGAGCACAGAATGCAATCTACATTTTTCTGGTCACTTGCGTTTTCTGTTGTGTTTCAGTCCTCGTTTTCTTCTTTCAACACACACGCAGACACACACACACACACATACACACACACATTTGTTCGGTACTGGGCGTGCAGTTAACCTGTCTTCATTCCATTCCGGTATGTATCCAGGGATATCTTGGTGATCATACCACTAAAGTTCCATGACTAAACACTTTTGGTAGAAATACGACTGCAGCTGTCTCCATCAGTACATAACAGTGATCGTTCTTTTTTTCATGTATCTTTCTGGCATAAACAGGTAATTTCGTTTGATTGAGAGAACCTCCACGTTGACGAGTTAAACACCATATGAGGACGGAGCCTTTATTTGTACCACGTTTCGCTTATTACAGCTTTTTCAAGTACGAAAAAAAATCTGTAATAAGCGAAACGTCATTCAAATAAAGACTCCGTCCTCATATGGTGTTTAACTCGTCAGTCTTGTCGGCAACTGCTACTTTCATAAAAAAAAAGAATCTCCACGTTCTTTGAGATACATGTCTCAGTTAAATCTTAGACGTAGGTCATGGTTCTCATTAATTATTTCTTGAGTGTATATAGTCAGTTCTACCTAACAGAGGGAAAGCTCTCACCGCTTTGGAATTAAAACCACTTTGATTAAAATGAACACGAAGCTGCCTTCTTTTATATTTTGTGTATTTCCTTTGTCTACTACCAGGAACGAACAATCAGTCTTTTAGTAATTTTTATGTTGTTTGACGATTTCTGTCTTCTGTGAAGTAACTCTATTTCCAGTGATTTTAGTATTTATTCTAGTTTTTGTCATTCGAGTTGTTTATTCAACGAAGAGGCTGTATGGGCATCAGCTAGACTTATTAGGGTTGGGGAATAATTAATAAGATAATCGGATTAAAGATTAAATATCTCGAATCTTAGCCTTGTCGAAATATTCTTCCACGGATTATTCTCACGTAAACCTCACAAGTAAGACACAGACCTTCGTCATATTTCACATATTTATCTGTTAATTTGTTTATTCATTTATTTGTTTATATATTTATTAATTTATTCATCTATTTATTTGTTCATTTACTTGTTTGTATCTTTATTTATTTTATTAATTTACTTATTAATTTATCTATTCATTTATTCATATTCTTATATTATTAATTCAATTATCTATTGATTTATTTGTCTATTCATTCATTTGTATATTCATCATATATTCATCTATCTTATATTATGAATTTAATTATCTATTGATTTATTTGTCTATTCATTCATTTGTATATTCATCATATATTCATCTATCTATTCATCCATTTATTTATCATCAAAACAAGCTTGTTGTGGAAAAAGTCTACGGACTATATCACATGATTTCACAACAGTTACTCGACCTCACTGCAAGACAAGGTCATTGTAGTACAGTAAACTTCGCATTCTTATCGTAATTATCTGATCTCGGGCTCAATCCCCAACGGACACCGATGATTACCACTAAAAATAGCTATCCGAGTATATAGGGTAAAGGTGGCGGCTCAGGAAAGTTCCTTTCCTCACTGCCTTCAGGCTGTTTAAGGGCTTATCACATTGGGGTTCCACAGGCTTCATCAGCTATTTGAAAATTTGTTTGAGTAAAAACGACTTCGGTTATAATATCTTATTTGTCAAACCTCCAAATATCAAATTACCCTTCCGTCATATATAGCAAAGCTGAACGACGAACTAATGATGAACTAATGATGAACTAATGATGAAGAAAGTCTAGACAAGTAAGCGAAATCATATTCTAGTTACTCGATTGGAGGTTGGAGGGAGATTGCGGGTTAACTCCTTTATGCGAGTCGAGTCCATCCGAAGTGAATCATGAATCGTTTTGATTGACATTCAGCAATTGATTACATCATTCCGAATCGAGATGACACACCATCGACTCTCAGTCTTAAAGGTTCTCGAAAGAGAAAGATTTATATATATATATATATATATATATATATATATATATATATATATATATATATATATATATATATATATGTATATATATGTATATATATATGTATATATGTATGTATGTATGTATGTATGTATGTATGTATGTATGTCTGTATAATGTCATGTGAAATACAGTAGATGATTCGAAAATAGTCATAAAACGTCTTGGATTAACTCAAAGTCATTTGACGTTAACGCAGGCTTAATGTGACACACTGACTGACTGACTGACTAACTCTTGGACTAACAAGTTCCTCTTGAGTCCGCTTAAGATTTTCATTCTGGTCAACGACGGGGGTCAGGCCTAACTTCCCTGAAGGCGCTATCACACTGAGCCATTTTTCCTCCGACTCTTTGAGCAGAATCGCAGTCCACAGCTTTCATGAAGGAATCTGTTATTCTGAAGGAAAATACTTTTCCTCCAGCATATCAAATGTCATTCTATGTATTTTTGTTGAGAAAACAAAATGGTTTGCCATAGCAATTTTAAAAATTGGAGGTGGGTTGTATCGGCGAGTAATCGGAATTGAAGGAAAAATAGCCCAGTGTGATAGCCTCTCAAACTCTTCCGTAACGTTTGACGTTTTACATTTTCACCCTGGCTGCCGCTTAACGATTCTTTCGTCTCCATGGCAACCACTTCGGTGAAGAGGAGACCCAGAGAGCTTCCCTCTTCGTCGATCTCATTCTCGAACTCCTTCTTCGGGTTCCTTACTTGCCCTCGCGGCCTCGAGTTTCTTGGATTGGCGTTCCGAGGCCCCGTTGGCATCCGGAAACGATCTTCTACAGGAGATCTCTCCTGGAAGAAATGTTGGATTGGTTTCTGTGTTGTGCGGGTGTGGGACTCTATCTGTGCTATTGGGTAGGAAGAGGAAGGGGGGGGAGAAAAAATGGAGGAAGAGGAGGAAGGCGAGGAGGAAGAGGAGGAGAGAGTGAGAAATAAAAGAAGGAAGAGGAGAAGAGTAGGGGGAGAAGAAGGCGAAGGGAGATGATGATGATGATGATGAGGAGGAGGAGGAGGAGAAGGAGGAAGAAGAAGAGTAGGGGAGAAGAAGGCAAAGGGAGAGGAGGAGGAGGTGGAGTAGGAGGAAGAGAGGAGGAGGAAAAGGAGGAGGAGGAGGGGAGGAGGAGGAGGAGGAGGAGAGAAGGATCAAGAGGAGGGGAGGACAGACACACACACACACACACACACACACACACACACACATACACACACACACACACACACACACACACACACATACACACACACATACACACACACACACACACACACACACACACACACACACACACACACACACACACACACACACACACACACACACACACACACAAATACACATAGAGACACACACAGACACAGATAATGTGCGTACATGTATATATAACTGGGTTGGACTAGTCCGCTTTGGCCTTGATTGAGGTTAATTGCGCGGAGATAGATTGCAATGAAGGGATCCCCGCTGGAAAGGACTGCCAGGCTTGTATGGTCGGGGTCTGGTCTTCCAGTCTGTGTGGGTAGAATACCTTGGACTGGGCTATGCTTGCATGATTGCGTTTGGACTGGACGAGCTAGGCCAGACTTAGTTGGGCTTGTCCTGATTTGGCCAGACCTGATAAGGTGTAGGAGAAAATGGAGGAAGAGGAAGGGAACAGGGAGTGAGGGGTAATAAGGAATGGGGGGGAAAGAGGGCAAGTGGAAGGGGTGGATATGTGAAAGGAGAACTAAATGGATGTAGGAATGGAGGGGAGATGATACGCGGAGGGGAGGAAAGGAAAAAAAATCATATTCAGAGCAATTTCATTTTTTGTCTGGCTTTTTTTGGGGGCGAAACCCTTTGAGTCCGTGTGGCAGACCGGGCCTACCGTTTTTTTTTTTTTTTTTTTATAATCTACATTGGTCTAATAGTGATTCTAAGCCCCCTTTACTATTTATGTAATATAATTCTGTTCCATAGCTTCCTGTAGATCAAGTCAATGTTTAACATAATCGCCTTCAATCAAGCATTTTTTTTTTGTTAGGCATGGTCGAGACTCAATGAAGATTCCTTAAACCACTACGAGTCTGTTTTCTAAAAACACTTGCTTACCTTTTCGTTGCATTTAACGATTTTATTTATCTATTCTAGCTGCCGCCAAGCAATTTTATTCAGCAATGGAAACACCTCTGCAAATGCGACGGATTGAAAAATATCTCGACATTGTTTCTATCAACTAAATTATTTTTCTAATCTAGAAGACTACTACTACTTGATGTAGTAACTGGCAGGTCTCTAAGACCACTGAACTCACAGTCAGTACTTTAGCAAGACTACACCTGGTGGCAGATCTTAGTACTTTAGTAAGACCAGTTCCACCAGATGCCTTTGAGATGATAAGGCTATGACTCCGCAGCCACACCAACTTCGCTGTGAGAGTCTAGAACAAAGACTTGTGCTTATGAAATGCTGTTTCTGATTATCCAGAGAACGATTTCAAGAATTAATAAAATCATAATATATTGAGCAAATATCAATGGTTTTTGACTTGTAGAACATCCTGAGAAAACGTTTGAAAACCACAAATGTTGTATGGCTTTCTGGTGGTCAAGAAACTTTATTATCACAGCAATCTGTTCGTATCCTCGAACTACCAAAGGTTCAGTGACCATCCACTTGATGACAAACTCTTTCGGGAACTCTTTTTTTTCCTAGAGTGGACAGATAGCTGGTACTAGGTAGTGAATTGGTGCATTTGCTTTACTCCACTATGATCACGGTTCGGGTTAGTCTATTTGTACTTACGTCTCTGAATAGAGGTCGTTCTCTGAATGTTTATTTTCTATTTTCAGGGGAGGGTATGTAGTGTATAGAAAAATGTGGGTCGAGTCAGGAGGAAATGTGTGATGGTGGGTTTTTAGGAGTTTCACAAATACATAGACAAATACACACACGCGCGCATACACACACACACACACATACACACACACACATACGCACACACACACACACACACACACACACACACACACACACACACACACACACACACACACACACACACACACACACACACACACACACACACACACACACACACACACACACACTTTAGTGTGGTGGTGGGGAGGGGGAGGGTTATTGTGTGTGAGAAGAGCTGAAACCGCAACGGCTTCTAAGCTCTCCTGTATGATGTATTCAGCTCGGAACACAATTAGGTTACGACCATATAATAGAATAATACTTGTTCCCGCATGGCACTTCAGGAACTATTCTGGAAAAAAAAATCCAAAGTATTTTGTTCAGCTGTAGGAGAGTCTTACCACTGAGGGCATAAGTTAGGTCGAGAAACAAATGTCACTGTAACCTGTCTAGACCAACTCATTTTGTTGTCAGGTTTCGTGGACACTGATACGGCTTGTTGGTGGCAGAACGTAGGTGTCGGTGGCGCTGATAATGTGAGAGGCAGATGCTGGAGATGTCAGGAAGGGAAATGATGGAGGTCGAATTGACGATGGGAGAGAGTTTGGCGTCAAAGTATTTATATTTCGTTGGCGAAAACCATCGATTCTATCCTTGGGGTCATCATCTCGCCAAAAAGGTGGTAAAAGAAAGATTTAAGGAGGGCAGCAAAACGGAGGGATAATCGAAGTTAAAAGTGAACAGCGCTTCTCTTTGAGTGAAGATGAGTTTTGACTGGCGTTGAAGATGATTTTATCCGATGTCTTGCCATCGAGAAGACGGTTCTTGTCTCAAAACTCTAACTTTGAAGGAGGTTTTCCCATTATTAATGATAAAAGAAGACACTAACACCAAAAATCCTGGTGTTGGAAGATGAAGGGGGCGAAGAAACTTTGAACTGAGAAAAGGGATATTTGAATATACAAAGAACTTTGAGTCAACAAGGCTATCTGGTTGTACATGGATATCTGTCTGAGTGGTACCTAAGCCTAACGTGACATTGGAATCTGAGCTCCCTAAATCTCCAACACGCTATCAAACATTTCAGCTACAGTCCACGATTTATGCCTTGATTCTGGCTGCCGTCAGGTGATTTTATTCGATCAAGGACAATTTCTCTGTGGCAGAAAGAGCAAGAATAGCTTATAGCAGCCTTTTTAGTTGCGTTTTGCACCTTCAGCCTTTATCAGAGTTTAATTCAGACGAAACAACAAAACCCAAAGGGCTGAGTTGTGAATCCTTCCAAGAGGCTTTATTCAGCCAGATGGAAATCCCTCCCCTGAAGCGAAAGTGTTAAGATTCTGATGCTCTCGTCCAGCACCGACAGGCCCCAGCAGAGTCAAGAAAATTAGGTTTCCGGCAGAAGACGTTCACAGCTGCCCTGGGCGTGACCCAACTTCACCCTTCCGACCCCCACTCCCACCTTAGAATGGACTGTGACAGGAGCTCCTAACCTCTTTTTCGTAGACTTCTAATTCCTACAACGTTTCTTTATTTCCTTTAGGTTCTCTCAACACTGAAAAAAATCGTCTGGCATCCACGATCTACTACTGGTTTTCGGTTTGCGAGTTTTCCTGAAAGCTCATTTGGATCTTAAAGAGCACCAGGGCACTGATTTGGTAGCCACTATACTATTGGCTATGCTCGTTCAGGGTCCTTTACAATAAACTTTATCTGGTCATCCAGTGGCTTGCAAGAGCTATTTCTTACCCTCATTCAGTGGCTTGCAGAAGAAATCATAACTTATCCTCGTTAAATGGACTCAAGTAAAGGCAACCTTTCATTGTCCTGTAGCTCGTAGAATGGGTTAGTTGACTGCAAAATAGACTGAAAACATGCGCTTGTTCAGTGGCCTGCAGAATGGCTAGCTGTCCGTGTTTGTTTAATAGCCTGTAAAACTAGCTATGCATTAGCCATTTTCAAATGTCTGCCAAATAGGAAAATACCTGTACTGATTCAGTGGCCTGCAGGTAGCCGATACAGCCTTAGTGATTTCCAGAATAGGCTATGGTTTATGCATGTTCAGTGGCCTACAAATCGTCTGTTACTTATGCTCGTTCAGTGGCGTGCAGAATAGGCTTTGACATATGTTTTTTGAGATGGCTTTCTAAATAAAATACATATGCAATGAGCTTAACTTCCCCGGCGGTCGATAGGCTTGTCTACCAGTCGCATTACGTAATATTTTGTTATTTATGTGTGAAAAATGTTAGGAGGGCACAAGCTCGTCGCATTTTCTTACTTTAGAAAAAATGGAACTACAAATAAGACAGTTTACGCGAATGGCTTCGAAATGTATTCTTTATAGGCAACACATGTCACTATTTATGTGAGTCAATTCACACACACACACACACACACACACACACACACACACACACACACACACACACACACACACACACACACACACACACACACACACACACACACACATATATATATATATATATATATATATATATATATATATATATATATTGTGTGTATTTTTGCGTGTGCTCGCGCACGTGTCTACCTGTCCGCACACTCAACGACGTTTCTCCTCATTCAATTCGAACGAAAATCTGGAGGGTGAGAATAACATTTTCTTCAAGACTGACTCAATCTTATCTAGTCTACGTTGTGGCATCCTTTACAGGCCTTGCTCTGGTTGATTCCGTACGATTTTATTCAGCACAGGAGACGCCAAAAGACAAAATGTCTTCGTCATCAATGAAAATCTGCCTCACAGATAAAGAAATGTCTTGTCGACATTTTGGTGTCTTGGGATTCTGTTTACATAAAAGTATTTTTTTCTTCTTTCCTTTTTCTTATCAAACTTCTTAATTAGTTTAAAGTCGAACACAACAGTTACGTCTGTGAATTTACTTGAGCTCCTGAATCTTAAAAAAAAAAAAAAAAAAAAAAAGTTTGTCTGGACTCCGCCTCCTTCCAGTGACGTTACGCTAAAAGCCACTGTGATTGGTGACCGTTATTTTTTGTAGCCAATCCCAGCAGCGTTTCCACTCTGACGTCATCAGAGGGGGTGGAGTCCAGTGCAGCGCCGCAGTGGGGTGTTCGGCTTCGTCCCCGTCTCTTGAACTATCGGTTCCATTCCAAATGGCCTAAGTATCGCATCACCTCATTGTGACTATTGTAAGAATTTCGCAGAACATATATTTTGCGAATTCAACTTACGAACACGAAACTAATTTGCAGATTCATTTTACGCGTAGAATATCTTCCAGTGAATGACATTTACCCTTGTTGAGAGCCACATAGCGCTAGCCTGCTATTACTTCATGGTGACTATCTTAATTTTCGCAGATCTCATATTTGGCGAATTCAGTTTACGAAAATATGACAAATTCGTGAATTTAATTCAAGCGAACAAATACTAAATGCTGCATTTCACGCGCTTGCTTCTTTGAGAAGTTTCATAGTTTATTTTCGTTATTATCTTTATTCCCTGCATCTATCGCAAGACGATTTTAATTAGACGAGGGGCAAAGAAGCTAGATATTATAAAGGAATGATATAGACCAAACCATCAAACTTCTGTAGAAACAAACAAACAAACAAACAATAAATATATTAAATATCTAAATAAATGAACAAATAAACACTAAATAAATAATTACGTAAACAATAAAAAATGAAAAACTAAATAGATACACAGATAAACAATAATAGATCAACTAATAAATAAACAAAGATAATCAACAAAGAAGGAGGAGGTAAGTAGGAGGTTATCAAGGGTAGGAGGCAATCAGGAGGAACAAGGAAGCAAAATGAGAGGTAATTACGAACAAGAGGGGACTACAGGAAGGTAATTAAGAGGTAAATAAAAGTAAAAAGAATGTTAGACGTAAAGTTGATAGAAAGAAGGGCACGAAATAGGAGGTAATCAGGAGGTGATAGACGTGTAAACACAAGGAACGACGGAGAAAAATAGGAGGTAATTAGTAGAAATTGAGGTAAATTGGAGGTCATTAATAGGAAGAAGGAAGTGAGGTAGGATGAAAAGAGGCAAAGCAGAAGGTAATTAGAATAAACAAGGAGGCAAAGTAAGAGGTAATATGGAGGAAACACAAGGAGGCACACAGATGAAAATAGGAAGATATAATTGAAGGTGATAGAGATACAAAATAGGAGGTAATTAGAAGGGAAAAATAAAGCGAAAAAAGAGGTAATTAAGGAAGACAAAGACGATATAGGAGGTAATCAGAGGTGTCAAAGAGGCTGAAACACGAAGTAATTAGAAGAATCTAGGACGAAAAATAGAAAGTAATCAAGAAAAATAGAGACGAAATAGGAAGTAATTGGGAGAACGAAGGAAGAGAAATAGGAGGTAATTAGTAGGAGGAAGTAGGCAAATTAGGAAGTAATCAGGAATGCCAAGGAGAACTATTCACCAACCCTCACGCCATGGGAATTATTTCAGCGTGAGTTTGCAATCGTGAGAACAACCGCTCTCGACCAAATGCAAATATGGTTAATTTTTTTTTCGCAGCCGAAGGGGGGGGGAGTGGAGGGTGGAGGAGGAGGGTGTGGAGGGGGAGGGGAATGCCACGGAGATCAATTAAATCGACTGGCGACAGTCTGAAGAAAAGGAAGAGTACCACCCGATCCGGAAGGGGCTCATTGTGGACCAAATAGCTCAGCGGCAAACAGAGTAACATAAGTAGTAGCACCCGATACGAAAGGGTATGAGGAACA
>NC_134797.1:30893968-30906576 GCF_046742065.1 Oratosquilla oratoria
GACAGTCTAGGACTCAACCAACCGCGCCGTGTAAGTGTGAGTATGAATGTAAGTGTAAGTGTTAAAATGTATGTGTACGTGCAAGTGTGTATACATGTGTCTGTGATTGCAAGTGTAAATGTAAGTGTAAGTATACGTGAGTGTAAGTATAAGTGTAGATGTAAATGTATATTTATGTGTAAATATAAGTGTACATGTACGTGTAAATGTAAGTGTACATGTATGTGTAAATGTAAGTGTACATGTATGTGTAAATGTAAGTGTACATGTATGTGTAAATGTAAGTGTACATGTATGTATAAATGTAAGTATGCGTATACGTAGGTGTAGGTATAAGTGCAAATGCAAGTGTATATGTATGTGTAAATCTAAGTGCATGATCTGATGTAGATATAAGTATAAGTACTTATGCCACATATAGTCATTAATTTAGGGATTCCGTCTCCTCAATTTCCCTTAACACACCCTGACGGGGGACGAGAATACCGACACATAGTCCCCTGAGTGTCGTAAAAGACAATAATATGGGGCAGAACGAGTGCAATAAGTATGTTTTACGTCATTCAATCTACTTTAATGGGTATTATGGTCTCTGTGTATGTGTGTACAGTCATAAGCAAAAGTTTTGATCCATACAATAGCTCTCACAAGTCAATATGATTTTTTCGAGTGCGTGATTTTTTTTTTCTTATGCATTATTTAACTTACATTTAGTTTATTTTTTGAATAGATGAAAAAAACAGACAAAGAATTTTAGTTTTGTGTCTTGAAAAACTCGTCTAGGTGGGTCAAAACTTTTGCCCACGACTGTACCTCGTTATAATATAGAAGAGTAATGCATTACTCAAAGCGCCACTTGTGAATTATTTCGTTGTTCTGCTGTTTCATCTTGAAGCCATTGGCAGACTGGAAGGAGTACAGCGACGAGTGTGTGTGTGTACATATTTTTCTTTAAAAAAAACATACACACACACAAACACACACACACACACACACACACACATATATATATATATATATATATATATATATATATATATACATACATATATATATATATATATATATATATATATATTTATGTGGGTGTGTGTGTGTGTGTGTGTGCTGTGTGTGTGTGTGTGTGTACATATATATATATATATATATATATATATATATATATATAGAGAGAGAGAGAGAGAGAGAGAGAGAGAGAGAGAGAAGGGAGAAACCAGACTTCTGTTGATATTGCATAATTATTATCAAACAATTCCTCTCGATTCTGCATCGATGTAATTGGTAATTAGACAGTAATTACGCCACTATCAGCTCTGCAATTGCTATTGCAACGCTTATGGATCTGTTTTCTCTTCAGGTTTATCTATATTTTATTCACTTATTCAAATAATTATTCACTTGTTTCCCATTTATCATTTCATATGCATATATCCATGTCACGCATTTTAAATATGTTCCCTTAACACTTTATTTTTTATTAATTTATTTGTATATTTATCTGTTTGATAACTACTTGACTTAAGCGACTGGGGTCAAACTCGGACTTGCTAAGCTATTCATAATACATAACTTATTTATTGACGCATTTAATATGTGTATTTCATTTCAATTTTTACCATGTATCTATTTGTTTATTCATTTAGTCTTTCACTGTCCATTTGCAAGACTAATTCTGTGAAGAGAATCAATCCTGATAACGGTTGACTTGCAATAGATGTAATTCAATCCTTTCTGAGTTTCTAACTTCCATTTAGTATCTCTGTGATCTTGCGCTGATGATTGTGATTACCTGATCCTTACCCTGTAATCCATGGACACTTCAAGGCCTTGTTCATACGTACGCGACTACGCGACTCAAGTGAGTTCGTTTGAGTAAAAACGACTTGGGTTACAATCCTTTATTTTTCAAATTTCCGAATATCAAATCCCTTATACGTCATATACTGAGAAGCTGAAGGATAAACTAAGAGAATTTAATCCTATACAAATATTAGACACATCGGTGAATTGTCTTTAGGGCAGTCTAGAATACTGTCAGCGAAGTCAACTTCCGGCTTTTCAAATTCACAACATTTGACGAGAATCTGGAATGTGTGACGAGGGCTTCAGGGGTGTGGGGGTGTGGGGGTGGGGGGGAGCAGAACTTCACGCGTGGGACGATAAACCGAAAATCTAATGTTAGTTGGTAGATAACTAGCTAATCTAATTAGTATTGAAGTCTCCCGCAGTAGACGAAGCAATAGGAATACGTGAACGTGGAAGATCGAAAAATCGTTGTGAGCTCCTGGAGTATATACTAACGTTTGGTGTTATTTTTCACTTCAGGCGACTTAAGTATTTAGTATTTATTCAGGAATAACCAGCGCTTCTATCCGCGGGGACAATATTTCACCGAAGACGAAGAGAGCGATGGACGGCAGAACGGTGGGAGAGTAGAAGTTAAAAGTGCTCAACCTTTTTTCCCGCATAAGTTCTATCTACTCAGTACCCCACATTAGATAAATTAATTTAATTCATCTTGTGATCACAAATGAACTGTATCAACCTTTCTACTTCCAAGGGGGTTCCAGGGAGATGAATAGAATAGCCTGATGCCAGCCAGAATACAAACATAAATGCAACTGGTAAGGAGAGGCGAAGATGATGGATCAGAAGTACAGTACAATTATTTAATCAAAATCGTATCCACACCTTATGCCTCACGGAAATGTCAGTGGCGAACAATTTCTCGACCTCCTCTAGGCCGCATGAGATCAGGGATAAACCCGTCAGACCCAGACACGGTGTCTGCGTTATCTAATTTCGTAACGAGAAGAGATCGACCAGCCTCTGTCTTTAACGTGGGCGGTAATATGATTTAAAGAAAACGAATAAACGTGAAAGGGAAATTTAAAGTGTCTGAATTATATTCTTATTGAAACCTTTAGGTATTAAGTGAATAGACATAGTGTTTTTTTATTTTTAGAAAATTTATATATAGTAATTTTACATTTGTATCCGTTGTAAAACTACAAAAATTTAAGTAATGATAGTAGTGGGTTGAATGAAAGCATGAAGGGTGAAAGACTAGACAAAACAGTGAAGAACATGTTGGAATGAACAGACAAGTAAATGTGGAAGCGAATTACATGGTAAAGCAATGCAAACAGATGTCTGGGTGGGACGAAAAGCGTCATGAGAAATAGGTATTTGAGGATGAATACAAACAGAAGATTCTATGGAATGACTGTATCCATGACACTTTACGCAACAGACTTGGATTATAGGAGAGGCATACAGGAAGAAGTCGATTATGCTTGAGGTGCAGTGTTTGAGAAATGTAATAGGAATTAAAGTCATGGATAGAATGAAAAGTAAGGAAATGAAGCAAAGAACGGGGTTGGAAAAAGATCTCGAATTGGGTAGATAAAAAACAGCTGAGGTGGTTTGAGTGAGGAAAAAGTAGCCTAGAGGGTTGGAAAACAACAGAGGTGGATGGAGTGAGCTTAAAAGGAAGACCGAGAATGAGTTGAATGCATAGGGTAAAGGGGATTTTGGACACATGCGGAATGCCTGTCGATTAGGGAGGGAAGAGCTCAAAAGATAGGAATGAATGGAGGAAGACTGTGAATGGATGAAAAGGTGACGCGTCCCTAAGGGATGTTCTTCTCATCTACACTGTAAATCATTTTAAGTCAATGAGGGGAGGTGTCGTCATGTAACGAAGCGGTGGCGGGTAAACCAACGGTTTGCTGTGGAAATGATATGTCTCATTGTATCATCTTAGTGTAGCAAGGGACAGGGGTGAACCTTTATCCAAGAGATGGGAGGGGGAGGGGAACGTTGAACTGAATTTAATGTGTATAAAGTGTGTTTGTGCTTTGATTCAGGCATCCCTTATAAGTGGGAAGAGAACTTTGATATATATATATATATATATATATATATATATATATATATATATATATATATATATATATATGTATGTATGTATGTATATATATGTACATATCATTGATGCTGCGCTTTATTGTAAACATTTATTTGCATGATGATATCTCACTCTAATCTTATAAAAAATGTATTGCCTATCATTAACATTTTCTTCTTTTCTCTGTATTTCTTTTTAGTGATGTCCCAGGCGGTGGGGTTGACCCTGTTCCCGCTGGGTCTTGGATCCCCGTTGGCGCGAAGGGAGTGTGGTCTCTCAGCTTCGGTGTATTGGCCCGGCGACTGCCGCGTCGGATGGTGCTACGTTCTTGCCCTCGTCTGCACCACGCTGGCAGCTTACTGCCCCGTCCTGGCCCGACTCACCGCCTACAAGCGTTACACCGTCTGCGAGTGGTCCAACCTGAGCTTCATGTAGCCTCGCTCGGACCTCCCGCCAAAGTTTCATGTAGCCTCGCTGGGATCTCCCGCCTGAGCCTCATGTAGTATTGCAGGACTGTACAACTGAAAAGAACTTTGTGTATTCTTGTTGGGTGGTCCTAGAGTGAAGCTAGCCTCGCTGGGTGGTGAATTCTGATCTTCATGCAGCTTAGCTGAACGGTCCAAACTGAGCTTCATATACCCTTGCTGGGTGGTTCGACCTGAACTTCGTGTAGCCTCGCTGGGGTGTAGGGGGGTGTCGCGCAGGAGCTTCATGTAGCCTCGCTGAGGACTCACACATTAGCTTCACTTAGCCTCGCTGCTGGAGGAAGAAGGAGGTCGCCCGGGTGCACGTCCCCTAGCGTCGCCTTGTTGTTGTTGTTTGTTGTGAATTTTTTTGTTACCTGTTTCAGCGAGAAAGGTCCGTGAAGAGGTCAGGCGGTGGCTGCCGGCTTGCCCGCAAGGCGGAGCAAGGCAAAGCAAATTGAAGAGAAAAGAAGATGGATGCTGAGAGTGTCTGTGATCGACGCTAAAGTACCCCCACCCCATCCCCTTAACACACACATACACACACACATGCACACACACACACACACATGCACACACACACACACACACACACACACACACACACACACACACACACACATACATACACACACAAACACACATGAAATGATTATATATATATATATGAATATATAGAGATACACTCACACACTTGCATGTGAGCATTTGTTAGATTTGTTGACCTATGTGTACCCTGACTGTAGGTAGCTGGGCCTGTCTGCTCCATACCACAGCTCAACTTGTTAATACGTTCCATTTATCCAACAAAAGGTAATAAACAGGTTGTATATTACACAGTTGCATCATTCCCCTATGATATTCTCCTAAGGAAGTGGTGGTGGTGGTGGTGGTGGTGGTGGTGATGATGATGATGATGATGATGATGATGATGATGATGATGATGATGATGATGATGATGATGATGATGATGATGATGACGACGTTGATGATGATGATGATAATAATGATGATGATGATGATGATGATGATGATGACGTTGATGATGATGATGATGATGTTGATAATGATGATTATGATGTTGATGGTGGTGGTGATGATGATGATGATGATGATGATGATGATGATGATGATGATGATGATGATGATGATGATGATGATGATGATGATGGTGATGTTGGTGGTGGTGATGATGTTGATAATGATGAAGAAGATGAGGATGATGGTGATGATTGTGGTGATGATGACGATGATGATTATGATGGTGGTGATGATGACGACGATGGTGATGATGATGATGATGACGGTTATGATGATGATGGAAATGATGACGATGGTGATGATGATGATGATGATGATGATGATGATGATGATGATGATGATGGTAATGATGATGACAGGAGACCTTTTGATCCATAATTAGGTCGGATGCGAAAATATATCTATATAATGATAAATGTATAAATAAAATTATGATAAAATCAATAAATGTAAAGGAAACAAATAAATAGGTAAAGTTAGATAATAATTAAATAGATGAATAGTAAATAGTAATAAATTGACAGATAACTAATACTAAATAATAATCAAAGAAATAATAATTAGCAAACAGACAAATTATATAAAATAAATGGCAGGCATTACAGCATCTTGCTTAGGCGTTTATCTAAATGAATCTTAAAGCTTCCAACTAAACTACATTGCACTGCCTGTACAGGAAGTTTATTCCATTCATTAACTTCACGGTTGGCGAAGTTGTTTCTACCCACTCCCAAATCAAATCTATTTCCTGACAGTTTGAAACCATCATTTCTTGTCGGATTCTCATTTAGCTTCAAAGTTTTGTCACTTTTGATGTTGTCAATTCCCTTTAGAATCTTAAAGACCTGTATCAAGTCACCTCTGAGTCTACGCTTCTTTGGGGAAACAGATTTATATGTTTTATTCGATTTTCGTATGATTTATTTTTGATATTTGGAATAAGTTTTGTGGCTTGCCGTTGTGATATGATGATATGGTTTAACGTCACACACTCCCCCCTTATCGGGAGGCTAGGACGGTGCCCCTCACAGAGGCCTTTGTAGCGTGGAATTTAATGAACCATCCCCTTGGTTAAACTTCACCGGTGGCAGGATTCGAACCGCCATCCCCTCGACCTTCGCCGTAAGTAACGACGCCCTAACCCGCTCAGCCAGCGAGCTTGCCGTCGTACATTTCCAATCTGTACATGGTTTTAAGAAACTCATGATTATTTCTTTTTGACTCGTTTTGAGTTTCAACATCATGCCTTACATTATAATTTTGTTCTTTATTGACACCTTGCTCTATATTGACACTTGGTCCTTCATTGACATTTAGACCCTCAAAGACATTTGCTCCATCACGGACATTTGGTCCCTCCTGGACATTTGGTCCCTCACGGTCATCCGACCTCTCATGTACATTTTGCCCCCCTCCGTCACCGTGCCCCACGCTGGCCACCCGTCGTTCATTGACATTCTGTCCGGCATCACTTTCTAAAACGATATTCTGTCCTCCACTGACATTATATCCTACCGTGATATTTTGTCCTCCACTATAATTACATCACGTTTTCTTTTCTTTTCTTTTCTTTTAACTCAATTTGATTTGATTTCTATTTCAGTCTGTTTTATTTTATTTAATTCAATTTAATCTTCTTTATTTTAATTTAACTTTCACTTATAATTAATAAAGACAAACAGGATCCCTGTTAGTGTCCCGCCAGAGCCCAAGGCGGTTTGAAACATAAA
Organism: Oratosquilla oratoria; assembly: GCF_046742065.1. NCBI lineage: Eukaryota > Metazoa > Arthropoda > Malacostraca > Stomatopoda > Squillidae > Oratosquilla > Oratosquilla oratoria. Next base: position 30,901,114 of record NC_134797.1, read on the forward strand.
AAAGAAAAAAAGAATACCGAAGTGGACGAAAATGAACCTGGAAGAGGACGCTTCTAGTTAATTAATTCCACTTTCGTTTTACACATCTTTGTATTAACCCGGAAACTACGGCCCAAGCGTGTGCACGCGCACACGAGCACGCTTTTGTGTTTGTGCATATGTTTAGTTGAATTCGTTCCATCGTTGTAGGGCCATAAACTCTCATACATTTTGACTTCGATCAAGTTGAAAATTACAGACTTATGATATCCCACATTGATTTAGTTTTATCTAAATAAATACTGCATTTCTGTGTTGGTCTACGAGTACCTTTTCATAAGCTCATGTTGAGTCATAGTTGTCATATTTGGAAGAATTACAAATGTGCTCTAGGTATATATACTACATTTTAATACTGACTTGTATGGTATCCGTTTGTGTTTGTATTCATGTGGTTATGTCTATGTTCTTGTTTGCGAGTTTATTTGTGAGAATATCAGTATTAGTGTTTGTTTGTTTGCTTTATTTAGCTGTTTGTTTCTATATGTGTGTGTAGAAGAGAGAGAGAGAGAGAGAGAGAGAGAGAGAGAGAGAGAGAGAGAGAGAGAGAGAGAGAGAGAGAGAGAGAGAGAGAGAGAGAGAGAGAGAGAGAGAGAGAGAGAGAGAGAGAGAGGAGAGAGAGGGAGAGAGAGAGAGAGAGAGAGAGAGAGAGAGAGAGAGAGAGATAGAGAGAGAGAGGGAGAGAGAGAGAGAGAGAGAGAGAGAGAGAGAGAGAGAGAGAGAGAGAGAGAGAGAGGGAGGGAGAGGAAGCGAGAGAGAGACTACCTCAATGATTGTTTAATATCTTAGCTATATGGAGTTCATAGCCCATTTTTAATGGATTGCAACGTCTACACAAGAAATAAAATATTATTTTTCTCAATCGCCTTAGCTGGAATGAAAGAGCAATCATCTTTCTCTCTAAGAGCAGGATGTCGACGTCCCCATCACTAGATTCTCTGAAGTGGTCAAGAAAACAGCATTATAATTTCCCCCTGCAATGTTGTCGTTCCTTTCCCTCTCTTCCCCCATTCCCCCAAAATGTCGACATTTATTTGAGCATTTAATACGACGACAACGGTTTCGCTGATTAAGAAGTTCCGGCAACAATGTAGTAGCGAAAACAAAAAACAATATATTTCCCAGTGCAGTAGATTGTCGTTTCTCCCAAGCCTTTCCCCGCCAAGAATTCTGTCGACATTAATTTCACTCTTAAGATGACGATTTTATTGCTTAAATAATCCCAGCAGCATAATAACTTAAAAAAAAGTAAAGGAATGTGATGAAATGGCATGACAGTGTGCTGAATACAAACGCAGTCGTGGTGGTAGTGGAGAGGATAAAGAGCTTAACGTCGAGATGAAGGAGCCTACAGCACCACAGTCGAGCTCAGCAACTTGGAAATTAGTATCATATGATATTTTATGATCCTTTATTCAATTCTGCCTTCATGTTGTAATCATTACCGCAATACGATGGTTTATTCAGATATAATGCATGGCATATGAACTAATTTCTATTTCATAGTTTGTTTTCCTAATATATTTTGGTTCGTGTATATACAACGTCAACATGGGGTCTGAAGAGAATATCAGCAACTGACCTAACTCCGATGTTTGGAATATTCAAAGAGATGTGGAATATGCCATGATCACATCAAAATATATGCGACTGAAGCAATTATAGACAAAAATGAGAGCAATCTGATCACGTGTCAAGAAAAAATATTTTGAGGATTTGAATAGAAGCTTACGACATGACGTCACGTAAAGTCTCGGGCGACACTTTTTTGGCGGGAACCAATTTGTCGACACAAATATCTCTAGGGAAACCATTTTTCTTTGCTAAGGAGATCGGCGTCATATAGAAATATAGTTCAATGCCCAGAGGGAGATACCTTGCTGAGAATATTTTACTAATAGTGGCCTCAAGGGAATTATGTAAGATTGGGGATGTAGGCTAGTCCAATGCAAGTAGGATTAGATTGTCGTTTCTTATTTTTTAAACAATAAAGTGATTAGTATCCTACTGTTTTCATCTGAATTATAAATGATTTAGCATCGTTTTTGTTGCTATTGGCGACTTCCTTCCCTTGCTGCCGCCTTATAACTTCTCTCAATCCTAGTACATCCTGCGCGCAGCGAGAAGGTTAAGTCGACTTCACACAATCTAAAAAGTCGTTGACTTTTCGCTTTTGCGTGAAGTCGAGTTTATGCTAACACGCCTGCTAAGCTCAACATCAGATCGATCGAAGGCGCTGCTGTGGAGGCAGCGAAGAAGAAGAGAGAGAGAGAGAGAGAGAGAGAGAGAGAGAGAGAGAGAGAGAGAGAGAGAGAGAGAGAGAGAGAGAGAGAGAGAGAGAGAGAGAGAGAGAGGGAGAGAGAGAGAGAGAGAGAGAGAGAGAGAGAGAGAGAGAGAGAGAGAGAGAGAGAGAGAGAGAGAGAGAGAGAGAGAGAAAGAGAAAGAGAGAGAGGCGCCATGTTTATGTACAACACAGACATTATGGGAGGCGTGAGATCATCTTGAAGACCGGCTAATGGCCAAGTCATCTGCAGACTTTCTGGGCCTGAGGAATGTGTGGGTGCATTTCTCTTCCAAAATGTACTGTTTAGCATCGTTTAGTAATTTAGTTCACGATGGGGAATGTGTGGCTGTGAAATTTATTTTCAGTTCGTTCGTGACAGCCCTCGTTTTTATCATGACATTATTGATTCAAAGTAATACCCATGCAAGTATGAAAATAAATTGATATGAATACATTATCATAAATAATTTATTCCAATTTAAAATTGATAGATAGAATATGAATAAATAGATAGTAATATTTATGTAATTATGAAGAATATGTTGACATACGTGAGGTATACGAATTAGGTCACATTGCTATGCCGCAAATCACATAACATCTAAAAGCGACGTGACGTCAGATCGACACAAAGGACATATTCAGCAAGCATGAATAGATTTGTTATTCTTAGACTTTGGTAATATCTATAAAACATAATGTTGGAGGACAAACTTTTGATTTTAGGTTGTTGTTCATATCTTCGCCGATCAGGTATAAATGATTATCGACATTACCAAAAGAACTACATTTCCCATCCTGGTGCATTTGATTTTATAGAATATAATGGAAGACTAACCAGTAAATAGTCCGATTTATGATATATATATATACATATTTACATATATATATATACGTATATATATATATATATATATATATATATATATACATATATATATACATATATATGTATATGTATATATGTATATATATATATATAATATATGTATATTTAAATGTCTTTATATATATTTACGCATGCATCAGAAATGTATATATATATTTATATATATATGTATTTATATTTATACATATATATATATATATATATATATATATATATATATACATATATTAGATATATATATATATATATACATTTATATATATATATATATTGCTATGTATATATATATTTAGAAATGTATATATATGTATATATATACAAGCACCCGGACCTGGCTTCGCCTGGTTGTGCTTGGCCATGGCGTAGCTCGCTTCGCTTCGCTTGGCCAATATTTGTAAGATTCTCTTAGCAATATTTCGTTAAAATTTCTCTTGTACATTTCGTAAGATTTCTCTTGTTAACATTTGGTAAAGATTCTCTGACTATCATTTCGCGTAAATATTTTCTCATTAATATTTCGTAGAGATTCTTTGTCAGAATTCAGTTAAGTTCTCTTTTTTCTTGTTAGCACCACTTTCTTTTTCCATGGTAAATATTAGTTAGTTGTTTTCGGTGATGACTTATTTCCGGGTTGGGCCTTGCGTAGGAGGTTGGAAGGTTTAGAGAGTAAATACATGTTTTTTTATGTAGCTGGAGAGTGGAGATTCTCTTGGCAATATTTCGTAAAGATTCTTTAGCAAGATTTCGTAAAGATTTCTCTTGGTATTATTTTGTAAAGATTCTCTTGTTAACAATTTGGTAAAGTTTCTCTGGCAATATTTCGTAAATATTTTCTTCATTAATATTTCGTAAAGATTCTTTTGTCAGAATTCCGTTAATTCCGTTTGTTATGTATATATAGATATATATATATATATATAAAGATATATATATATATATTTACATATATTATATGTATATGTATACATATATACATATATATATATATATATTTATATATATATATATATATATTATATATATATATATATATATATATACATATATGTACATATATGTCCACTGTGTTAATAATTATCGTTATTATCGACATCATCATCATCATTATCATCATTATTATCATTATTATTACTATTATTATTATTATTGTTATTGTTGTTGTTGTTGTTGTTATTATTTTTATTATTTTTATTATTTTTATTATTATTATTATTATTATTATTGTTGTTATCATCATCATTCACATCATTATTGTTATTATTATTATTATTAATGTTTTTATTATCATTATTATTATTACTCAGAGGGTTAGGGCGCCGTTACTTGCGGGGGAGGTCGAGGGGATGGCGGTTCGAATCCTGCCACCAGCGAAGTTGAACCAAGGGCATGGTTTATTAAATTCCACGCTACAAAGCCCTCTGTGAGGGGCACCGTCCTAGCCTTCCGATAGGGGGGAGTTTGTGACGTTAAACCATATCATCATCATCATCATTATTATCATTATCATTATCATTATTATCATCATTATCATTACTATCTTTATTACCTATTTTATAATTAGTATCATTACTATTATTATTGTTACTGTCAATATTATCATTATTATAATCATTATTATTATCATAATTTTTATTACTATTATTATTATTATTATTATTATTATTATTATTATTATTATTATTATTATTATTGTTGTTGTTGTTGTTATCGTTTCTATCATTATCATCATCATTATCATTATTCATTTTTCTTTTTTTTATTGTGTCCTTAGGTCTTTGCAGATAAAATATTTCTGCTCTTGCATATTCTCTTTTGATACCAAATCATATCATCCGTTAATACAGTATCCCACTTTTCTTTTTTTTCTTTTTTCTTTTTTTGGGGGGGCATTCTGTTTCATAAAAAAGGAGTAAGATATTGAATTTCTTAACTCTTTTGCCCCGGTCTTCCTTTATCTATTCGCGTTCTGGAATCGGAAAGCCAAACTTTTCCATTTTTCCATCTCAACTTGGGCTCGTCAGGCCATGCTGTCTTGGAACGAGTTTTGTCACTCTCGCCTTCTGTATTCTCTTTCCAGGGACTTAATATCTTCTCCTGGGAATTGAACACGTTCTTTTATTGTTGGATTTTCATAACACGTGTGACTATGTGGAAATGTACTTTGTATAAGGAAAGTTTGACATCGCGGGGGTCTAGTTTTCCATCAAGCCATAACACGGCGGCCATGTTGGATCAGGATCTTCGTTGATAA
>NC_134797.1:30907076-30912076 GCF_046742065.1 Oratosquilla oratoria
AATGCAATGTTTGGAAATTGTAGTCAATATTAAGCAATGCCTAAGCTAACTTAACCTAGCCTACCGCGATCAATGAAATACCGGGTCACTTTTTTCCAGTCCTCACAAAAAAAAAAAAAAGTGAAAATAGTACGTCGTACATAGTCAATACACGTTATGATAGTCATTTTTTTTTCTTAAGGAAACAAGATGTCTGCCAACCCTCATTTGAGAACTATATTATCTATGGCTTACACCCTTTTACCCACGAGTTGTGTGGTGGTCCCCTTCACCCACAGGACGTGTGGTGATACCCCCCCCCACCTCCCCAACTTGGTGTGATGATCTCGCCACAGGGCGTGTTGGTCCCCTCCTCTTCCCCATGGGAAGTTCGTTCGTCCCCATCCCTCAGCCTAGGACACACCTCTCTTGCGTCTCCAGAGCTCCCGTGTGACTCTTTACTTGATCCTTCAAGAGGTCTGCCCCTGTATCCCCAGGCAGGGGCAACTGGCCCTGCAAACCGGCTCCTGTACCACTGTGATGCTTCTCCGCTCGTGACCCTAAACTCTTGCTCTGTCTCCCTTGCCTAATGGCCCCCTGTTCCTGCGCCTATACACACCTTAATAAACAAAGATTAATACACACACACACACACACACACACACACACACACACACACACACACACACACACACACACACACACACACACACACACACACACACACACACACACACACACACTTGAGGGGCACAAAGTCCAACTCCTTCCTCCTCGACAGGGTGCCGTGGGCAACGCACTCGAACACATATGGCTAACAAGAGCCCTGGTGAAATGTAGGACCCCAACAGTGAACCAGACGAAGTAGGATAACAGGATCCCAACTCTTTGGAAGGGGGAAGAGGACAATGCCGGAAGGATTGGCTGGAAGGCGCTTTAGAGGCGGGCCTAGTCCATAGGCCTAACGCTAGCCTCCTGGAGCTGCCACTAACGTGAATATGACGGCAATGTTGAGGTTTACAGATGGGTGGCAGGGACATAAAACTTTCCAATACCCATTATGTCAACCACCTCATGCAAGTGCCTACAAGTGGTCCCTTGAATTATCCAGTAGAGTGGGAAAAACAAGGGGAGAGTGGAGAGACAAGGGCACTGGCATTTGGAGATGAGAAGCTAGATGAATGGCAACTAAAGTACTGCTAGAGCCATTGTATGACAGCAGTAATGCAATCAATCTATCAGTGTTACCCCAGGCCTCTTGTAGCAGACACCTAGCTCCTAAGTAATTGGCAACAGCCAATGGATTGGCTTACTTGTCACTCAAGGAAGACATACTGTGCTGTCTGGAAAGGCCGAAAAGCGTAATGTATGAGGAGGTGTTCTGTGTATTTTGTGTGGTGATTGCATCTGTCCTATTCTGTGTTCATGCTCTTTTTCATTTTTGGATGATTGTATGAACGTAGTCATGCTCATGTAGTTTTGTTTGTTGTGGAAGGTATTTCTTGGTTAGGCTGATGCCTAGGGAAATCAGGTGTAGTACAGGTTTTGAGTGAAGGGATCAGTCTTGAAGTGCTTGTTTTGTGAAATGATTGTATGTTTTTGTGAGGTACAGGTGGTAGGGTTTCATAGACGTTTGAGAAGTATAATTTTATTTATTTATCTTTTTTATATATATTTTTTAGTTAGATGTGTTTATGTAATGTAATGATGGGGATGGATGTGTCTGAAGTCTCTTATGCAGAACTATATGCCAAGCATTTCCATGTACTGTTCTATGAAGAAGATTTCACTTCCCCTGTTTAGATGTACTACTGGGATGGCGTCATGTTTTTCTTAATGTTTTGTTGTATGTTATTGTAAGATATTTCTATTTGGTTTTATGGCTTTCTGTTAGTATTTTCAATGCTTTGTTGCGTGTTGTTTGTGAGGTATTTCTATTTGTTTTCTTAATCACTGTGGAGGCATGGTCAAGTGCGGGTTCTGTGAGTTATTTACGAGTTGTGGTTAGTGTTTTTTTCTGATAACCAAAGCCAGTACTTGCTACTGATATATTTAGCTTCTTTATTTACACTGCCAGGTCCTTAATATGCGGGCCAACTCCTACCATTGGATAAAAAATCTATGATGCCCATTTGTCCCAAACTAAGAGATTTCTGTCAACTTTGTCCACTACATTTGATGACCTGAATAGTGCAATTAATTCATCACTTTCTGTTCTTTATTTAATTGACAGCAGGTCCAATGTACATTTCATTATACAAAGAAGAAAGATCTTTGGAGTCTTAACCCTTTTATATAGACTAATAAGAAAAATCAAGTGTTACATACAACCTCCTTGACTCACTCATTATCTAGTGAACTGTTGCGTATGCATTGTTTCACCTCTACCAATTGTAGGAAACTTACTAACGAAACAATAATAGGAATCTGATTCTGGTTTTGTTGTGAAACTTAAGAGTTGTATTTAATCATGCTGTGCTCAAAAGAACAAAAGAGTATAAACACAAATCAGAAAAATGGGATTTAGCTTACAATCTCCCTGACTCACTCGGTAAACCTTTATGTCTAAATGTTTTACTTCTTACACTCAACAAAATTACAAATTATTGTAGGAATCTGGTTTAGTTCCTGTTTTGAAGCTTTAGATTTGTTCTTTGTTATACCATATTTGAACATCAATAAATGTAAAAGGAAAAAAAAATTAATATGAGACGGGGGTCCGGTCGGTAATTTGTTCAGGACCCCAAGAGCTAAGAAGGATCCCAAAGTACAATGCAGCATCCGTCCGTCCTCCCCCTCGAGAACAAACGCTTTCTACCGCCTCCGGCCCGATATATACTTACATTCACATACACAAACATCACTTTACTTATCACAATTACTTTTCTTTATTAGTATTGATATTAACCATTGTTGGGCTACTTGTATAAATATAGACTTACTGGAAATTCAATCCTTAATTCTGAACAGAAAAGCTTTCCCTGCCTCGTGGCCCTAAACGGGTCTTGTACCGCTTTGCAAAAATTCTCTTGAATGCCCTTGTTGCACTGTTACCAACCAGTTCATGCTATCATATCCACAAGATACATGAAACGACTTTGGATTTTTTTTTTCATAATCCGCACGTGAACCCCTTTATTCTTTTATTACATATCTGAACCAATATAAAAGCCCTGAATTCTACAGTCACGTAACTGTAGTTTGCTCTCTCTCAGGAAATCAAATATTCTTTCATATAATCCTTTGCCCGTGATAACTATAACTGGTTTATAACTATCAATTTTTTTTATTAAAATGTCTTTTACATCTAGAAATCGTATTGTAAATGGATGCTGTCCCACGTGACTTGTATCTGACGTACAATCAAAGACAATGATTCTCAAACTGAGGGTCATGACCTTCGGGGGAACCATAACAAGAATTTAGGGGGACTAATCTGCTGTTATAGATTATATATCTCTATATAATGTAGTCTAGTGATGTAAGTTAAGCATATCACAAAAATCTATCAAATATAAGGTAATTATGATTGTCAACTTTGTAATAAAGCAAAAGGTTTATCTTCATCAACATTTTATTTTATTTTATTTTATTCTATTTTATTTATTTATTTATTTATCTATTTATTGATGGGGTGGGATTTGGGAGAAAAATAAAAGGGAGCCACACGAACATTGAGAATTCCTGAAGAGGGAAATGAAGAGAAAAGGGTTAAGAACTACTGATCTAATTAAGAAAAAATAAAGACAATACACAAACATAAACGGACATTATATTCAAAACCTTTTCTACAGAAGCAAATAAAAGTTCAAAAACTTTATAATAATAAAAACTAAAAAAGAAGATAGATAAAGAGATGGTAGAGATGAATAAATGGGGGGCATTGGATAAGAGTGCCACTGAGACTAAACAAGATCAAGCTGAGCGGCGTCTGGCCGGCAGGCAAGGCGAGGCGAAGCGAGCGGGGAAGGGAGGAAGAACATGTACCGACCGAGATGCCAATACTCGTAAATCTGCACAAGGAGAAACATTCCCGGAAGACCTTCAACCGCTGCCACTACAAGTGTTATTCCTGCCGTATACTGCCCACAAGTACCAGTGATTTGTACTGCTGCGACTTCTGTTGTTGCTACTACTACTACTACTACTACTACCTTCGAATATTGCTCTAGTTACTGCTGTTATGCCATTTTTGGCACCATTATACTTTTTTATTTCTTCTTTTCCTTTTTCATTCTTCCTCTTCTTTTTTGTTTTGTCTTGCTCGTTTTTGTCTTCTTCGTCCTCTGACTTTTCTTCTTCTTCTTCTTTTCCTCTTTTTATTCTCATTTTCTTATTTCTATTCTTATCTTCATTTTTCTTCTTTTTCGTCCTTTTCTTCCTCTTCCTCTCCCTCTTTCTCTTTGCAATCTATTACTATAATCTATCACTATTCTATTACTATTTTTTAAAACTAGAAAATGACCTCCATCTTTTTGGCGCTACGTAGTAAAAACAGGCAGGATTTGTCTTCCGCAAACAGTTTATTAGCCTAACTCCCGCTGATGACTGCGGTCAACGATCTTTTTATGTTTTACCAACTTCTATCAATTTTCCATTTACCTTACTCAAAGTCGAGGTTTCCAATATGTATTTTTTTTGGGGGGGGGGGGAGGGTGGTGGGGTTTACATTGTATTTCTCAGACATACGAAGAGCCGCTCTTAGAAATGAAAATGACAATCTACACTTTATCCACGCCACAATATTTTTTTTTCAATCACCTCTACAAGATGAACGTCGAATGTTTTTGATGATCTTCTCAATTTCATTTCGAGAGTAGGTCGCCTCAGTAATCAGGTCAGTGTGGTAGGAGTCCATTAGGTCAGAGATTCGTATATAAAAAAAAAAAAAGGCCAGATGTCACCGTGTCCAAAAACCTCTTGCGCTGACATCTGCTCGCGCTTCATATGATGTGTTGCCGGTGAGCTACCTGAAATTCTCCCCTCCCTAAAGGGAGAAAGGCTGGTTCAACTGCCCCCGC
>NC_134797.1:30919576-30932076 GCF_046742065.1 Oratosquilla oratoria
GTATGCATGTAATTACGAATGTATGTATATGTATGTATGTATGTATGCATGTATGTATGTATGTATGTAGGCATGTATGCATGTAAGTATGAATGTATTTATATGTATGTATGTATGTATATGTATGTATGAGAGTAATTCGCTAATAGCAGCGACATCAAACCGATAATTTTTGTGACAGTTGCATGCAGGATGCATGCAGGATTCGAACCCGCTGTACTCGGCACTGGGAAGGTAATTTACGGATGGCCGAGTACAGCGGGTTCGAATCCTGCATGCAACTGTCACAAAAATTATCGATATGTATGTATGTATATATGTATGAATGTATGCATGTGTGTATGCATGTATGTATGCATGTATGTATGCATGTATGTATGCATGTATGTATTCATGTATATATACATGTATGTATGTATGTACGTATGTATGTATGTATATATGTATGTATGCATGTATGCATGTATGTATGTATGTATGTCTGCTGGTATGCGTGTATGTATGTATGTATGTATGTATGTAAATATACATGTGCTCATGCATGCATGAATGTGCATATATCAACTAAGAAAAGCGGATGAAGAAGACACGTGTCTTGCTCCGAGTTTATTCCAGACCGGTTTCGCTCTAAGCTTCTTCAGAGGAAAGTCTCTTTAGGTTGAAGATGACGTGATATTTGCTCGATCCGACCTCTCCTTTCCTACTTTGCACCTCAGCCGGGCTACACGTGGGCCTTTTTCCTGTAATGGTATCCAGGGGTTGGTCTGAGCTTATGACATGCTATTTCCGATCTCAAGAAACGTTCCTTTGAAGAAGCTTAAAACGAAACCTGTTAGGAATTAAATTCGGAGCAAAATTTGTGTTTTATTCATTCACCTTCCTCAACCTGTCACAAAGTCTCAACGTATATATATATATGTGTGTATGCTGGTATCTATGTATGTATGTATATATGTATGCAGGTATGTATATATGTACGTATGTATACAGGTATGTATGTATGTATGTGAGTAGGTAGGCATGCAAGTATGTATATATGCATGTATGTATGTATTCATGTACGTATGTATATATGTATGTATGTTTGTATGTATGTATGTATGTATGTATGTATGTATGTATGTGTGTATGAAGGTGTGTATGTATGCATGTATGTATGCATGTATGTATGTATGATGCATGTATGTATGTATTCATGTATGTATGTATGTATGTATGTATAGATGTTTGTATGTATATATGTATTTACGCATGTTTGTATGTATGTATGTATGTATGTATGTATATATAATTTATGTATCTATGCATGTATGCATGTATGTGCGTATGTATGTATGTATGTATGTATGTATGTATGTATGTATGTATGTATGTATGTGCGTATGTATGTATACATGTATGTATATATGTATGTATGTATGTATGTATGTATGTATGTATACATTTATGTGTGTGCGTATATATGTATTTGAATGTACGTGTGCGTGCGTTTGTGTGTGTGTGTGTGTGTGTGTGTGTGTGTGTGTGTGTGTGTATGTGTGTGTGTGTGTGTGTGCGTGTGTGTGTGTGTGTGTGTGTGTATGTGTGTGTGTGTGTATGCGTGTGTGCATAATTGAACATGTTCACCGATTTTCTTTACTCGCGAGCACATACGCACGAGCCACATTTCACCTTTTCACATCTCCAACAGCCTTCCTCTACAGGTATAAAATCGTTTGGCATCAAACAAATTCAAATCTGCAGAGCACATCCCATGCTTATGCGTTGCTGTTGCTACTTAGTCGTCTTTCGTAGGTTACTTCACCACGGAACTAAAATCGCCATGCAGCAGCTTGTACACCGACGAAACCAGTTGCACGAAACCGATCGCAATGGATGCCTACACTGTGTGAAATCAGTATTCCCTGTACTGTATGAACATATAATTTTCCTTTCCTTGTTATTCCAGAAATGCAGGTACCTGGTGTCTGGTGGGCAACTGTACAGGGAATACTGTTTTCATAGAGTGTAGGCATCCGTTGCGACCAGTTTCATGCAACTGGTTGCGTCGGTGTACAAGCTGCCTGGTTACCATTAGTTCTCAGCTTGTGGCCCATCTTGGGAAACTCTGTGGTCCACAAGGTCTTCATGGGCCGCAGGTTGTGAGCTAGTGAACAAGCCTTCTGCCACGGCAAAGGTTCCAAAACCGTCCAGAAATCGTCTGATGTTTTCCAGATCATAATGCGCACTGCATCACTAGACAAAGACGTTAATCGGCAATATCTTGATCTCGACATTTCTTCAAAAAAAAAAAATATATATCCTCTCATTTTAACCAAATATAATCTCTCGAAACATGTTAGTATAGTGAAGAGGTTAATAATGATTTTGAACATTTATATATATATATATATATATATATATATATATATATATATATATATATATATATATCTTAAGGGAATAACATCAATATCATTTTCAAACACTCTTTGTCAACGTTGAGAAAGCTGAGTTCATTCTTTTTGGTATCATTTGGTCGACATCATCTGCATAAGTGGAGGGATTATGACACCTAACGACTATTCAGAGTCCATGCCTTCTTTCTGTAATCCTTCTGGTTAAAAGTTTCAGTATCAAACTGAATAACTTTGTTTAAAGCAAACATGTACATGTATATACATAATATACATAAACGGATGTTTTCAACATACTTGCTTATATACTGAGCACGCATATAAACACAGATATACGAGCGCACACACGCAAGCAAATACACACACACACACACACGCACACACACACACACGCACACACGCACACACACACGCACACGCACGCACACACTAAGAGGTCCTTAGCCCGATCCCCTCCAAGACCGAAAAACACCACAGCACTCTAAGTAGGTTCCCTCGCTCTCTTGGGAATTGTGTGTGTGTGTGTGTGTGTGTGTGTGTGTGTGTGTGTGTGTGTGTGTGTGTGTGTGTGTGTGTGTGTGTGTGTGTGTGTGTGCGTGTGTGTGTATGTGTGTGTGTGTGTGCGTGTGTGTGTGTGTGTGTGTGTTTACATAAGTTAACTAATTATAGTATACAAGATAAGAGTAACGTTCGTGGGGTTCCGTCTTTTACATTGCAGTTTATCATACTTAGCTTTAAATTTGTGTACAGTTCCAACTTGGTCTATATTCTTATCTTTCAATTATTATACCTAGATTTGAATTCGTATGTTGTTCTAACATGAGCTAAATCATCCTTTAAACTATCCCAAGTATTTATTCATCTATATACAGTAGAAAACTGTATTTCTCTACATTGTTCAGACATGTATTCTTCCTCAATTTGTCCTTGTGACCTCAGCCCTCCTATAACCAATCAGATCTTTTCTGTCAATGTAGTCTATCCTTTCCAGTGACCTGAATATTATCATCGTATCATCCTTTTCTCTTTGATCTAGTTTTGGCAAACTCAGTGGTATTGATCGTTCCGCATATGGCGTAACTGCTTGGCTGGGAAATAAGTTGGTTGCTACCCTTGCTAATATCATTCAATCTGTGTAGGGACTATTTCTCATACTCATATTATAGTCAGGGAAGGATCAGGGTTTCTGTCGTTTTTTCTTCATCTCTTCATCCATTTTGTAAAAAGCCACTTTAATCTTATCCAGAAATCTGCATGTCTCTCTCATAATCCTGACGATAGGTCTGTTAGGTGACAGGTTGTCTTTTACCAACAGTCAAAAATCTTTCTCCTCTTTTGCTTTTGTAGTGGGTTTGTTCTCAAAAAAAATAGTTCAGAGATGTTCTTTTAGTGCCATTAATAAATCTAATTATAATTTTTATTCTTCCGTCCGGCCCGATACGGTCCGTCGTGGTCCGTCGCGGTCCGACCGCGACACTAAGAAGGTGTGACACCCGGGGCGATGGTTGCTGTAGGTGTTTTTCGTGTATGGGTATCTCTAACTGCCCGGAAATGTTTCAACGTACCCCGTCTCCTTCGTAGAAATATTGCCAAGAGAATCTATATACATAAAAAAATAAAGTTTTTCAGTTTTGAAAATTTCCTGGCGTTTTTATGACCACCTTCCGAAATTCTATTGCCTTTATGATTGACCTAACGAGAAAGAGAGACGAGGGGAGAATTTGACGACAACGTCAGTAGACTTTGACGACTCCTTTTGGAGACTGAAGACTCCCTCGGGAGATTTTGAAGACTCTTTCGTAAATCCCGTGGAATTTCCATTTATTCAAAGCTTAACGTGTGACGTCATGTCGAGTTGCTTTCTGAGCTCCTAACAGAACTTCACGAAAATAAGGAGATAAATAAATAAATACACAAATAGATAAACAGTATTCAAACGTCTATAAATGTTTATTGTGACATGACATAAACGATTCAAAAATCTTTTTTGCCTTTATAATTGACCTAACGAAAAAGAGAAGGAGAAAGAGAGAGAAAGAGCGAGAGAATTTGACGACACCGTCGGGAGACTTTGACGACTCCTTTTGGAGACTGAAGGCTCCTTTAGGAGATTCTGAAGACTCCTTCGTAATACTTAAAAGTTGAATAACCGTGGAATTTCCGCGGGTCCTATGTGACATAACATAAACGATTAAAAAAATGTATTGCCTTTATGATTGACCTAACGAGAAAGAAAGAGAGAAAGAGAGAGGGAGAAACACGACGGGAGAATTTGACGTCGGGAGACTTTGACGACTACTTCTGGAGACTAGAGACTCCTTCGGGAGATTTTGAAGACTCCTTTGTAATATGTTACGAAATAGCAAAAATTATATGTACTCTAATGAAGAGCGAGCGAAGCGAGCTACGCCATAGGCTAAGCACACAAATAAATAAACAGTATTCAAACGTTTATACAAGTTTAATCATAGGTTACATGAAGATAATCAAACGTCTATAAATGTTTATTGTGACATGACAAAAACGATTCAAAAATCTTTATTGCCTTTATAATTGACCTAACGAAAAAGAGAAGGAGAGAGAGAGAGAAAGAGAGAGAGAGAGAGAGAGAGAAAGAGAGAGAAAGAGAGAGGAGAGAGAGAGAGAGAGAGAGAGAGAGAGAGAGAGAGAGAGAATTTGACGACAACGTCGGGAGACTTTGACGACTCCTTTTGGAGACTGAAGGCTCCTTTAGGAGATTTTGAAGACTCCTTCGTAATACTTAAAAGTTGAATAACCGTGGAATTTCCGCGGGTCCTATGTGACATAACATAAACGATTAAAAAAATGTATTGCCTTTATGATTGACCTAACGAGAAAGAAAGAAAGAGAGAAAGAGAGAGAGAGAGAGAGAGAGAGAGAGAGAGAGAGAGAGAGAGAGAGACACGACGGGAGAATTTGACGTCGGGAAACTTTGACGACTACTTCTGGAGACTGGAGAATCCTTCGGGAGATTTTGAAGACTCCTTTGTAATATGTTACGAAATAACAAAAATTATATGTACTCTAATGAAGAGCGAGCGAAGCGAGCTACGCCGTAGGCCAAGCACACCTGGCGAAGCCAGGTCCGGGTGCTTGTTTCCAATAATTTTGTTTTCCATTCTTAGCTCGATGCGAATATAGTGTCCAGATTTTTTTTTTTTTTTTTTTTTTTTTGCAACAAATGACAGTCCTCCACATTCTTCACTTTTCCCATGATTTTTGCATCATCTGCAAACATGTTAGCATTGCTTCTTGTGCTTTCCACCATCGTGTGTGTGTGTGTGTGTGTGTGTGTGTGTGTGTGTGTGTGTGTGTGTGTGTGTGTGTGTGTGTGTGTGTGAGTTAGTGTGTGTGTGAGTGTGTGAGTGTGTGTGTGTGTGTGTGTGTGTGTGTGTGTGTGTGTGTGTGTGTGTGTGTGTGTGAGTGTGTGTGTGTGTGTGTGTGTGTGTGTGTGTGTGTGTGTGTGTGTGTGTGTGTGTGTGTGTGTGTGTGTACATGCATATATATATATATATATATATATATATATATATTTATATATATATATATATCTGTGTGTGTGTGTGTGTGTGTGTGTGTATTATCCATCTGGACAGATGAAGATAGGAGGGTGGTAAAGAAACACACAAGTCAGAGATGAGTATATTTCTCTAACGTTTCGGCTCTCTGAAGAAGGTGTAAATAGCCGAAACGTTAGAGAAATAAACTCATCTCTGACTTGTGTGTTTCTTTACCACCCTCCTATGTATATATATATATATATGTATATATATATATGTATATATATATGTATATATATATGTATATATATATATATGTATATATATGTATATATATATATGTATATATATATATATATATATATATATATATATATATACATATATATATATACATGGCAAGGCTACACGTCAGAACCACTTGAAAGGTTTGAATGAATTATATTATTCGAATAATCGCTCTAATTTCTTTTCTGAATGCATTAATTTCGAGTAGAAATCATCAAGATTAATGATTTGATCACTCGAGGTGGAGATGCAAAAAATTATAGTCTGCCGACGTCTGTGTTACATGACATAATCCATTTGCGAAATTGATATTTCAACTTGAACGCTACTTTTGACGTCGTTTCGTTCATCTTTCCCTGATTCATGGCTTGATATGAAAAAAGGGAAAACAAAAAGGTATATATTATTCATCCCAAAAAATTAAACATAAAAATATAAACCAGATTAAAAGAAGCAAAAAATAACGGAAGATAAGTGCAAGAAAGTCGTAAGATATTTGATATGTACCAAGATGTAAAGATGGTCGCTAAACGTTGTGACTGTACATGGATAGCCAACTGCATCCCTCACGCACAACTACACTCATATTCATGCATACGTACATTCATATACATATGCATACATGTCTACATACATAGATATATAAGTCTATACGTACATATATACAAACATACATACGTACATATATACAAACATACATATATACGTATATAACGTACACATATACATACAAACATACATATATGCATACATACATATACAGTATACATGCGTACTCACACACACACACACACACACACACATATATATATATATATATATATATATAAGTATATATATACATACACACGGACTCATATATACTCACATACATACATTCATGCACAGTTGCACACAGACATATATGCACACATACATACGTACATAAATACATCCACACATAATACATACATACATATATACATATATACATACATACATACATGCATACATGCATACATTCATTCATACATACAAACATATATACGTAGTAAATAATTCATAAAAGTAAGAATGACAATTTGAGTTGATGATACCAACAGCCTAGGTGTTTACAAGGTACCTTTGCCAAGACTGTGACAAAGTATATTGGGGCCAAATAGAGACAGACCTACATGAAAGACAAAACGAACACAAAAATTCAATCTGGTATGCCAAGACGATTTCATGATGATTTATCATCGTCAAATCCCAAAGTACTTTCAGAAATAGAAAAGTTGAATTCTCTCTTATTAAATATCTCCCCAACTTTAACACTTTCGGAGGATAATAGTTTTGAAATGTCACCACTTGAGTTGTAGTGAATGGATTCATTTCAGGGTGATTTGTCCCGGCGCTGAATACTGTCAATCACGTGGACAACTTGATCTGGGTCCACGTGACATGAATCTCACTAACTGCCCTCACCTGTGTAGGTTATGTATGTACTCTCTCTCTCTCTCTCTCTCTCTTATGTATGTATTCTCTCTCTCTCTCTCTCTCTCTCTCTCTCTCTCTCTCTCTCTCTCTCTCTCTCTCTCTCACACACACACACACACTCTCTCTCTCTCTCTCTCTCTCTCTCTCTGCTGAAAGGACCACAGTTTGGGGTAGTAATAAATAAATGTTACAATACTTTTGAATGTTTGTTTTTTCTCCAATATCAGGTTTTTAGTTTAGATATGAACGCACGTTAGAGCAAAACCGGTCAGAAATAGATTCCGAACCAAACCCGTGTCTTCTTTTTCCACCTTCTTTATATAAATACTCGTACGTACATATACATATCTATGTATATATGTATGAATGTATGTATGTATGTATGTATGTATGTATGCAATACATTTATGTATGTATGTATGTACTCGTATGTATGTACGTATATATGTATTTTATGTAGTTTACATCATGTATATATGTATATGGGTACTTCCCTTATAAAAGAAAAAAACACTTGGTATATAGATAAATATGTATGTATGTGTTTGTATGTATATATGTATATTTGTAATATGTATGTTTTTATATATGTACGTATGGATGTATGTATGTGTGTATGTATGTATGAATGTATGTATGTATATATGTATGTATATGTGTATGTATGCAGGCATGTATGCAAGTATGAATGTATGTATATGTATGTATGTATATGTGTATGTATGTATGTGTGTATGTATGTGTCTCCGTGTGTATGTGTGTATCTCTATATGTTCTGTTATCAACCCTTTTCGATGTCCAGCGAGCACACGCGCCCACACACGCATATGGAACCAGAAGTACTCAAACGTCTCTCCATCGTCTTCCGGATCTTCCATGGGATAGTCCATTGTCCCTGGGTGACCAGAGCCGCCGACTTATCCAGCCAACGCCCGAACCGAAAATAGGCTTCGCCGCATTTCGGGTCGGGCACCCTACCATCTGCTTGACCAAAAGAACCCGCCGGCATTTGGGAAAACACGTGCACCGAACTCATATTTCTTTATATATAGCAACAGCCTACTTGTACAGTTGTGTATACATGTAATCTGGCAACCCCCCGAGGTTACTACGGATGTTACCTTGTATTTGTACACGAGAGAGAAGTCTGGGACATTAAAGCAAAGAGACCGCTACGAGTTTGCCTCTCCACCAGTACTTGTTCACTTAATATAGAGATGAACAACAACTCTACAGTTACATGCATGTATGTATGTATTTATGTACGTAAGTATATACGAATGTATGTTCATATATATATATATATATGTATGTATCCATGTATATATATATATACATATATATATATATATATATATATGTATGTATGCATGTATATATATATATATATATATATATATATATATATATGTGTGTGTGTGTGTGTGTGTGTTTGTGCGTGTGTGTGTGTGTGTGTGTGTGTATGCATGCATGTATGTATATATATTCGTATCTATTATATATATATGTATGCATATATATATATATATATATATATACATATATATATATATATATATATATATATATATATATATAACTACAAAACTAATTTCGTAACACATTCGTAAAATTCAACAAGAACCCACTTTGTTGGCTAAGAAGCACTGAACTAGATCATATCCATATATTTCGATCCCGGACTGCGATCCTCTACAGTGGAATACGATTCCACTGAAGAGGATCACAGTCCGTGATCGAAATATATGGATATCATTTATTTCATTTCTTCTTATCCAATACAGTGGGTTCTTGTTGAATATATATATATATATATAATATATATAATATATATATATATATGCATATATATATATATATATATATATATATATATATATATATGTATGGATGTATGTATATACATTCGTATGTATCTGATTGTGTCTTCATATGTGTGTGTATGAAACTATAGTATACCACTGGTTCCCAAGCATGTATGTGTGTATATTTACACGTGTGTACGAATGTTTACATGTGTACATATATATCCATGCATATACATACACTGCGTTTGTATGTGTGTATTATGTGTGTGCGTAAGCGTATGCGTTTGTATGTGTGTGTTGTGGGATTCACCATGGCCTTTGGATCACTTGTTGGACTCGTGATCGACAGTTATTTCCCTCCCGGAAGAGAACTCAGATCTCGTATATGACCGATCTATTGGTAATGCTGTGACCTCACAAGCGCACACACCCTCAACTCCACGCCCACGAGAGTTGGAGTAACAACCCGCAGCGCAGCGATACTGAAATTATTTCAGCCCTGGGGGGGATTCGAACCCGGACCTCTGTAGTGGTAGCCGGGGACTCTACCAACTGCGCCACGAGTTGTGTGTTTGTGGGCATGTGGGTTTGTGTATGTGTGTACACACGCGCGTGTGCGTGTGAATGTGCAACGTATGTATTCGCATGCGTTTGTGAGTGTTTGCATGTTTGGTCGTGGCAGCAGTTTGATCAATCCGACGTTCAGTATTTTTCAATTCAATGCCACTTGTTTGTTCTCTTTTCAGGAAATATAAATCCCGAATGAGCATAAAACCAGAAAAGATTTTCTTTTCGATATTTATGCTTGTGTACACTTTTGCTTGGGTTAGTTTTGTTTGTACTTTGTCTATTCCTTCTTTTTCATTTTTTTATTCTTTTGCTTGTCTTGTTTTGCTTTGTAAGTTTGTGTTTTGTTTGTTTTTCTTTTCTTTTAATCTTTTTTTCTTCTTCTTAGTTTTTTTTTTTTCAAACTTTCTATCATATCGTCCTCAGGACTCTGTATTGGGCAGTCAGGAATACGAAACGAACTAAAATGACTTCTACTATTTCATTAATGATCACAGATTTCCCTTTTTTTCCTTAGGTCAACCTAAATTGTAATCTTTTTTTTTTTATCTCTTTGGATCAATATTTGTTGTCAACCACTGGTAATTGAACATGCAGGATGGTCTTAATATAACGGCACACTAGTCATGCTATTTGCTTTTGCTTCTTCGTTTGAGTAGAAAAGACTTCGTTTACAGTATTCTAGGCTTCCTTAAGAACATCTCAATAATGTGTCCAACATTCTTATAAGTTTAATTTCTCTTAATTCGTCATTCAGCTTCTCAGTATATGACGCAAGAATATTTTGACTTTTGGAAATTTGAAAATCAAAATATCGTAAGCGATGTCGTTTCTACTCAAATGAAGTAGCAAAAACTAATAGCAAGCTGGCCTAGTGTACTGCCACTTTCATCTTCTTCTACATACTGACATATTTTTGTGAATCTTTTATTTGTATTGATAAACGACTTTATTCAATTAAAGGGAGCATTTCTAATCAAGTAAAGGGAGCATATTTAATCAAGTAAAGGGAGCATCTGGAACGTTTATAGATCCAGACAGTGTTCCAGTCCGTTTCCGGGTTGGTTTCTTGGCTGAATAAAATCGCCTGGCACTTACCAGAATAAAGACATCAATCAAATTTCGTTACAGTTCTGAACAAGTTCACAGGTTCCTTAAAGTGGTGGCATGCTAGGCATTTCTCGCCAGCATGCTACTTGCTTTTGCTACTTCGTTTGAGTAGAAACGACTTCGGTTACGATTTTTTTTTTTAAATGTCAAATTACTCTTGCGTCATATAGCGACAATCTAAATAACGAACTAAGAGAAATTAAACCTAGAATACGAATGTTAGACACATTGTCAGATTTTCTTATGGAAGTCTAGAATATTGTAACGGAAGTCGTTTCTACTAGCAAAAGCAAGTAGAATGCTAGCCTAGTGTGACACCACCTTTAGCAGCCCCCAACCTCCCCAAGTTATCAATGACACGCTTGAAAGATTTTGTTCTGTCTAACGCTAAGCCATTCTATTCGGAGTTATATGCTATAGGACCTGAGGTCATTGTTATAATAATTTACCTTACGAATTTAGTTCTAAGTAACGCTTGATGATTTAATTCAGCCGAGGGCATCAATTTCCCAAGCAGAGAGGATATAAAAATAAACAAATAATAAGAATGATATAACCAGAAAATCTCTGTGAAACACTTTTTTTATATCCTTAAGATTATTTTCGAAAGTCTTGCAGGCGCATCAGTTTCTTCCCAGGCTGTATATCTTCTAAGCTCTCCTTCCTTCCTTCCACCCCAACTAACTTTCCTAAACAAGCTCCTTCCGACGTATCCCGAACTTTCTAGATCCTGAGGACACACTCTGCTTTGGGCGACCAAAACGCGCCTGGACACCAACCGAACCTTTTTACCTTCGTCGTCTCCAGTCTTCCTTCGTTCTTCACCTGTTTTCTGCGTCTTATCCTTACCTCGTCCCTGCTTTATTGGATTCTGTTTGCCTCTCTCCGGGTTTTCGGCTCTTCCGTTTATCTTCTTTGCCTCGTCATCTCCAATATCTTTTTGTAGTTTTTCTATTTCGGTTCTTTATCTCATCTTCGCGTTTTTTTTTTATATGTTTTTTTCTGTGTCCTATAATCCAGCAAGTTCTTGTATTAAGTCGTTATCCACTTCTTTCCTTTTCCAGACTCGTGTTTTAACTTTTCCAGGCATTATTCATTTGTTTTCTGTGTTCCAGTCTCGGGCCTCCCACTCACCATTCTGTCGTTGTTCATTGTTTCTTTTTCCCAGCCGCGAGTTCCTCCTTGTTTGGTCGTTATTCATTCAGATTTTGGTTTTCCAGTCTCACATCTTCCCAGATTTTGTCGTTGTTTACTTGTTTTTATTTCTCACTCTTGACTTATCCTTTATTCCTTCCTCATCTTATTTTCTCGATCTGGATTCTTTCTTTATTCTGGCGTTGCTTATTTGTTTT
>NC_134797.1:30937076-30939576 GCF_046742065.1 Oratosquilla oratoria
GCAGAAATTGAAATGCGGTACTGCCAAGGACTCGAACCCCAGCATCCTCATGACAAGGCGATCAAGATATATATATATATATATATATATATATATGTATATATATATATATATATATGTGTATGTGTGTGTGTGTGTGTGGGCGTGTGTGTGTGCATGTGTGTGTGTATGTATATAATAAATCCATGAGGAAATTAGGATTGATAGAAATAGAACTAAATGAATAAGTAGACACATGAATAAATGGCTTCTTTGACAAATAAAATTATAGATAGATTAATAAATGTTGATACAGTCTGACAAGCTAAAGCAGGAATGTTAATCCGAATTTATTCCTGGCTAGTTTCGCAAAAGCACACCGTAGGCACAAGTATTCATCCATTCGTAAACCTGTATATACGCACACAAACATGCACACACACACACACACACACACACACACACACACACACACACACACACACACACACACACACACACACACACACACACACACACACACACACACACACACACACGCACACACATTTGTGTATTCATACTTAATCTCGAGAATGCCCTCGGCAAATTACTTAACAATCAATTATTATTGAAACTAAAGTGTATTGGAGGATTTAGAAGTAAGGTACTTGATTGGACGAGTGATCCCCTGAAAGTCAGATACATGGAAACAGCAGTAAAGTATAAGTTGTCGGGATAGAAGGGGGGGGGGGTCAGCGATCAGTGAAGTCACACGAGAATCCGTACTGGCGTCCGTATACTTCTTGATTTACGTAAATGACAAGATGGAGGTTTATGGCAAGCTACACTAACATGTTTGCAAACAACGCTAAGATTTACTACAGGAACCAGGTGAGGAAAATAAGCATCGCAATCAAAATGGAAAGTATTAGAAATGACAAGAAGCTTAAATGATAGTTGAGTGCTCGATTAGAGCTGAGAAGTTAAAGAAAGAAAGAAAGAAAGACAGAAAGAAAGAAAGGATCAGGGAATGTTGGCCATGGACAACTTGACATCTGACATATTGGCAAGACTGTGGAAGAAACATACAGAAAATTGGAAATTGGTATGTTATAACACATTTGTAAATGTTCACTATAAACCCACTATCGGAGAAATATTTTCGGAAGTACAGGAAAACTGTATACTTCGACTACTATCTGTAGTCCTCTTCAGCAGAATGATGAAGAGGACTACAGATAGTAGTCGAAATATACAGTTTTCCTGTACTTCCGATATCATTTCTCCGATAGTGGGTTTATAGTGAACATAAAGAAAGTTGATGAAGATAATAGTAGTTTTTCACTACATGACCGAGAAGATGATAGGACAAAAAATCGTAGAATGCCTGATCCACCCAAGATTGGAATATGCAGTGATGGTTTGGTCTGCGCGATGTAAACAAAACTGAGAGTATACAACAGTAATCAAACTGTTTCTCATCTTTGTAGATAGCTACACGAGGAAAGGTAACAACTAATGGATTGTCATTATAATAAAAGATATTCTGGTATCCAGTTCCTTTAAGGAAGTGGACAAAACCGACAAAGACTTCTTGGTTTGAGGTGCGAGGTCACCACCAGGTCATCACGAGGTCATCACGAGGTCATGGGACCAAGTTGAAGAAGACCGCATGTTTGAAGAAGGTCGCGGAACAAAATTTTCTGCGAAAATACATTAACTCCTGAAGTGGCCTAGAAGACGATACAAACAAAGTTAAAACTATAAACGAATTTAAAGCAAGGCATGACAGTTAGAGGAAAAGGAACAGAACTCCTGCGAGATTAACTCCTTTCCTTCTTACTGCGATTAGGCAAAGACAATTAGGTTAAAACAAAGGCTCACAGGCCTGTGTAATAACAGCTCTGATCTCTCTTCCGAGAGGGTAAAAGCCGTGGATCACAAGTTCAGCACGTGATACAAGTCCATGGTTGAATTGTATACACAAGCAAATCTGATTTTTTTTTCTTAGATATCCAACAGCATGGTTGAGAAACATCTCGTTTGCTGGTTGAAGTGCGCATAAATACCATAAAAAAATGTTTCGAAAGAGAAAATTAATAAAGACTGACCAACATTTTTTCCTCATACGCTTTCATCCTCGCCTCGTTAATACGTTGACCAAACTCGAATCTCTCTCTCACCAACAATTACCATTTACTTCTACTTTTCTATAGTCTATGCGCTCAAGGTGTGGAATACCTTGTGATTTACTACTAGCCATTCTGCCAAATCACCCTTTCTTATTTCCCGTCTATATGCTATATGAAACTGCTTTTTTGTATATTCTGTATATAGTAAAGGAAACTGTATACTCGCAGTACAATTAATATCACTTTTTAGGATAATAACAATGGTTTGAATAAATTCTGTGATACGTGGCAACAGCGCTTTTCCCCCGCTATGGTGCCACGTCGAGATGTCACAAGTGAGACGGCTGGGGTTGGGTATAGCTAATCGTTGTTATAATTCTAAAAAGTGATACTCATCCTACTATACA
>NC_134797.1:30947076-30954576 GCF_046742065.1 Oratosquilla oratoria
CGAAGCCTCGCTGGTCGTTATGTTCTTCTGACCTCGCCCGTTCCGTTTACGCGTTCCAGCATCCAGCGAGAAGAAAAAAGATCAACGCGGCCAATGATTCACCTTAAAAATGGTGAATTGAAGTTTCAATGCCCCACAGCTCCGGAAAGGAGGGTGTGGGTGAGAGAGGAAGGTGAGCGATCTGGTTGCGTCGACCATATGGCCTGGACCAGTGAGTCTCAACTTGGACTCTATGGACTCCTAAGAAACCACGGAGACTTCCAAAAGTCTCCTTAGATCAAAAACTAGTAGAAGTTACTGGATGTTTGACGATTTTATTTAATGTTAAGATGATCCCCAGGACGATGGGAAACAGAATTACATAAACAATGGAGACAAAGTAGCAGTAGTCTCTGGATACTTGACGATTTTATTTAACGCTGAAGTGATATCCCGGGATGGTGGGAAACAGAATTTCATAAATAAAAGATACATTTCGAGAAAACAGGTTCTGCAGAAGCTTTGCGGTATCAGGAATTGATGAGTTCAGGATTACCAGGAAGGCTTTGTTACAATTAGTTGTAATGAATTACAGTGATGATAAAGCAAATCGACTGGAAACCATATGGTCCATTACGAGTCCGGAAGCAAGAGAGACGTTCCAATATTTGGCTTAAGTGCTTTTTCAATTGAAATTCAAAACTTAGAACTGTAGTGTATTCGGTCGCCTCAGCTGGTCTAAATCTACGTACTGACGAGTGGAGGCCTTTCTACCTTGCACGGTTAGTATCGAATGTGAAAATATTTTCCAGTTTTTCAATTCCCTTTGAAAAAAAAAATAAGGATTATATTATTCCCTCACCTGAGCCTCCATTTTTTTCTTTCCTTCGAAAGAACAAGGTCAAAGGTCAAGGATGAAGCTTCGGTTGCAACACAGGTGGCGCGCATGCGCGTTTCGTCACTTGAGGCCTGGGAGTCAAATTCGTGCGTTCCAGAGACACTGCCTCTGTGTAACAGCGAGCCCCGGGATCGTGAAGAATGGTAGTGACGATCGTGACCCCTTTTGTTACACCAACACTCAAATGTGTGAAAGGAGACCCTTGACTGGTGCTTGTTACCCTCTTCAGGAGAACTCCCTCAGGGGTCTCCTCAGACCGTCAGAGGGAAGGTGAAGCATTTTCAGCACTGCCTCCCGCAAGGCACCTGTGTGAGGAGGCCTGGATAGGCTGGAAGATGGCCTGGATAGGCTGGAAGATGGCCTGGATGGGCTGGAAGATGGCCTGGATAGGCTGGAAGATGGCCTGGATAGGCTGGAAGATGGCCTGGATAGGCTGGAAGATGGCCTGGATAGGCTGGAAGATGGCCTGGATAGGCTGGAAGATGGCCTGGATAGGCTGGAAGATGGCCTGGATAGGCTGGAAGATGGCCTGGATAGGCTGGAAGATGGCCTGGATAGGCTGGAAGATGGCCTGGATAGGCTGGAAGATGGCCTGGATAGGCTGGAAGATGGCCTGGATAGGCTGGAAGATGGCCTGGATAGGCTGGAAGATGGCCTGGATAGGCTGGAAGAACAAACCAAAAGTAAAAGAAAAAAATGAAAATATCAATAATGATGATAACATACATACATACATATACCAAGGCTTTCCCCCCCTTACAAGGGAGGTAGCCAAAAAGAAAAAGGCATAAAATCATTCCTACCCATTCCATCCCTAAATACACTCCACTCCCCTCCGTCCTCCCTGCCATCTTAGCACCTCCTGGATGATAACAAAGATAGATAAATAGATAAATAAAAAAAAACACAAAAATAAACAGATTAA
This sequence comes from Oratosquilla oratoria, assembly GCF_046742065.1. Lineage (NCBI taxonomy): Eukaryota > Metazoa > Arthropoda > Malacostraca > Stomatopoda > Squillidae > Oratosquilla > Oratosquilla oratoria. Next base: position 30,948,879 of record NC_134797.1, read on the forward strand.
TTAATTACTCATTCATTCATCAACAAATAAGTAATTGGATAAATCAACAAATAAATAAATGAATGAATAAATGCATGAATAAATAGATAAATAAATGGATCCAATTCGTAGACAAAACAAAAAAAGCGAAAGAAGAAAAACAAAGACAGAAATAAAACTAAGTAAAAAACAAATATGAACAAATAGATAAATAAACTAATGAATGAAAAAATAAACAAATAAATGAAAAAATTGATCAGCGAATAAATAGATAAGTGAAAGAATAGACAAACAATGCCATCAACGTTTTCCTGATTAAAAGCCCCACACCACAATGGCGATTTGAATTACGATCTCTTCTTCTATCTACAAAGGTCCTAGGTTCGATCCCTAACGCCTATTAGCGACTGGAATCTGTCTTGGCTATCCAAGAACAGAGGGCAAAGGTGACGAATTTGATAAACAGCTAAGCACCCCTAGAAGTATGGACGTTCTTACTCCATCCTTTACAGGTGTTGAAGGACTTTGCCGGCCTTCTTCCGGTGACCTTATTTCTCGACTTGGACCTTCAGGTTCAGTGTCGTCCTTCCTGAGTGGACGAAGGACTCTGACGTCCTTCTTTGGCGACGCCACATCTCGGCTCGGCCTTCAGGCTAAATGTCTTTCGTGGGCTGAATAAACGAGGACACCCTAACTTCGGCCTGCTCTGCGTCGGCGAGGCGAGGAACTCGGAAGAGGCGGCAGAAACTTCCGAGGCAATTTTTCTTGAGTCTTCTCTTCCCTAGCAGCGCCTGAAATGAGGTGAGGTGAACCACCATTTTCTTGTTCCAACTCCTCCACGTTGATATATATATATATAGATATATATATATATATACAAATCTATATATATATATATATATATATATATATGTATATACATACATATATATATATATATATATATATATATATATGTGGGGGGTATGTATATATGTATATATATATATATATATATATATGTATACATATATACATATATACATATATATATATATATATATATATATATATATATATATATATATATATATACATATACATATACATAAGGCTGTCTGAGCACAAAATAGTGATTCCGGCTGCATGTAGTGGATGTGAGTTTTGACTCTGCTTCCACCTTTATTGGGGGGAAGGGCTTTTGGTATGCATGTAGATAATAAATCTATTCGTGGATCCCAGATCCCCTGAGGAAAGATCCTGCAGCATTCAGAGCGTAGGCGGTTATATATCCACTGGTGGAGATCTCAGGTCTATTCAGGTGATCGAGTGCCGGTCCACAGGGTTGCATCCTTAATGTGGATGAGGAAAGAAAGAGAGAGAGAGAGAGAGAGAGAGAGAGAGAGAGAGAGAGAGAGGTGTCACCACGACAAGGCCCCTCCAGGTGTTCAAATAATTATCTCCATTTTTCTTTAGTTTGTCGCTAAGCTACTTCATTCAGCTCCGTAGAGAAAGATTACGTAGTCTACGACACCCGCACGGAATGGTGAAAGAAGAAGGAAGACACAGCGAGTGAGGAACAAAGTCTGTTTAAAAAGTCCGACAACGTCCCGTTCTCAGAACGAGCTTAATCAAATCGATGATGAAGCTCGTTTAGAATGAAACATTGTCAAACTTTTGATAAAGCCATCGTCCCTCTCACTCTGTCTCTCTCTTTCAATATTTTTACTTAAAGAATAAAATGGTGCTTCACGTTCTTCTTCTCCTCCTCCCCCTCCTCCTCCTCCTCTTGGCGAGACGTGGGCATCATGAGTGAAGAGTCTTTTTTCTCCTCCTCATCCTCTTCTTCTTCCTCTTCTTCCTCAACCACCTCACTGTCGCAGCGACCTCATTTCAGTCCGTGTATAAACAATGCATAGGAGACAGTGGAAAAGCCAACCTTTCGTTCGAGTCCATCAAGAAAAAAAAAAAAAAAACGTTGGAATTCAAATACAAAGGTGTGGTCCTAGTTGCATTCCTGGGGGACTTTTGACCTGTGTCGTTGCTAGCCTGCGTTGTAAATTGCAACAGCGTGTGACAAAACTCCAACTTTTTGTTTGTAAGTTAGACACATCCTTAACTGCCTTGGTTTACGAAATTTCTTGGCAAGGGTAGTTTGTTTGTGTTAAATCGGTCGGTAGGTCAATTCTGTCTACTAATTGGAGCAGGGTCTAAGAAATCCCTTGAAACTTCAAACGTGGAAGTCGTTTGCATAATAACAACGCGACTTCCGTATCAAAGCTATCAGACCAACATGACTTTAAAGGGTTTCCACGTTTTTCACCAACGGCGACAGTTAAGAGTTCGTGTGAGTAAAAACGACTTTGGTTACAATATTTAATTTTTCAAATATCCAAATTATCTGTCCATCATACATAGCGAAGTTGAATAATGAGCTGATGGATTATAAACCTATACAAACGTTAGACATATTGTTGAAATGTTCTTAGAGAAATCTAGATATCTATGAGCGAAGTCGTATTCTAGTTCTTCAAATGGAGGATGGAGGTAGGTTGTCGAAGGAAAAATAGCCCAGTGTGATTACCCTTTCAGGGGAAGCTACAGGCTAGCCTGACCTAACGTCAACATTAGGAAAATGAGGTTTTGCTGCTCGAAGACCCGAAAATATTTGTTGATGATAAACAACACGATGATGACGCCACAAACGCAAGTCAAAATGTTGTTATACAACGCTGCAAGTTAAGGAGTTATCAGGGCTATTTTTTCCTCCCGCTCCTACCTCCAACCTCCATTTTGAATAACTAGAACATGACTTCCCTTACAGAAACCTAGACTTGTCTAAGAACACTTCAACAGTATGTCTAACAACCGTATACGTTTACAAGCTCTTAATTCGTCATTCAGCTTTGCCATATATATGTCGGAAAGATAATTTGATATTTGAAGATTTGAAAAATAAGATATTATAACCGAAGCCGCTTTTACACAAACGAACTCTCGACGGTTGACGCTGACGAAGCCCGTAGAGAACCAGAATGATAACCCGATTGCAATGCATTTCTCGTGCCCAGTTTTTGTTGTCGTCTTTATCCATTAATGTATCAAGCTTAGGTAATGACGCCATTGTTCCCATGGTCACGTGATGCTCCGTTGCCGGCTTTCACAAGCCACTTTGCTTGTTCACAACTGACGCGAATGGTTCAGGTCTTGTTTAGCCAATTTATTTTGTTCAGATGAAAAATACGTTCTTCTTCTAAATGGGGTCTAGATTCATCGACCCTTCCTTCAAGTTTGACTTCAACTCTATCCACTGATGATCATCTCAATCTGACTTGACGTCGCGAACTCCCTCCTATCAGGGGGCTAGGACGCTGCCCCTTACAGAAGACTTTGTAGTATGGAATATAATGAACCATGCCCTTGATCCAACTCGTTGGCAGCAGGGTTCGAACCGCCGTCATTTCGACCTCCGTCGCAAGTAGAAACGTTCTAATCCACTTGCCCAGCGAGCATCCTGTCTACTACTGACTGAAAATTGGGGGTTGGGGGTCCTGTGTGTGTGTGTGTGTATTTACCTAGTTGTATTTTACGGGAAGGAGCTATGCTCGTGGTGTCCCGTGTGTGTGTGTCTGTGTGTGTGTGTGTGTGTGTGTGTGTGTGTGTGTGTGTGTGTGTGTGTGTGTGTGTGTGTGTGTGTGTGTGTGTGTGTGTGCATGTGTGAGTGTGTGTGTGTGTGTGTGTGTATGTATGTGTGTGTGTGTGTGTGTGTGTGTGTGTGTGTGTGTGTGTGTGTGTGTGTGTGTGTGTGCGCGCGCGCGTGTTTGTGCACATTGCTAGACTAACCCTCAAGCAGCATAAGAACGTGCTTTGGGTCTCAAGGAAAGAGGAGCCCCACAGGGATTATATACATATATATATATATATATATATATATATATATATATATATATATTTATATATATAGATATAGATATACATACACACACTCAACTGTAACTCGAACTGATTCGCTACCAGGATATCGTGTAGACGTCACCTCCAACTCTCTTGCAAACCTGTCCATTACAGACGCCTGCGAGCGGAGGGACTTGATTCCGTATCGGATATCCAGAGGCTGGAGAAACTCACACGGGAACACCACGAACACACACCCTTTTACCACAACTCCCGACGTCCTCTTAGCACACACACACACACACACACACACACACACACACACACACACACACACACACACACACACACGCACGCACGCACGCACACGCACGCACGCGCTAACACACACTCACACACTGTGGAGCATTCAGTTTCGATTTTTGTGTATGTAGACCTCACGTGGGCGCCATGAACTGCCTACAGGCGTAGGTTCTTCATAATTCAGGACGTATAAAGAAAGTCTTAATCGGTTTCCATTAACACCTTGAATCCGGTGACGGTCTTTTTAGTCTTTATTCTGGCTGAAGATTTTATACAATTGATTGGGCGCGTTGGCACGAAAATGTCGCCCACAGTTTGGAATGAAACACTGAAATGAATAAAAAATTTACGCTTTTTTTTCGTAAGAACAAAGTCGATAAATAACGACACCGTGTTGAGTTTCATTTATACCATCGTCTGCAACCGCCAAGCAGTCTTGGCAAAAAGCCCAGCGAGACGATAACGGTTAAGTCGACTTCACCCAACGCGAGCAAAGAATCGTCGACTTCGAATCATCGTCGGACAAGTTGTTGGACCAACGGGTAAAATTTGAAGTTTTTTTTTTTTTTTCGTTCGTGTGACTCTTTGAAACACGTAAATCATGCACAGTTTCGTGACTTTAAAACAACCCGAGAGTCGAGTTGAGCGAAAGTCTGCGCCGACGCGCGAAAGAAAAAGAAAAAGAAAATAATAGACGACTTGTTCTGAATCTGCTAACAATGGCCGTGTTTCTCGACTTCTGATACGTAATGCTCAGTTGTTGAAAGCGGAAAAGAAAAATAGAGTTTTAGACGACAAAAAGAGAGAAAAAAAAATCGTTGTTTATTGTTCCCGAAATGAGTTTGAGCATAAACAAGGTGAGAGGAAATGCAAGACGGGAAGAAAGAAGAAGAAGAAAAAAAAAATCGACGTCGTTTTTACTCGTATGAAGTCGACTCAAGTGTTATACATTCTCCTCTACCTCGCTGGTGGGGTGGGGGGAGGGGGGAGGGGGGAGGGGTGGGAGTGATGGCCTAACTTGCTCCCCTCCTCATCCACTCCTCCGCCTCCCACCACGCAAACACCTCCTTCCACCCCCCTTCCCCCTTTCCCCACTTCCCCAAGGAAGCAAATCAGCCCAACCTCGGCGCTACGTTCTCATCAAGATCCTTGACAAGGTGACGCAGTTAAGAGACATTTATTTCTGGCTAAAAACTGACGCTGTTGTTCATCTATCGCGTGGACACGGGACGAAACGGTGTCTCTACGGACCGCGATCCCGAATTCGACCTCTAGCTGAATAAACTTGTCTTTTTTTCGCCTGTACATAAGCCCGGAAGGCTTGCCTCCGTATTGAAGAAAGTAAATTGGCTGTAATTACGACAAGATATTCCTGAATCCACGAATCATATTTACAACCGTGAAACATAACATTGGGAGTAGGACTCGAATAACTGATATCATGTCAAGAACAAACAAGACAATTCATTGAATGAGTTACAATGATTCACTTTGATCGCCAGTGGTTTGATTAAAAAAAAAAAGTCCAAACGAGCTTCAACCT
>NC_134797.1:30959576-30969576 GCF_046742065.1 Oratosquilla oratoria
AGCCTAGGGACCCATCGAGCGACAATCTTGCTTAGTCCCAAACTCTCTACCAGAAATGTGTGTTGTGCAGAATCCACGAAGGCATTGAGTGCATCTGCTACTGATTCAGTGGTTATTCGTCTATTCTTTTCAATCATGTCGCGGATAGCATCAATGTTTTTCTCACAAACTGACGTTGATGGCCTGCCACTGCGGGGCTCATCTTCAATTTCGTTTCTTCCACCTTTGAACCAACTTATCCATTTGTAGGTTGTTGATTTCTTTGGGGCATTGTCACCATAAATTTGTTTCAGAGTGTCAATGATTTGCATATTCTCCCAACCGACTTTCACTATCAATTTAATGTTAGTTCTGGCCTCGATTTTGGTGGATTCCATGTTGCTTGAATGGTGTCTGATTTCCAACTGATGACGATGCGTCATTACCTGCATTTATGGGTTCAAGTTTGAACTTATTATAACACGTTGGTACAAGAATATCCAGGTGCAATAAAATCAAATTCCTTCCATATAATTTTTAGTTATGGACTTTTTCCATAAACTTTTTGAAACTCCCTCGTACTTAGCAAGACACCTCAACGGAAATCCATTACATCGCTTAAGACTTGAGGCAGTATATATTCCTGGAGTGGCATCATAAACCCCATTAGGAGGTTACAGGATTCCCGTGAAATATCTTCCAATCGTTTCCGAATTCTGTGTTGGTATGACGTCAGCGATGACTAATGTCTGCTAACGACAGCTTAATGATAGGTTAACGGTCTTCTCCAAACGCCTTTGATGAGCCAAAGCTCCTCCCTAAATGCACATCAGTAAATTCATAAAATTGGACGTTAACGATCTTTTAACGTTCACTGTGGCCTTCGCCCATGGCAAACGTTTCTGAATACGTTTATCAGTAAACAAACTGATTGGATGTAAACGGCCGTTTGGCGATAAGGTTATCTGAGTAGTGAAGCCAATTATGTCGGATGGAGCCACGTTTTGTGCAGTCCCGGGACGATGGCAGTATCACATAGTTAAAGGACATTTCAAAATTGGGTTTCTCTCTCTCTCTCTCTCTCTCTCTCTCTCTCTCTCTCTCTCTCTCTCTCTCTCTCTCTCTCTCTCTCTCTCTCTCTCTCTCTCTTTCTTTCTTTTTTTTTTACGTTGCAAAAATTTGCAACCCAAAATACATGAGGGTCGTTTATCGTTACAAGCTAATATTTGGGGTGGCTGATCTTAACAAGCTTAACCTAACCTAACCTAACTAAACCTAACCAAACCTAACTTACCTTAATCAAAAGATCGTCGCTGTTAGGGCAATTTATATTAATGAGCTCATTTTAGGGGTTGCTACTCTTTATAAGGTAATATGTGGGGTTGTTGATTTTTACAGCGTCCATTTTTTCCCCAAGGGGAAGAAATTTGAACTACAGATTTTCAGACCTAAATTCTTGGAATGTTGATTTATATATCTCCCTATCTGTCTATCTATCTACCTGTCTGTCCATCTATCTATCTGTCCATCTATCTATCTATCTATATATCTATCTATCTGTCAATCTATCTGTCACTCTATCTATATATCAATATATATGTCCATCTATCTAGGTATCTATCTATCTATCTATCTATCTATCTATCTATCTATCTATCTATCTATCTCTATCTGTCTGTATCTATTTATCTACCTTGCTCTTTCTACAAACTACAGAATCTAAAATCAACAAAATATCACAGTTTCATCAACCTCGCAAATCAAAGCAATCATAAAGACAGACATTTCTCCTTTTGCGTAATACAGGCTTGTAAAAACAGTAGGAAAATGACATTTAAAAATAGGAAGAAAAATGCGACAAAGAGTGCATATGAAACAAACATTCCCCCCAACACATCTTACCCAAATAGGTATAACTTAATGGCTAAACCCTATTGCAATTAAAAGAGATTACCTTATAAGTAATTCAAATCTTCTGGCATTAACGGTTCCCTTTCTTACGATTTACAACGACATGACGTCATATTTTCAACCTCTTCCTTAACGGGCGAAGAGATTATCACATTGGGCTTCCACGAGCTTCACCAGCGCTGACAGTTGAGAGTTCGTTTGAGTAAAAACGACTTCGGCTAGAATATTTCATTTTTCAAATCTCCAAATATCAAATTATCTCTCCGTCATATATAGCAAAACTGTATGATAAACTAAGAAGTTGTAAGCTTATACGAATGTTAGACATACAAAGAAATATTCTATGAGTAATCTAGATTTCTGTGAACGAAGTCATATTCTATTAATTCAAACAGAGGTTGAAGGTAGGATGTGCTGCCAGGCGATTCTATTCGTCTCTGCGACAACAATACTTCCCTCTGCAGCCCGCTAACGAAGTGGGTTAGAATCCGAAACTAAGCTTAACTTTCTGAAACCCTTCCAATTTAGGGTTATCTGCACCAAACTGGCGCTGAGGAGGAAAGAGAAAGTCGATGAAAAATGATAACAAATAAAAGTAGGTGAATAAATAAATGAATAGATAAATGAATAAATAAATAGATAGATTAATAAATAAATGAATAAGTAGATAAAGAAATAAATCAATATTTGATTAATAAACAGATCATAGGCAGATAAATAATGAATAATTCAATAGACAATTGAATGAATGAATAAATGAATATAAACAAATAAATATCTAAATAAATGAAAATGAATACGTGAATATAGATAGGTAATAAATGAATAAAAAATAAATAAATAAATACATAAATAAATATACAGATAAAGAAATAACTAAAGAAATGAAAAAATGAAAATTGGTATTAAGAAAAACAAACAAATAAATAAGGTAAAACAGATTAAAATAAGTCAGTGTAATATAATGACAAACAAATCAGATAAATAAACAAATAAATAAAAAAGAGATAAATTAAAAAGAATAATTGAATAGATGAACATGCAAATGGGTAAATAAATTCATGGAGAAATAGGTAAATGAATAGATGAAAAAAATCAATAAAGAATTATGAGATAAATAAATAAATATGCAAATAAATAAACATATAGATTACTAAGAAAACAGATACATAAATATTCAACCAAATAATCAAGTCAATGAATACTCAAATGAATAGATAAATTGATAAATACACAAGAAATTATAAAGATACATCGATAAACAGAAGAAAATCTGAATAGATATTTTGAGGAAATTGTCTCCCTCTAGAGACAAACTAATGAATAATCTCTATTTTGATTGCCAGTTAACTTTAACCCAAATCCCTTTGAATGATGATTACCCCTCGGCTTACTAAATATTACAAAACGCCTTACGCAGTGAAAGTGTTACATATATGCCAATCGGGACATTGAAAGATTTTCTTCAAGCTATCATACGGTTCTATCAAAATGAGAGTTATCAAACCATCTAGATTAACCCTTTCAAAAAGAAAAATAACCCTCTACCAAAATCTATTTCTAAATTTTACCATGGCTGCCGCTAGGTGATTTTATTAACGTCCAAGGGAGTGGAAGATTTATTGTGAAACTGTGAACTGTAAGCCTCCGGTTAGTCTGTGTTCGGAGCTGAGGAGAGTAACTCACTCTTTCTAACAGCTGGTTTTTGCCTGACGGGTTTCCCATACCCCAGGCTAGTGCACTCGATCTAGACACAAAGGAAAACACACACTGATGGTGTGCCAGGCCGTGGACAAGTGGAAAAATGTGGAAGGAATAAAGAATAAAGTAAAAAAAACAAAAAAAAACAAAAAGTTGGAAACTGCGTCTTACGCAGCTCTTAGGGCACCAAAAGGAGGTAAATAAACAGAAGCAGACGATGAGGATTGCTACTTGTGGCATGTAATCAGTGGCAGTTAAGTGTGGAATCACCAAGATGAGTGGCAAGATAAGACTTAAAAGACTTAATATTTTGCAACGATGCTAAAGAGGCAGATTGTAGAAGGTCATCCATCTAAAGTGAAAAAATAACAATACAAAGTCTGGTGCCAGGATGAGGTGGGTAATCTAGCAAATCGTCAGGAGATATTTAAGTTCAGTTATGAAAAAAAAATCTGCCAGTATTTAATCAAGTGATCCCAGAGAAGTCGCCCTTTTATTGGAAAAAGATTCAAGGCCCTTAGCATCGATGTATAGTCCAACTCCTCATTGCTACTGATGGACTTAGTCCAGCGTCTCTTAGCTGATTCCAACAACTTAAGGTCACCAATGTATCCGAGGTTCAATAGTGTGGATTATTTAAGGGAAAAAAAAAAAAAAAAAAGTGAGGACAAAGCTGTTCATTTACCACGTCTTGCTCATTCGAGCTTTATCAAGTACGTAGATGAAATTACACAAAAAACTTTGATAATAAGTACAGCAGACAATTGCTTTTGTCTTTCATTACGGAGACTTCCAATAAAGGTCTTGTATGAGATATACTTTCCAACCAATTGTAATGCGTCTTTTTATTTCATTATCATGATCTTTCGTTACTTTCACCATCTGTCCTAAATGATTATACTCTTCAACTTCTTCAAGACTCTCACATTCAATTAAAATCTCTTTACTTTGAACTTTCGTGTTCAACATTACATTGGTTTTACTTTTATTAATTTTTAAACCTACTTTGACACTTTCCTTGTTTAGATCACTCACCATATCTTTCAAGTCTTCTGCTCTTTCTGAATTTGGAATAATGTCATCCACAAATCATAGGTGGTTAAAAAATTCGCCTTTCTTTTCCCTACTCAATCTTCTGAAAATATCTTTCAAGCAAGCTGTAAATAGTTTGGGTGAAATTGTATCGCCTTGCCGTACTCCTTTCTCGATCTTTATCTTTTTTGTATCTTTATGTAGCCGAATTATAGCGGTACCTTTCGCATGAATATTTTCTAAAACTTTTACGATCTGTTTGTTTGCATCCTGCTTGCGTAGCGAGCTTAGTATTGCTATTTGTTCTACCGAGTCAAAGGCCTTCTCGTAATCTACAAAAGCTAAACAAAGAGGTATATTGTATTCTGTCGTTTTCTCGATTAGTTGGTTTATCGGCTGCAAATAGTTTAGGGTCGAATATCCGCTCCTAAAGCCTGCCTGTTCTCTCGGTTGGTTTCCATCTAAAATTTGACTTAGTCTATTTGTAAGGATCTTGGAAAATACTTTATATACATTTGATAGCAAGCTAATCGGTCGATAGTTACTAAGGTCCTTCTGGTCTCCTTTTTTATGAAGCAAAATCACTATAGCATTGCACCACGCATCAGGAACGCTTTCTTGACGTAAGCACTGGGTGTACAACTCAGCTAATTTAATATGAACTAATTTACCTGCGTCTTTCAACAGATCTATCGATATACCATCTTCCCCAGGTGCTTTTCCTCGTTTCATATTTTTAGAGCAAATTCTACTTCTTTCTTTGTAATATCTGGTACACTACTAACGTCTACACATGAATTTACTGACTCAACTACGGTCTTCGACGAGTAAAGCTTTTGGTAAAATTCTTCTACTCTTTTTACCATTCTGTCCCTGCATTTAATGATTTCTCCATTTCTATCTTTCAAACATATCATTTGCTGTCTTCCTAAAGCATGTCTGCGCTCGGTCACTTTAATACTTTTACTTTTCCGAATAGTTTCCTCTATTTCATCCATGTTTCTCTTTCTTTTCTCTAACCTCTAATTTTTGTTGATAAGCTTGTTTAGTTCTACTCTTTCTATTTCGTCTCTCCTGCTTTTAATCTGCATGGTTCTTCTTCTTTTAATTAGGTCATTTGTAGCTTTGGAGTATTTGTTTTCTCAAGTATTTTTTGTACTTCCTACTTTCTCTGCCGATTCCCTAATGATATTCACTAAATTCAAATTAATATCTTCGACGGTGTCCTCATTAGTTCTTAGAGCTTTGAATCTATTTTTAATTTCTAACTGAAATTTCTTATTATTATCCTTAACCTTTGCAAGGCTTATTTTCTTTCTTAAAATTAGTTTATTTCTCTCGGCTCTGAAATTGAATTTAGCTGTACAACCTACCATTCTATGGTCACTACCTATGTTGACTTTATTTATGACCGTAACATTGCTAACGCTTTTGCTCTCATCTCCTAATATGAAGTCTATTTCGTTCTTTGTTGTTCCATTTGGACTTCTCCACGTCCATTTACGACCTACACGCTTTTGGAAGAAAGTGTTCATTATCCTCATGTTGTAGTTCTCTGCAAAATTTATTAACATCTCGCCTCTGTCATTTCTTTCACCTACTCCAAACTTACCAATGCACGTCTCATCTGAACTATCTTTAGAGTGTACCTTTTACACAGCCTAATCACAATCCAAGCTACCCTGTCTGACAAACTACTTAATATAACTACGTTACCAGCAACTTTTCGGTTGATCAAGAACCTACTCCACTAAATCTTTCTTTGTCCCTACCTCTATAGTAGAACAGGTGGTGACCATCTTGTAATTGTATCAGCTTTTCTTCCGCTCTTCGGACTTCGCTCAATCCTACGATGTCCCACTTGATGTTGTCTAGTTCTTCCATTAAACTCTCCAGCCTGCGGTCTTCTGAGAGACTTCTTACGTTGTAAGTATAGATCTTCATTTTCTTCCTGTTGTTTAATGTCAAAGACTTGGATCTGTTTGGACAGTGCTTACTCACATTCGGTGGCACACTGCCAGTAAGCACACGAGGCAATGCGGTTGGACCTTTAGGAGACGATGATCCAACAGGAACGCCCTTTTTTTTTTCTTTATTTCTTTTGTGCTATTCATATTGGCTATGAAGGGGGTTGGCAGTAATCTCACCCCCTTGCCAACTGGTTTCTGGTGAGATATTTCTTTGGTGTCACCTATTATATTTGGTGAAGCTCTATATCTATAGGGTGCCCAATGGTCCACGCCGTCATTATGACGGTACCCCATATATCTATGAGTAATTTCCCTGTTCGCCATCAGGGACGTGCCAGTTTGCAGTGGGTCCTACGACTGTGCGTGTGAGCTGCTCTTTGTCTGATCTTTCTTACAAAACCTGTTCGATATGGGTGACCCTGCAGAGATTTTCTTTCTATCGACATAGCTTTTGTAGTCATTAAGATTCTCAAGCCTATCCACTACGTCAAGGTGTCAACTCTCGGATAGGTTGGTAAGTAAAATAACATTCTGAGAGGCTCTCTACCTTTATGTTTGAAGCGTAAATTTTACAATCAATGCATTCTACCAGCAATGATCTACGGGCGTGAGACTTGGAAACTAACGAAGGTAATGAAAACAAAGCTAAGGACAGTACAGAGGAAAATGGAGGGATTGATGATGGGAATAACGCTGAGAGACCGAAAGAGAGCAAGTTGGGTGAGAGAGCAGACTGAAGTGAAAGATACTGTGGAGGCGGTAAAAGAGAGGAAGTGGAATTGGGCAGGTAAGTTAGTGCGAACGACTGATGAGCGATGGAGCAAGTGTGTTACTGAATGGAAGCCGCGAGATGGGAAGCGTGGAAGAGGGAGACCAGACAGAAGGTGGAGAGACAAGATTGAGAAGTTTGCAGGAATGGCTTGGCAGAGTTTGGCGCGATCGTGTGAATCATGGAATGCTATGAAGGAGGCCTTTGTTCAGCAGTGGACTCAGGATGGCTGATTTGATTGATTGATTGATTGATTGATGAGATATACATATCATGAATGAAAGGCCGTGATTGACCATAGCCCTCAGAATACAGCTTGACCGTCCACCAGCCTCACGAATCAAATTAGGATATATGTAGATGGAACTTGATGGAAGTGCCAATTAGCAGCAAGGCCTTCAAGTGGGATTTACCCGGTAGACCAAGTTACCCGGTCGACGGTGTAGTGGTACTGCTTTCGACCGGTAATTAAGTGATCCGAGATCGAGTCCCGTCTGGAATTGAAAAAAAAAAAAAATCAGCATCGCTGCACTGCGAGCCGGCAATCCAATTCTGATGGGCAAGAACTTAGGGGGGGGGAGTGTATGGCCACTGTATAACCCATACATTGGGCCATACAGAAGTTCTGAGCTCTCATCCGGGAGAGTAATACCTGTCAGTCAGGAGTCTAACACGTTTTCCAAGACCGTGGGGAATCACTTTCAGGAAGTAATTCTCCCACAGTCGTCTTGAAGCTGTCAGCCGCTTTTTCTTTGATTCAGTCCGCCGACAAAACATTTCATTTATCTGTGTGTGGCAGACTATTGGTAGCGAGTGAATTTGACCTATTCAGTAACTTGTTTATTTAGTTATTCATTCATTCATTTACCTATTTATTCATTTATTTGTTTATTTCTCTATTTATTCATTCATTTACTAATTTATTTTCTATTCATTTATCTACTAATTCTATTTCTTCAACTATCAGATTAGTAATCTCGGCGAAGTGTGTACACTCACAAGAAAAAAAAAAGTAATACAGTGGAACAAGAGACCCACTCACCAACAACTCAGCCGACATCGGTGAAGAAAACTATCGCCAGGCTCAAAGGATCTCTACCAATCAGGAAACAGCATTACCGAAGTGGGCGGAGTCTCGGTGACAGATTCTCACGACAGGATAGTATTCGCTTTGTTTAATTAAGGGGGAGAGAGAGAGAGAGAGAGAGAGAGAGAAAGAGAGAGAGAGAGAGAGAGAGAGAGAGAGAGAGAGAGAGAGAGAGAGAGAGAGAGAGAGAGAGAGAGAGAGAGAGAGAGAGAGAGAGAGAGAAAGCTTTCATCCTTTTCAATTTCTTCTTTTCTTCCTTCTTCTTCATGTCTCAGTGTAGGCCCAGATGTTTCTCTCAGTGATTCCTGCATGTACCTCCCTCTAGTTCTGATCATGGGACTTAAGGAGGGCTGTGTTCAACACCTGAACAGGCAGAAGTTCCTCCGAGCTGAGTGTAATGGGTTGCCTTCAGCCAGAATGAAATCTGTAATCAAACTCCTATCAGGGATATGGCCCGTCCTTAGATAGATAAGATCGCCTGGTATTAACCTGAATAACACATTCATAGGCGATACTGAAAGCCATATTCTTAGAAATTTCGCCACCTCTGGCGAACATTTTATATCATTAGTAAGTAGAAATGTACCTGGTTTTTTAGTTACGTTTTTCTTGTCTACTGACTTATCTATCCCATCTAGAGGTAATTTGCGTAGATATAGCCAATGAAGTTCGAAAGATTCTAATTTCTAAAGGTAGAAAGCGTTCGCCAAGACTTAAGTTGATTTCTATCGAGCTTTTCGACCAGATAACATTTTCCACGAAATTTGTTCTCGTTAAAGTCAGGCAATTCTACTCAACTTAGCGATACCCTTCGAGCTAAAATGTCTTAAATCCGTCTCAGTTAAGTTCTTTTTGCACCCACGACATCTTGAGTAATCTAACCAGTTTAGTGACAGTCTCCGACCTGAACGGGTTTACGTCGACCTCAGTTAACAATTTCTCTACTCTGGTTAAACCCAGCAGTCGATTCCGTTCAATTTAGGAGCGAGGAATTTGATGCAGGAGGCGATAACGACCTCATGTCTTCCCGAACTCCTTCGACAGAGAGCGCCTGAAGAGCTGAACTCGAGAGAACCTGACGGATTGCTCCTGAAGCGCGGCGCAACTTCGCAATTAGCGGGATGAGGGGGGGTGGGGGGGCGGCCTTTGAGATCTTCGTTCTGGACTAGAGTAGGAACAGGCGAAGAAAGAGAGGGAGAGAAGGAGCATGAAGAGGCGGAGGAGGAAGAGGAGGAGGAGGAGGAGGAGGAGGAGGAGGAGAAGAAGGAGGAGCAGCAGTAGGAACAGGAGGAAAAGGAGGAGGAGGAGGAGGAGGATGAGGGGAAGCAAGGGCAAGAAAATCAGGAACAGAAGCAACAGGGGAAGGGGGAGGAAGAGAAGTACAGTAGATTTAAAAAAGAAGAGGAACAAAAATAAAAAAAGAGGAGGAGGGTCAGAAAAAGGAGCAGCGGGAAGAGCAGGGAAAAAAGAGTAGGAGGAAGAGCAGGAGGAGGAGGAGGAGGGGGAGGAGCAGAAGGAAGAAGGGAGGCAGGAGGAGGAGGAGGAACAGAA
>NC_134797.1:30972076-30974576 GCF_046742065.1 Oratosquilla oratoria
GCGCGCGAGTATACGAGACTTTGAATGAATAGGTAGGGATGGATGTAACCGTGAATGGGGGTGGGGGTATGGGCGTAGGTGTAGACGTGGATGTGGGTGAGGGACCAAAGGAGCGAGTGGGCGCCCGTGGGTGCCCGTGGGCGTGCATGCAGGGAAGCTAGAAGGAATGCAGGGCTTTTTCAAATTGGCGGCACTTCATCTGCAGCGCCCCCCCTCCCTCCCTCTCGCCCTCCCACCTCCTCCCCCTCTTTAATCCTGCGTTCCCCCTCCCTCCCTCCCTCCCCCCCCCCGACCCAACATGGCCTCCGCCTCCGACCCAAGTCTCCCTAAACTAGATCAATCCATCATATGTCGTGTCCTCATATCACATCCTATTCCCCCATCTCATCCTCCACTCTTCCTTCCTCCTCCTTCATTTTCTCTTTTTTTCCTCCTCCTCCTCCTCCTCCTCGGTTTCCTCCTCCTCCTCCTCCTCCTCCTCCTCCTCCTCCTCCTCCTCCTCCTCCTCCTTCTCGGTTTTCTCCTCCCCCTTCTTCCCTTCTCCTTTATTTTACTTTCTCCTTCTCCCCCTTTTCCTCCTTTTTCCTCCTCCTTTTTCCCAATTCCCCCTTCTTCCTTTCTCTTCTCCTCCTCCTCCTCCTCCTCCTCCTTTCTTTCTTCGCTCCTTCGCCCTCCTCCTCTTCCTTCCCTCTTCTTCTCTTCTCCTCCTTTTCCCACTTCCTCCTCTTCCTTTTCCACTTCTTCCTCCTCCCCTTACCCCGTTCTCTTCCTCCCTTTCCTCCTATACCTCCTTTCCTGTCTTCTTCCACTTCCTCCTCTTCCTCCGACCTCTCCTCCCCCATCTACTCCTCCATCTCTACTTCTGCCTGCTCGACTTGAGTGTTCCCGTCTGCTAAAAATTCAAAATTAAAATTAAAAAATTTCGCGCCTCTCCCTTGACTTACACCATCCGAACACAACTTCTCCGCTACGTTCCAACAATTTTCCGTCATTTCCCGACAACTTCGACCCTTTTTTTTTCAATCTTTCCCTGCATTTTGCGAAGTGGAGCTTCGTTCTAACTGCTCCAGGGGATTCTATTCAGATGAGGGAAGTAGCAACATCACAAGAATTACATGCCCTTTCTCTTCCCTCTTCCCAAGTCTTTCTACCTCCAGTGTATGTTTATCTTCTCCAACGCACTTTCCTGCATTCTCGTTTCTCTCTTTCTCTCTCTCTCTCTCTCTCTCTCTCTCTCTCTCTCTCTCTCTCGCTCTCCTTTTTTTCCATCTTTCTTTCTCTCTCTCTTTTTCTCTCCTTTTTTCATCTTTCTTTCTCTCTTTTTCTCTACCCTCTCTCTCTTTCTCCCTCTCTCTCTCTTATACACACACACACACACACACACACACACATACACACACACACACACACACACATCTCTCTTCCTATCTCTCTCTCTCTCTCTCTCTCTCTCTTACACAGACACACACACACAAACACACACTCTTCTCTCCTCCAATCTCTCTCTCTCTCTCTCTCTCTCTCTCTCTCTCTCTCTCTCTCTCTCTCTCTCTCTTTCTCTCTCTCCCTCCTTCCTACACTTTTCAACCCATGCCTCAGTTCACCTCCCTCTTCCCTCCCAACACCCTCATTCTCCCTCTGCTCCCCTCCAGGCGCTCCTCCCTTCGCCCTCCTCCACCCACACATTCCTGTCGCCCCTCTTCCTCCAACGCCCCGAGAGAAACCTGGATCGATCGCGGGGTACGTCGGCACTCTGGCCCCGCGGCACTCTGGCCCAGAGGCACTCTATTCATGTAATGAGCCCCGCTGCTTTGTACCACTCCGGCCCGCTAGGCACTCTGGCCCCGCGGCACTCTGGCCCAGAAGCACTCTATTCATGTAATGAGCCCCGCTGCTTTGTACCACTCCGGCCCGCTAGGCACTCTGGCCATGCAATGAGGCACCGTGGGTAGGTTCCACTCAAGATAGGTGGCACTCGATCCGCGGAATTAGGTAGACACGCTACTCTGTTCAGGCTGATACTCTGGCTTCGTGATATTCACCTCACTAAGGCTACTTACTACTCTGGAGTGGACCCCGATAATGCCAACCCGCATGGAACTCAGGCCGTGTGCCTGTTACTATCTCAAAAAGGTTCTTTGGTCACTGACCACTCTGTCCACTTTGATCCTCCACCTCCGTAGCTCCAAAAACACTCCTACAAACCGAAGCACTCTGGCCAAATACTCTGGTCGTTCATGTCTGTTTCATCTCCACTCCAGCCACGTCTCAGTGTCTACATAATACTCTGGTCCAGGGGTTCTCATTAGGGGTGAAATTCACCCCCAGGGGTGAATTTTGTTTTTTCTGGGGGTGAATTGTGACCACATTAAGTTTACGGAGTGAGGAAAGCAAATATAGGCTCTGGCCTGTCTGGCCTGTCACCTGGGCTGGAATTATACCAGTGCTGACCCAGGTTAATCTTAGGATTAGAAAAGTGTTATGCTGTGGATAATATCTG
>NC_134797.1:30982076-30987076 GCF_046742065.1 Oratosquilla oratoria
TGAGATGTTCTTAGGGAAGTCTAGAATATCGTAACCGAAGTCGTCTCTAATTAATCGAAGTAACAAAATCAAGTAGCATGCTAGTCCAAATGTGCCCCAACCTTAAGTTTGTGATCACAGAGAGCCATGATCTCTCCACTGCTATGCTAAGCCCACTCCATACGACTTCTCCGACAAAGTAGTATTCTTTATGCATTTTATTCTAGATTCCGAACTCAAGAGAATCGAATTATTTGAGAATCTCTTTCGGTTCAGTATCCATCTATCAACTGAATAAACAAAATTTGTGTTAGCTGGGATGAAACCTATGGTTGAAAAGCCAAATGTACTCACAATTACGAGCTTATGCTCATAACCACTACTAGTCATTCGTTAACGTATTCATGTGCACAATCACGTCTCCAACCAATCATTCCCCTACCTATACAACGTTTAGTACATCAATATCTCATATCTTACTGACGTGTTTGAATATGTATGCGCTCATCAATCACAGAAATAAACAACAATAATAGACAAAGGAACGCTTCTGACATTTACAAACATATGCTGCGTCTTGAGTCTGTGTAATACAACATAAGGGTAAAAATGGCGTGTGAAGACCCATCGCGACGTGGTTGTCAGTAGCATTCAACAAAGTGTGTGCTATGCTCGCTACGGGGCGACTGGTCATGCGCCCACAAGAGTGAGGGGAGTATGTAAAAACATGTAATAATTATCTAAGTCAGTGGAGTCTCAAGTATGTGTTTACCCAGTCTAAAAGATTTGTACATTTATCTTAGTTGCCAAGAGACAATTTTATTTAGCTAAAGAATACCCCCTCACTTCATTGAAAACTGGTGATCTGGCTTTAACGATGAGCATAGCGCACAGAAGACTTGGAAGTTGAACGATATACTTAGAAGGTGTAGCCAACTGCACTTATAAGCAATACAACAGCCTGTGTCTCCTAGGTAGCTGTAGGAAGCTTATATGTTTATGTCGTAGATTTACGATGTAAGCGAGTCCTTTAAGACCTCGCAGACTGATTCCTATCGTAAATGTTCGACATAGGCTGCCTGCTACAATAGTACATATAAGTTAATCCAATCGTATGCTCGCTACGTGGCGACTCATAATATGATATTCAGATTGAACCTGACATGTGAAAAAGTTCCGAAGATTGGATTTGTCAAAAGTATTTGGCACAGTATATATAAAGTTGTGAAGATTTTTTTCTTAAACTTCGTCAACTTTACTATTGTAATTACCACCTTACACCATGGAAAAATTGGGCAAGATTAACTACATATTTGCGTTCTGACACTCTAATGTAGCGTTATCCTAGCCCTTTTAATGAGGTGATGTGCTGCATTGATATTCTTTATCCTGTTAGCGCCGCCAGATGATTTTATTCAACTGAGTGATGGATCCAGCACGAAATAGGGTCATGGTTGACTGGAAACCCTGTTTTAGTGTCAAAATCACTTCTTAAGTAAATAAAAGAGTTTGGTAATATTAGCAAGAAAAAAATATATAAATGGTGTCGTCATGTTGAACAGGACACGTCAGCCGATCCTGATTTTTTTTCTCTTTCCTTCTTTCTTTTTCTTTTTTCTTTTTTTTTTTTTTCTTTTCTCAATCCGACATAGCGTTTCTACACCGCACAAACACCTCAAAAGTTCGAGGTCATTATTATTGGCGCCAGGCGATTCAATTCAGCCGAAGGGGTGTCTCCATAGCGAGGGGCTACAGCAACGACCAAAGTGACGTTATTCATTATATCTATTCTGGTTAACGCTTTGTGATTCTATTCAGGCGCACTGTGGATGTATGGGAGCGGAAGACGCATTTGTGGATGGATCCGCTTGGGCGTCTCCATGGCGCTGTCGAGGCGAGACGATAGTGCAGAGGTGGCGCGGTACGCTGTCTGTCTAGACTAGTCTAGTTCTACTCTATTTTCATCTAGTCTAGTATAGTCTAGTGGTTCTCATTCTAGGATCCATGTGTCCCTAGAGGACTATAAAGTTTCACAAGTAGAACCACAAGTCGAAAACTAGTCGGGATTAACGGATGATTAACGATTTTATACAATGGTGAAACGATTTCTATAGGGTTACAAAACAGAATTACATAAGTATGGGATACGTGATGGAACAGATTGAAAAGCCTTGCTCTTATCTCCCAGGGGGCTCTCGAGCCTTCGATGTTTCGATAGGCTTTAGAGATTGTAGTCCGAACAAGGACAGGCGATGAGAAAACGAATATCAGCCTGAACGTGTGCCGTCAGATGGAAGATAATTTTTATTCAAATATGTTGGCAGGCTGGGAAGATCAAAGATTTCTCACATTTTCCGTCAGCTACTATAAATCTATTTGAGGCGAAGCAACTTTGGTTTAGACGGGGTTTTTTTTCGGAACGTCAGTATTTTTAATTACATTTGACCCAATAAGTCAAGGGTTCTCCAATTTATCACCTAATGCAACTCGTACTTATGTATTACTGTTTTTCTTTAGCCGTCTGGAGACCACTTCAACACTGAATAGAATCGTTATGCATCCACTTTCTGGAACCACTTATGAAACTCTGTCAATCTTCCAGGGTGAGGGGGTGGGGAGGGGGTTTGTTTATGGATTCCAGGTCGAGACCCATAGCAAGTTGAATAACATCATTTGACGCTAACCAGAATCAATTCCGTCAGGCGTGACGAATCTTTGTTTAATTAATTATCGAAAACTCGAGTAATGAAATTTGATCCAGGAAGCCTTTAGCTCCATCCAAGAATCTTAATCCTGATTAGGCGAAACGAGTTTAACCGGATTAAAGAAACCCCTTTATGCGTTTGTGGGTGAGTAAAAGTTAAGACAATGAAACCTTCTTATACAAGATGTTGTTGAAGATCTGTAGGATGGCTTATCGATTTTGTTGCGACAAATTCCGGACGATTTCTTTCAGTCAGGGGACGCCCCAAGGGACTGGAAAAAGTTGTATTCATGTATTTTGCATTCTATTCCCTTCCAGAGACTTATGATTGCCTTCCAAATGCTCGAACAAGACGTTCCAGTGTCGAAAGAGGCCTCATTGCCTAAGAACTTCTGAGTAAGTGTTTTCCAAAACTTCAGTTGTTACAATACTGAGTGTCGAAGACCAGTAAAGTTGGGCGTTGCTATCTACAATATATAATGTAAACATAGAAACCCTTAAGGGGGGGACTGGGGCGTGTGGATATGAGGGCGTTTGCGCCCATCACGTCAAGACATCATAGTCCTCACAATACAAGTCTATAACAGACAAGGATTTTACACTGAACTTTTATTAAACCCTAGTAATCTTCTTATTATGTAATTCTACGCCGAAACAAAGTCACGACCGGTAGTTTCAAAGAAGTATACCTATCATTTACTATAAAGATATGTGCATATTGGCTACGGTAGGATATAAATTGATAAACAGGTTATAAATACGAATTTAGCTTCCTAAAATCTGACGAAAGACGTATATATACCTAAATCCACACATGTAATACACATACTCACACACACACACACACGCATACACACACACACGCGCGCGCGCGCACACACACATATCCCGCCCAAGGCTGAAATAATTTTAGTCTCACTGCGCTGCATGCCGTTACTCCAACTTTCGTGGGCGGAGAGTTGTGTGTGTGTGTGTGTGTGTGTGTGTGTGTGTGTGTGTGTGTGTGTGTGTGTGTGTGTGTGTGTGTGTGTGTGTGTGTGTGTGTGTGTGTGTGTGTGTGTATTCACCTTGGTCTTTGGATCACGTGCTGGACTCGTGATCGACAGCTATTTCCCTCTTGGAAGAGAGCTCAGAGCTCGTATGTCCCATGTACACGCTAGAAAAGAGAAAAAAGATGATCTACTAATGTTTAGAGCTATGAAAGTTGATGACATACTTGACGAAAACGATCTTTTAATGTGAGAACAAAGAAAAATCGGAGGTTATGCAATGAAATGAAGACAGACGAGACGTTTGAAAGACTTTGAAAAGTAGTTTTCCGAGAAGAACTATTAGTTTATGGATTAGTTTGAAAGAATGAATACCAAAACAAAATAACATGGGACAATTTAAGGTTACAGTTAACCATTGGAAGTACAGAGAGGGGACCCAACGAGCAAAGCTATTATCCTGTATATTACAATCAAGTAAATACTACTTAAACACACACACACACACACACACACACACACACACACACACACACACACACACACACACACACACACACACACACACACACGAGTTCGAATCTCGCCCAGGGTTGAAATAATTTCAGTATCGCTGCGCTGTGAGTCGTTACTCCAACTCTCGTGGGTGGGGAATTGGGTGTGTGTTTGCGTGTAAGGTCACAGCATTACCCATAGATCGGTCATATATATGAGCTCCGAGCTCTCATCCGGGAGGGTAATAGCTGTCGATCACGAGTCAACATGTGATCTAAGACCATGGTTAATCATATGTATATATACATATATATATAGATATATATATATATATATATTTATATATATATATGTGTATATATATACATATATATATGTATATATATATATATACATATATATATATATTCACACACACATATATATATACATATATGTATATAAAAATATATATATATAATGTATATATATGTATATATATATATATACACGGTATATATATATATATATATATATAAATATATATATATACATATATATATATGTATATACACAATATATATATGGATTCACGTATGTCGTTCAACGTGCTTTTTTCATATTGACAGCAGCATCGAATATTCAGGAAGCTTTTCGATACATTCTCCATTATAACTAAATAAACAGATAAACACATAAATAGGTAAACAGATAAATAGATAAGTAAATAAATAAACAGATGAATGAATAAACACGAATGAATAAATAGAAATAAATCAAAAATAAATTATAGAGAGAGAAGGGGGAACTAATTGGTAACTTTCCTTCATCATCCGAAACTGCAGAAGAAAGTT
>NC_134797.1:30992076-30997076 GCF_046742065.1 Oratosquilla oratoria
TGGACAACAATGGTGACATTACACAACCCTGGCACACCCCATCTTTATCTCAGACCACTCACTCTCACCGTCCCTGACCTACTTCTCACGTAAAAAAAAAAAAAAAAAAAAATCTGACTGTCTTTAGTAATTTCCCCTTATCCCGTACATCTGCAACATCTCTAGGAAAAAAATACTGTCAATCCTGCCACAGCATTTTATACTTCACCATCTCCAACACTTTCCTCAGCTTCTGGTATTCTTTACCTTTATATTTCTCGCTTTTATTTGTTATTATTATTACTATTATTATTATTATTATTATTATTATTATTATTATTATTATTATTATTATTATTACTATCATTATTATTATCATTATTATTATTATTATTATTATTATTATCATTATTAATATTATTATTAGTACTATTATCATTATTATTTCCTTTTTATTGTTATTTATATATATATATATATATATATATATATATATTATATATATATATATATATATATCTGATGATTTTTTTATGACAGTCGCATGCGGGAGTCGAACCTACGGGAGGCCGATAGCAATAGGTTCGAATCCTGCATGCGACTGTCATAAAAAAAATATCGGATTGATGTTGCCGTTACTAGCGAATTTCTCTCTCTCATATATATATATATATATATATATATATGTATATATATATATATATATATATATATATTTATATATTACTATCAGTACCTCTCTACCTCCTATTTTTCTCTCTACTTTCCCTCCGCTCTTTCCCCTCTACTAAAAATAATCTAGCAAACTCCCACTCTCTCCTCCGAAAAAATTAATGTCCATAAATCTTCCAATCCTCCCTTTGGATACTACTACATAGTTCATCAATGTTCTCTCAACCAGCCTTCCCTCCACCACTCTTTCCCATGTATATTTGTAATTGTCTTTCTTCTTAAATAGTGTTCGGTATCACTCACTTTCGAAATATATCGCCAACATCAACTCTCTATTATGATTCATAGCTGACACCCCAAACCTTCCTACTCCTACAAACCTCCCTATTGGTTCATCCCCTGCTCTAGTATTGAGATCCTCCAACTGAGATTCTTCAACGCATTTACCTTCCTCCCAAAACTCTATACATTCACTTAAACGGACCCGAAAAGCCTCCCTTTCCTCTTTACTTCTCTCCTTACTAGTACCATATGCACTCACAAAATCCCACATCTTCCACCTAGGTTTCACCTTTGCCCACATTATCCTCGAAGACACTTCCATTCGGTCCATTATGTACTTTCTTACCTTATCACCTATTAGCAAAACCACTCTTCTCCTCCCTCCCTCTCTCACTCACTCTCCCGAGATCCTTCCCACCACACTCCTAAACTGATACTCACCCCTCCCTTTCAATTTAGTCTCACTCAACACTAACATATCCATCTTCCTTCTGACAAACAAATCGCTCACCTCTTTCCGTTTACTCTCCTCTATACCACAACCACGCACATTTAATCATCCAATTACTAGGGTTCTGATTGTCGTTTGTATTCAGATCCTCATATGCCCTTGAACTTTTATAGAAGGAGCATATAGAGTGCAGGATCTCTATTCTTACTTAACCACCTTCTATTACACACAAGGAAAACGCAGGGATAGCATTCTTTCCCCTACTCCCTAACCATAAAGGAATCCTGAAGAGGCAGGGTCATAGATGCGGTAAATGAGATTCAAGGGAACAGAATTAAGGAGAGACAGATGCTATACAAAAGCACAATCATTCCTTAACGAAAATCTTCAGATCATTCTTTCAACTTTCAGATACCCTTGCTTTAACAACTTGCCCCATTTAGATATTTGGCAAACGAGAAGTGATGGAAGACGACAAGTCACGCCATCTGGCGCAGATGGTGGCCAAACTGAGCGTCCAGATCCTCACCATGCCTCATTTCAATTCTCAGAGGAGTCTTGTAACTCTATATCAGGTTGTATTGCTCTGCGCAACAGTGTCCACTACTTACAGTTACCCACAATTACAAGTGCCACAGTAAATGACGTTCTTCAGGGAGATGTGAATCGTAAATATATCACATAAGAAAAATGAAGTTCTCTAGGGAGATGTGAATATATGACATAAGAAATTATTTCATATCTTAAGTGGTTGGCATGAAGAAATGACTTTGTTACAGTTATAAAGAAAACGCATGCAACTGTAGTTGAAACAAATTGTTCATACATACATAATTAATTATGTAAATGTGAACATATTTGTGTGTATGTGTGTGTAATTCATCATGGTGTTGGACTTCGTATTTGCCTAGTGATCGACAGTTATCACCCTCCCAGATGAATGATTAGTTTATATACAAGGCCTGATCTGTGTTTAATATTGTAATTTTACACACATTCACACACACACACACACACACACACACACACACACACACACACACACAATTCCTTGCCCACCAGAGCTGTGGTGCCGGCTTGCAGTTTCGTGATACTTTTCAGCACTAGGCGAGGACCGATTTCAAATCTCTCAATTAGCTGTCGAGCGCGGTACCACTATACCAGAAAGTCTGTGTGTGTGTGTGTGTGTGTGTGTGTGTGTGTGTGTGTGTGTGTGTGTGTGTGTGTGTGTGTGTGTGTGTGTGTGTGTGTGTGTGTGTGTGTGTGTGTGTGTGTGTGTGTGTGCGTGTGTATGTATGTGTGCGTAAATGCATCCGTATGTATATGCGTGAAATCTTTGGGTAGAGATGGTTATTGTCAAGGGTAGACTTGGCTACATAAGCACTTGCGCTACCATAGCACAATACGATCGTTGTGGGACTGGCGGAGAGGACCTCATGTGGCGAGTTGGAGACGGAATGCAAGCATCTCGTTTTAGTAGTATGTGAACGAGCAAGAGTAAAGCAGGAAGGGGGAAGAGGAACATGCTTCACACACACACACACACACACACACACACACACACACACACACACACACACACACACACACACACACACATACACAAAAAAAAAAAAAACGAGAGGCCAATGTGGAACATTCCGCAAAAGCGGAATAGAGACAGTGGAGTGGAACGTCTGTGGGTCCAGCTGGGAATAAAAAATATACGAGAAAAATACGATGGCCAATGTATGGACAGGGTAGCCTTGTATAATCCAGGCTGAGATACAAGAGATAGCCAACACAATCTACGGTGATACTGCATTCACTGAATGAATACGCGGTTAGTATTGAAAATTATTTTGATTCTGATGTTATCAATATCATTTAGATGGTTTAATACCTGGATAAAGCCTCCTCTGGCACTTACTTATAAAAATAAACTATTTTAGTCGGTTTTCAGTATGATTCGTTTTTCTTATTTGAATATTAAGATTAATAGTTGAAAGGTTAAGGAAGGGGATGAAAGAAAGTGAAAAAACATAAAGTTGCACGAGTGTCAGACTCCGAGAAGTGGCGTGAGTGCGCATGAGCGAGGCGGGAATGGAGTGGAGAGGAATGAGTAGGGGAGAAGGACGGAGTGTAGTAATTTTGGACAAGTGCGTGGAGACATATGGAGACAAAACGAGGGTGTTATGGCTTGCTAGTGTAGACATCAGGATGCCTGGATGGGTGATAGAGCGTTTTATGGTATATAGTGGTAGTGAAAATTATCGGTCGCAGGTGATACACATGGTGTTTTGGTGTATGCTTGGGGGTGGGGAATGTTTCTGAGACACAATTGGCAACACATTATCAAAAGACTTTTTTTTTCAAATCCTAGTATTTCGGGGTTACAAAAACCGTCAGGTCTGGTAGTAAAGACTAGAAATTTGTGGAGAGTAACTGACAGATTGGAACACAGTCTACACAACTGTAATATTAGCATATGTAGTGACAAGATTATGTTATGCAATTCCAAGAACTGTTGGTGCGTTCCATGTTAACATATTATAATGCTCAGGGATGTTGTTGAGTAGCTATGTGGGTAGTGGTAGTAGAGAAAGGAAGGTGGTAAATATAGTTCCATAATTCCAGTATTCCAGTCCATTATGATTGAATAAAAAAAAAAGAATATTTTAATCTCGTGCTTCCCAGACGGGGAGCAACTCATTCATGACAGCCACGGTTACTTGACATAAATTCCCCTCTTCTCCTCCTTCACCTTCTTTTCTTCTTCCTTCTCCTTCTCTCTTCCTCTTCCTACTTCTCCTCCTCCCTTTCCTCCTCTCTTCCTCCCCTCCTCTTCCTTCTTCACCCTCTCATTCATGACAGCCACGGTTACTTGACATAAATTCCCCTCTTCTCCTCCTTCACCTTCTTTTCCTCTTCCTTCTCCTTCTCTCTTCCTCTTCCTTCTCCTTCTCTCTTCCTCTTCCTACTTCTCCTTCTCCCTTTCCTCCTCTCTTCCTCCCCTCCTCCTCCTTCTTCACCTTCTCCTCTTTCTCCTTCTCCTTCTCCCTTTCCCAATCCGTTATGTGGTCAATATGACGCGCGATTGCAATGTTCATAAGGTCTTCAAATAATTCGGTCATTTCTACAACAGGCAATAGTGTATGTTGGCCAAGGAGACCAGAACATTCAACATCACCTGTGGATGTTATTATCAGTAAAGAAATATACGACATTCTTTCTCTCAATAAACCACATCTATTACGTCGGTTCTTTAATTTATACTCCCCAAGTTACTTCAACTTTCAGAACATCCCTTCTAGTCATGGCAAGCGTTGTGACTCTAGAACTACTGAAATGTGACTGGATTTTTGGTCATTCAAGTTAATTTATATCTCATAAATACATCATATGAATTACACCAGTTATTTGTAGTACACTCTGTATATCGATGAACGTTGGGTAGCTAGAAACGAGTTGCCTAAGAAGAAGTTAATACACAAGTAAACGTGGATGAGTTGATGATGGGGGTGTAAAGTGTTCTTTGTTTATAGAAATATATGAGCACTGGAGGAGGAGGAAGAAAATGGGAAGGAAGAGAAAAAGAAAGAGATAGATAGAGAGAGGGAGAAGGGGAGGGAAAGGG
>NC_134797.1:31009576-31012076 GCF_046742065.1 Oratosquilla oratoria
TATTTATATATGTGTATGTATGAATACATGTACATATGCATTAGTATATGCACACATCTAATCTATCTTTACCTATCAATACATATATATATATATGTATATATATATAATATATATATATATATATAAACACACGCACACACACACACACACACACACACACACACACACACACACACATACACACACACAGACAGACACCAAGAGCTTATTCCCCCTTATAAGGGAGGTAGCCATATCAAGACAAGCATACATTCCCACCCATTCCTCTTTCGTTCATCCCCCATGTTTCCCTCGTATCTTAGCTTCTCGTGGATGAGATAAAGATTCTAATCTCTCGAACCTTTATATTTATATATATATATATATATATATATATATATATATATATATATATATATATATATATATATATATATCTTTAATGGTATATATATATATATATATAAACTAATTCTTTTTTTTATTTGTTCCCATGACCTCGTGAAGCATTCTCGTCCTTAATCAAGACCTCTCTTATCCTACTGTCGCCCACTCCCTTTCAGTGACCTGAATCCCACAATCATTTTACCTCCCTTTTTCTTCGATTCTTTTTATGTTGTCAGCTCTAATGAATTCAACTTCTTATTAGTATGGTTTATCTGCCATGTTAGGAACTGATTATGTTGTTTTTCTTAGTATCTTTTCAATGTTATTTTTATGTTTTACTTTGTCTTAGACGCATTAAAGTTTCGAGTTTTTTTTTTTTTTAATACTTCTTCATCCAAATAGTGAAAAGACACTTTAATGTTTTGTAATAATCCATAATCCTCTCCCACGAGCTTATATGTCTGTCAGGCAACGGGTTGTATTTGATCACAACATTCCAAAATCTTTCTCTTCATCTTTTGATTTTGTAATTGATTTTCCGGAGTGCCGGCTCGAAGTGCAGCGATGCTGAAATTTTCAGCCCTGGGTAGGATTCAAACTCAGGTTGTTATACACTCTTGTACGGGCTGATTTGATATCTAATTGCATAATTACTGCTCCGCCCATCAGTACGAAAGGTCAATTTCCACAGAAAATTTGGTTATGTAATAACGTTGTCCAGGCATACAATTATACTAATTGGAGAGTCAAATATTCCTTTATTTTTGCCGTGTTCCAAGGCCTATCGACCTAAAGTGGAGAGTTCATAGAAAACAAAAGAAAAAAGAACTAACAAATAAAATAATATAAAACAATAGAAAAACATTCAAACGTTTACTAAATAGATGACAATTATTTGGCTCTGCGAAATATTCAATACGAATAAGAGATAGCCTGTAGTATCCTCGCTATTCTGGAATAAATCTAAAATGTCGACATTTCACTGGTCATGAGGTCTCATCCAGTCGTCTAATTCCGTTGTAATGACGTCATTATTTGACTTGATTTGAGCTATAAAATAACGACGGATATATAATTCTATTAACAACCTCCTACCATCCACAAGTGCTCAAAAAATAAACCCAAATTAAACCTGCAGGAGAATTCTTGATTTTATCCTCTGTAAAAGTTTCCAACGACAACAAGTCGACATACAAAGTAGTCTTTGCCTTCAATTCGCAAGAGCCTAATAACTGAGCGACAATCGACCTTTTATTTCGTTTCCACGCGTGGATTAGGTTAGCTTAGGTCAGATTTAGTTAGGCAAGGTCAAACTAGGTCCCGTGCATGGAAATTGGAATTTGTTTTGTATTTCCAACGACGTTCTGCCAATGGAAGCCCACAATCATCGAGCATTTGTGGACGACCAGAAACACAGTAAATAAAAAATTAAATAAAATTCAGAAAGGAAAATTGATACAATATTGCAAATCAATAGAGCACTAATGAAAATAGAAATAAAACATTTCACCCTAAAAGAGGCTAGCTTGGTTTCAATTTTTTGGTACAATGGCCAGAGTCGATCACAATCGATCACAGTCGATCACAATCGATGATAATGACCTTTCGGTTCATGACGAGGTCGGATGTAGAAAAAAAAATTATTAATCAAACACTTGATCAGACAAGTAGGCAAGCAAACTCATTAAACAAATGGAAGACATAACAGCATATTGCCTAAGTCAGATTAGGTTCGATTAGGTTAGGTTCGGTTAGAATAGGATATGATAGGATTGGATGGGAAAGATTAGGTTAGGTTACATTAGGATGGGCTAGACTAGGTTTGGCTAGGCCAGTTTGGACTAGGTTAGGTTATGTAAGGTTAGATTAGGTTAGATTAGCTTAAGCTATGTAAGATGAGATGAGATAAAATAAGATAAAGTACGGTAAGGTTAGATTAGGATAGGATAGGATGGGTTACGTTAGTTTAAGTTAAATTAGGTTAGGCCAAGTTGGTCTAGGTCGGATTAGATCAAGATTAGGTTATTTAAATTAGCTTACGTTGTGTTAGGTTGTGTTAGGTTAGGTTAGATTAGATTAGGTTAGATTAGATTAGATTAGATTAGGTTAGGTTTGATTAGATTAGGTTAGG
>NC_134797.1:31024576-31032076 GCF_046742065.1 Oratosquilla oratoria
TCAGCAACAGGAAAAAACCTGCATTTACTGTGCTGCGTTGACTCTGTCGCCTGCGTCTCAGTTTGCGCTTGGCCAAGTTTTTCTTTTGGCCAGCACCAACAAGGGGATTTTCTTCAGGTTCGAAAACACCATTTTTGTGAGACGAATCTTTAACGTAACTTGAGACGTCCCTTTCGTGCGCCAAATCCCTCGAACGTCATTACCGCACCTTTTGAATCTTTAACTTCGCTTTGGGCAGCCATTGTTGATAATCATGATTGATTCGAAGGCACCTTTCATTGGAGTTCTAATCCGTCCCATTTCTCGTCCTCCTCCTTCTTCTTCTTCCTTTTTTCGGATTATTCCATGAACCCCACATTTCATTTTACTCCTGAATTCTCTTCCTACATTTCTTTTACCACTTTTTCCTCCCTCATTCTGATGCTCTCTCGTTTTAACGTGTTCAATGTGATCTTCTCGATCTTTTTCACGAGCTTCTTTCTCTTTACGATTATTTCTTTTAGCTTCTATTATTTACCACGCGGGTTTTTTTATGATTTTGATTTTGATTTTTTACGTTGCTTCCTTGGTCATCACTCACGCTCGGTGGGATCTCCACATTTCTTCATTTGATTGGCTTTTTACTATCTTCTTTTGTTTATTATGTTTGATCTGGCTGTCACGTATTTTATGTTTTTTCTCTCTCCCTCCCTCTCTCTCTCTCTCTCTCTCTCTATCCCTTCTCTCTCCCTCCCACCTCTCTCTGTCTTTTCCCCATCTCTCTCCCTCTCACCTCTCTCTGTCTCTTCCCCCCTCCTCTCTCTCTCTCTCTTTCTCTACTGCATTCACTATGATCTTCATATTTTCTCTTCCTCTCCATCTTCTTCATTATATATTTTTTTAATTTTCATCCTTTTTCTATTTGATATGACTGCCGTGATCTACAGGTTGTTTTCAATAGCTACAATTCTTCACTGATGCTATTATAAACTTGTACTTAACTTTTTTTTTTTAACTTTTTACATTTTCTTCCTACTTTTCTTAATTTCTGATCCACAAAATTTACCATAGCTGCGATGCTCATGTTTTCTATTGACCTTCTTCACGTTTTATTATTTGTACCTGATCATTTCTACTTTCAATTTTGCTGTTCTTTTTTTCTGATTGGAAGGGGCTTAAATCACAATAGCAAATCATAACGACAGATAACCTTTCGGTCTATAACGAAGTGGACTACAAAAGAATAAACAAAACAAATAAACAAACAAGCAAACAAGTAAACAAACAAATAAAGACACTGACAATATAAGCGTCAGATGTCATGTATTTACAGCGTTCGACGTAAGCTTTTGAAAAACAAACAATCTACAGCGTTCAAAACGAAATGATAAAAGTACTTAAACAGGTTGGTAAACAGCTAAAGACAATAATTTCATAATTGGCAGATGCTCTTTTGTATAATTATCAACGTTTGAAATAAACTGGAGGAAAGAATCTACTACTTCCTCCAAAATGTTTACTTGCAACTATCAGTCTTTGTAGAAATATATATTTCCTCACATCCACAATATAATCACAATATAATAAAAAGAAAATTAGGTACTTATGTTCCTTGGGTATTAATTCACAACATAATGATAATGATAATAAAAAGCCGAGAGGCTCATGTTTCTAAGGTATCATTAAATCACAATGTAATAAGAGATAGAAAAGTAAAGGGTTTACATTAGGAGGCGCTTAGCTGCAGACAGTGTCACCAACGGTAGCCGTTGGGAAGGGAACGCGGGACTATGTAGACAATAGATCCATGCAAACTTCGACACAACATGACGTAACACGTCCGCTAGATGATTTAAAATGACAATTGACGACCGAATGGAATGTACGTCATGTGAGGGTAGAGTCTTTATTAAATCCACAAAGTTTAACTGGTAGAATATTTTTTCTTCGAATAGACACACACAGAATATATCCTCTATCCCAGTACGATTCCCTGCCCTAATGCATTTTTCTCATCCATTCCGAGATGTATAAATAGCTTAGAGCTGCGTTTCTTAACCTTTTTACCCTTGCGTAACCTTTAAAATAAATTGCATGTCTCAAGGAACCCCAGCGCAAAAAAAAAAAAAAAAAACATATATACCATATCTTTCTCATTTTATTTTCATCGTAATAATAGGTTAGATAGGATGATGTCTATATTACATTATTACAATAACCAAGAATATGTCGTGCGTGTTTAATTATATTACGTATATGAAATTAAATAAAAAAAATCAAAAGTGCATTAGCTTATCTCATTTGTTCTCGCGGAACCCTTAGGGACCTTTTGCGGAACCTTAGGGTTCCGGGGAGCCTTGGTTGAGAAACACTGGTTTAGAGGTTGTACTCTTCGTCTGTATACTTGAAGAAGCTTCAACAAACGAAACGTTGTGAATTTAATCAAGATTCCATCCTCACAGGGAGTCTACTCTGACGTCTATTAAACCCACAAAAATTAATAAGATAGTCAGAGATAGCCAGACTGAAAATAAAAAATATTAACTGGTACGGAAAGGTGTTATACAACGTAACCTGTAACCCTTTAATTACAGGAGAAGGCGAAGGGGAAGGGGGGAGGGGGAGGAGAAAACAAAACAGCTTAGGAGCAACCAGGATGTAAGAAAAAAAAAAAAACTCTTGTTTTGAAAAGGGTTTCACCCTCCCATAAAAATTATTCTTCCCCCACTTACGAAAAACACTTAAATCCACAAAACAACAACAAACAGGCAAAAACAACTTCACTCCTGAAACATAAAAACATGAAATAAAAGTTGGAACGAGACGACCAGACACCCCTCCTATTGGTGCACCAATACGAGTACTACTACATATTGTGTGTGTGTGTGTGTGTGTGTGTGTGTGTGTGTGTGTGTGTGTGTGTGTGTGTGTGTGTGTGTGTGTGTGTGTGTGTGTGTGTGTGTGTGTGTGTGTTTGTACGTGTGTGTGTGTTTGTACGTGTGTGTGTGTTTGTACGTGTGTGTGTGTGTTTGTACGTGTGTGTGTACGTGTGTTTATACGTGTGTGTGTGTGTGTGTGTGTGTGTGTGTGTGTGTGTGTGTGTGTGTGTGTGTGTGTGTGTGTGTGTGTGTGTGTGTGTGTGTGTGTGTGTGTGTGTGTGTGTGTGTGCGTGTGTGTGTGTGCTAGCATCTATATACAAACATGCAATACAGGCAACTAGGAAGAAATCATACGCGCGTTTATAAAAACAGAAACCAACATTATCCTTAGCACATATGAAACAGTTAAAAAACACAACAAAGAAAGTCTCGTTTGTGCAACATGACAGCGAAAACAAGAAAAAAATCACGAGGAATGAAAGAAAGAATATGCGCACAACAGCAATCGTAAACAAGTAGTCACTGAAATACACTTAACGAAGTAAAGTAAAGGTTAAAGGTTCAATATTTGTTTTATATACATTGTACTCTTGTGCTATGAATAGCCACTTTAAGAGCCTCCGTTGTGGCAGGCCATTCATGCCATGGTTTTGTTTTGTTATCAACAGTGCGCTGGTGCCACATCTAGCATATCCTTCAGGATACACGCTGCCACATTTAACACACCAAGTGTAGCCAGAATATATCTACGACTTGTAAAGAGCAGCGAAAGAGTTAACCGAGATGATTGCGCAATAATGATGACTGCACAAGCATATCCATAGTGTGTGGGTATGATAGAAAAATTGCGCAAATGATTGAAGATGATTGAAGATGACTCAGCATGATTTGATATTTAATCGTCAATGATGACGCTTGCACAATCATGATTGCGCAATAACGATGATTGCACAAGCGGGTCCATAGTGTGTGGGTATGACTGAAGGATTGCGCAAATGATTGAAGATGGTCCAACTTGGTTTGATATTTAATTGTCAATCATGACGGTTGCACAATCATGAGTGCGCAATAATGATGATTGTACAAGCGTAACCATAGTGTCTACATAAGAATATAAGAAAGAAGGAGACTGCAAGAGACCATAAGGTCTACACTAGGCAGTTCCATGTCCATCACCACCTATCATTTCCATCCATAAAAATGGATACAAAGTCTTCCATTCATTGACCACTCTATTGTTAAACAATTTCTTACCTATTTCCTTCTTAAATCTAAATTTATCCAATTTAAATCTATTACTGCGAGTCCTGCTCTGTTTTCTTAATATGATGACCTTGTCTACATCACCCTTGTTAAAGAACTTGATCCACTGTAACACCTCTGTTAAATCACCCCGCACTCTGCGTCTTTCTAGAGAGTGTGAATTAAAGTCTTCTCGTAAGGTAAATTTCTGAGCTCATGTATCATTTTGGTCATTTTCTTCTGTACTGATTTTAGTGAACTGATATCCATTCTATAGGACGGAGACCAAAATTGTACCGCATAGCCAAGGAAGGGTCTAACTAACGTCAGATAGAGTTT
The DNA here is from genome assembly GCF_046742065.1 of Oratosquilla oratoria. Classification (NCBI taxonomy): domain Eukaryota; kingdom Metazoa; phylum Arthropoda; class Malacostraca; order Stomatopoda; family Squillidae; genus Oratosquilla; species Oratosquilla oratoria. The sequence continues at coordinate 31,029,016 of NC_134797.1, forward strand.
GATAACTACCTCTGCGCTTTTATTCATAACCGTACAAGCAATGAAACTTAATGCTCTTTTAGCTCTGTTACTGACGTTAATGCACTTTATCCTGAATTTAAGATTAGAACTCACTAGCACTCCCAATTCACTCTCGTACTCAATTTTCTCTAAAAAGGTATTATCTAAGCAATATCTGCTTTCAGGGCTTTGTGAACCTACGTTTAACACACTGCACTTTGAGTGTGAATATAACTGATGGATTACCCAAATTGACGAGTTAAACACCAAATTACCCAAATGATTGAAGATGGTCCAGCATGGTTTAATATCCAACCGTCAATCATGATGCTTGTACAATCATGATTGACGGTGTGTGGCTATGATTGGGTGAAAACGTCAGTCTTCCACAGTCAGCCATGACGAATATGCAGGACACTTAGTACTTTTGGCGGGAATTACTTCAACTTAACCAAGGTTTCCCAGCTTTGTGGAAGATCAAAGGTGATGAATATAAAACAAAAATATGAAAGGGGAATGATATTATAAATCAGTAGGAAAACTAAAGGAAATGGGTCATAATGCGAACCGACGTATAGCAAAAAGAAGATCAATGCCCTCCGTTTCTACTGAGACTTAAAGAAAGTGTCCATACGCTTAATCTATAGGAAACGAGATTATAAGTTCCTGTAGAAATTGACGTGGGTGAATCCATGCCTTTTCTTATGTCAATCCTCCATCCACACCTTTCTTTTCCTTTTCTTCTTTAGTTCCATGTACTCTAGAGCAAAGACAATGGCAATCCCTGCAGACTCCCTACTCATCTTGACTGGATGAATCACACACGACAACTGACAATTGCCAAAACCAATGATTGAACTGGTTGCACAATCACCATGATTGTGCAATCATGACTTATAGTGTATGGGAGCCTTTGAGTTCTTTCACTGCACAGGGAGCTTATCAGAGCTGAATAAAGTCGCCTGGTGGCAGTAAGAGAGGTGTACATAATTTTAATTGTAGTGAAAGGGGTAGGACACAGATTCATTTACACAACCCCCCCCAAAAAAAAATATATATATATTCATAACTAGCAAGTTTCAAGCACACTGATATATTCATAAAGATTAATAAACGCGATAAGCATGCACACTTGAACATCACATAATGAACATCTGTCAAAGTTACATGATTAATATTTGATGTGATTGACTATTATTCATTTATTACAAAAACGTGAGCAGCATTTCATCCATTAATTTTTTATAAATTATTTAGTTCAGTCTAATTTACGTGAACAACTTTAGTTATATGTCTTTCTTTTTTAACCATATCATTCTTATTGTGTGACTTATTCAACTTTATGACTTAATCAATTAATTTTTATGTCTATTCAACCCTATGTCACTTTCTTTCACTATCTGGCACCAAAACACTACATCTCACACGCATTCATTATATATTTTCATCTTCAATTATGAATTCCTTTCAATAAAACAAAGCTTGTTTCTCTAGTATTCGGTAATACATAAAAAAGCATAAATAGACACGATAACTTCATAAATGTAATTTGTTTGATATTCACTTGTGTAATGCCAAGCATAAATACTCACTAATTGGGTTGAGAAGAGACAGACAAACAGAAGTACATAAACGAGAGGGAGTTCACACAGAGTCACGCAAACCCTCAGTAAATCAGCTAATCAAGTGCACGAAGAGCCTGAATTAGATGAAAAAAAATATTCCAAATAAGAAACAAAAACAGATAAGAAGACATAATGAAGCATGCAGACATACGGACTGAATAACTAACCGACAAGAGAAAACATATGAAAACATACACACACACACACACACACACACACACACACACACACATATATATATATACACACACACACACACATATATATATATATATATTTGTATACACACATACACACACATATATATATATATATATATATATAAACATATATATATAAACATATATATATATATTGAAATGCGTAAGACAAAATGAGTGGAAGGGTAGTGAGGTAAACACCAGGAACCGTTGGAGTTTCATTAGCAATAGAACTCTAACGGTTACTGGTGTTTACCTCACCACCCTTCCACTCATATATATATATATATATATATATATATATATATATATATATATATATATATATATATATATATATAGATATATATATAGATATATATATTATATATATATTATATATATATATATATATAATATATATATTATATATATATTTCATATATTATATATATATACATATATATATATATATATGTATGTATATATATATATATATATATATATATATATATGTGTGTGTGTGTGTGTGTGTGTGTGTGTGTGTGTGTGTGTGAGTGTGTATACATATACACACACACACACATATATACATATATATACACATATACATATATACACACATACACACACACACACACATACACACATATATATATTTATATATATATATATATATATACATATATATATATATATATATACTCGTATCTACTATAATAAAGTAATAGCCTCTGTCTGTTTGTTTGGTTATTCACGAACTCCTAGGGTTTTGGGGATAGACCCCCATTATCATATATATTCTGATACCCTATAACTCCAGGTACTTGGATAACTATATTTCATTTCCAAAAAAAATATATATATATATTTTGGTTAGGGTTAAGGGTTAAAGTTAGGTGGGGTATGGCGTGGTAGCACGCCACTACTGTAGTGTCCCCTTAACGCGCATAGCATTTTTGTGACAAAAATTACTATGATTAAAAAAACCATTGTATGTGTCCATAAATATGATTTATATTTGTGAAATTAATGTTGCCACAAACTATGATAGCCTTTGTAAATAGAAAGCATGTAGATGTAAAATGAGTGTATAATTTTGACAAATGTAAATTTTTTGGTTATTCTAATTTGATTTTATCGCGAGCGGAAATGTAATAAACGAGTCCAAAGAATCAACCACAACTCAGCGCTCGCAGAGGTCAGACGTCGCTCTCCGCTCCAGCACACTCAACAAGCGGCCAGCAATCTTCACCG
>NC_134797.1:31037076-31052076 GCF_046742065.1 Oratosquilla oratoria
TCCTCTCTCCCTTTTCTAATACCGTTTTAACCCCCTCCCCCCATAATCAAAAAAGCACCCGTAAAGGCCCTATGTCCTCTTTAAGAAATTTTGTTTTTGGTTAAGACCAAACAATTTCATTCGACTCCTTGGAAACCTCTGGCTCTCGGACAATGGACAGTTTAATTTAGTTTAGAGGGAACTTGCTAACTAAAGGATTAAACTCCTTCGCCAACAATATAATCTCTTGTTTATCCCTTCATCTTCCTCCAGTTTTTTCATGTTGGTACTTATTCTTACGGTCAAGCTTCCGCCGAGGAAATTCATTCACTTGTATACAATCCTCCCTTCCGTAGCGCAAAAACGTAACACAGTATACTAAACTAGGCGCCCCTACGTACCAGATCCACGTAGCGTTACTTAATGATCGTGAATTCAGATTCTTGATCTCAACTCTTCGGTGCAATGTTGTGTTTAAGGAGAAATGCTGGTGATGAGGGAGTCCTACATTTGTGAAATATCCTTCATCATACTCCAATCTCCTCCTCATTCTCCTCCTCCTCCTCTTCTTCTTCTTCTTCTTCTTCTTCTTCTTCTTCTTCTTTTTCGTCCTCCTCTTTTTTTAGTCGCTTTTGTTCCTTCTCTTCTTTTTTTCCAATTCCCTGTTATCTTCCCTATCGCTTCGTTCTTCTTCGTCTTTGTTTTTATCACATCCTCTTTTGTCCTATCTTTTATTCCGGTTTTTATTTCCCTCATTCCTTCCATCCCCTCTCTTCACCTTCTCTTCCTTTCTTTCTTCTATCTCCCTCTTCGCTTTATTGCATCTTATCTTTCTATCTTCTTTCTCCCATTTTTTATCATGTATTGAACTCTCTTATCGCCTCTTCTCACTCGCTCATCTCCATTTTCTCCTCATTCATATCCTCTTTTAATTTTCTCTTATCTCTCTTTTCTTGTTCCTCTCCTTGACTCTTCAACTTTCTATCTATCCATATCTCTCTTATCTCCATCTTTGACTCTCGTCTTCCTTTATTTCTCTCTTTCTCTCTCTTTCTCTCTATTCGTCTCGCTCATCTTTTTTTCTCTTTCTCTTTGACTCTTTTATCTTATCATCAATTATTTCATTTCCCTCTTTAATTTTCTCATCTTCTTCTTCGTTTGTCTTGTCTCTCTCTTCAGCTCTCTTATTTCCCTCTTCACCTCTCCTCTCTTTTTCTCCAACTCATTTCATTTCCCTCTTTACCTCTTTTATTTCTTTCCGATTTTTTTTTTGTGATTTTCAGGACTCGAACTCACCCGGACTTTGACCTTCGGGTGATTGTCTCATCGACTCTTTCATATCCACATCCAATTTCATTATATCTCGACTCAATTTCATTATCTCCCTCTCTGTCTCTCTGATCGTAATATTCGGCTTTATTTCCTCCGACCTCATTATCTCTCTCACCCATTCTCTCATCTCCCTCATTTGCTTTTCTCATCGTCTCTTTGACTTCCTTATCTCCTGATTCGTCTTTCTTATCTACGTTATCTCTTATCTCTTTCTCCTCTCTTGCTTCTTCCCCTCATTATTTTCTCCTTCCCTATCTCCTTCTTCTTCTTCTTCTTCTTCTTCTTCTTCTTCTTCTTCTTCTCATTCACCCATTCTCCCTCCTTTTCCTCTCTCTTTTTCCTCTCTCTTCTTCTCTTCTCTATCTCTTTCGATATTCGCGTTTTTGATATCCTAGCTTATTCTCGCATCTCTTCTTTACCACTCTCTTTCCTCTTTTCTCTCTTCCTATTTCACCTTTCCTCTTTCTCCTACCTCTCTTATCTTCTTTCTTCTCTCTATTTTCTCCCCTTCTCACTTACACTTGTCTCTCGTGTGTCTCTTCTCTCCTTCCTCTCCTCTTCCCTTTCCTTTCCCTTCCCTTCGCCTTCACTTATCCGATTCTCCCCTCCACCGCGTTTATTACTTTCCTCTCCACCTTCTGGTTTAGATTCACTTCCTCTCTCTCTCTCTCTCTCTCTCTATCTCTCTCTCTCTCTCTCTCTCTCTCTCTCTCTATCTCTCTCTCTCTCTCTGTTTCTCTTTCCCTCCCTCTCCTTCCTCCCATCCTCTCTCTCCCTCTCTCTATCTATCTGTCTATCTATATTTCTCTTTCCTCTGATTCTCTCTCTTCATCTTTCCCTCCTTGCTTCTATTCCACCTTTCTCCTTCTTTCTTTCCCTCTCTCTCTTTCTCCAGTCGTCTCTCTCTCTCTCTCTCCTTTATTTTTACTTCCTTGTTTTCAATCCCCCTTGTTTCTTTCTCTTTTTTCCATATTTCCCTCATAGCTCCCCCAATCTCTCTTGTTCCCTCTCTCTTTCTATCTTTCCCTCCTTGTTTTACCCTCCTCTCTCTCTCTCTCTCTCTCTCTCTCTCTCTCTCTCTCTCTCTCTCTCTCTCTCTCTCTCTCTCTCTCTCTCAACATCCTCAGTGTTTGTTTACGTCACTGGTCCCCTTTGCTTCTCATTCGCGAGTTCTTCCCATCCTCCTCCTCTTCCTCTCTCCCTCCCTCTCTTGTTTTTCTTTGCTTCTCTCTTTCTCGCCTCCCCCCCTTTCTATTTGCAGATCCTCTTCTGTTGTGCGTCTTTCCTTTGTTTGTTTTTTATTTGTTTTTTTTTTCGTTTTCATCAACACCTTTCATATTTTTTCTCTCTCTCTCTCTCTCTCTCTCTCTCTCTCTCTCTCTCTCTCTCTCTCTCTCTCTTTCTCGCTATTTCTCTCTCCTCTTCCCTTCGTTTTTTTTCCATATATTTTTGTTTTGTTTATTCCCGTTCCTACTCCTCCTCCTCTCCTCCTCCTCCTCCTCCTCGTCTTACCCTCCGCTTCTTCTTTCACTTACTGCCCCCTTGGTTTTTGCTTGACTTTTTTTTCTTCTTGCTCCACTGTTTCTGCATTAACCTTTCCCTCCCCTCTTCTCTCTCTCTCTATCTCTCTCTCTCTCGCTCTCTCTCTCGCTCTCTCTCTCTCTCGCTCTCTCTCTGTGTCTCTGTCTCTCTCTCTCTCTCTCACTTTATTTTTGTTCATGTTCTCCCTTTCTCCTCTTTCTCTCTCTCTCTCTCTCTCTCTCTCTCTCTCTCTCTCTCTCTCTCTCACTTTATTTTTGTTCATGTTCTCCCTTTCTCCTCTCTCTCTCTCTCTCTCTCTCTTTCACTTTATTTTTGTTCATGTTCTCCCTTTCTCCTCTTTCTCTTTGTGTGTATCTCTCTTTAGTTTCTTCTTCTTTCTTTCTCTCGTTCTTTAATGTTTCTGATTCATTATTTATCTTCATCCTTTTCTTAGTTCTTTTTTCTTTTCTTTGTTTCTTTTCTTTCTCTTTTTATTCGATATTTTAAACCTTTCCTCGTAGTTTCTCTTAGCTCTCTGTTCTACTCTTTACCTGTACAGGATATTTACTGAATTAGGTTTATGTAATCAGTAGCTAGGAATCTCAGTGACACCCCTATGGACCAGATTCACGCAGTATTCTATTATGATTGAAGACAAACCTTAATCAGTAGCTAGGAATCTCAATGACACCCCTACGGACCAGATTCACGCAGTATACTATTATGATTGAAGACAAACCTTAATCAGTAGCTAGGAACCTCAGTAACACCCCTACGGACCAGATTCATGCAGTATTCTATCATGATTGGAGACAAAACTTAATCAGTAGCTAGGAATCTCAGTGACACCCCTACTGACCAGATTCACGCAGCATTTTCTTATGATTGGAGACAAACCTCGACCCAAAAAAGGTTTAAAAAATCTTAGATGTGACATCACTTATTCATTTGATTCTGGTTAGCCCAAATCGATTCTAATAAACTCTCCTTTGACAATAGCACAATCTCTCTTCCTTAAAGGACTTATGAACCTGTCCAGTGGCCGTTGGCGGATGTTTGGGGGTCGTGGGTCGAGACCTGGGGCAACGAATTCATTATAGGGTCCGCCTCAACTGAATAGAATCCACAGGTATCAATCATAGTTATCAGTTATGTCCCCGTGACGAAGAGATTACCAATTATCTATTACCTATTACCTATTACCTTTTATCTATTATATGATTATCTATTATCTATTATCTATCATGTATCATCTATTATCTATCATTTACTATCTATTCTATCTATTATCTATTATCTATTATCTATCATCTACTATCTATTCTATCTATTATCTATTATCTATTATCTATTATCTATCATCTATTATCTATCATCTAATATCTATTATCTATCATTTATTATCTATCATCTATTATATATCATTATCTATTATCTTTTTCACTATTATCTATTATCGTCTATCTACTATCATCTGTCATCTATTATGTACATATTACCTATTATATATTGATTATCCATGATCTATCATACATTATCATCTATGATATATTACCTTTTATTTATAATCATTTATTTCTTTTTAGTTCTCCTCCGTATCATTTCCAGCTAATCTCTACTCAAAAGAAAAAAAATGACTAATCTTTCCTGACTTCAGCAATCCCTCTATTACTGCCCACCTTTTTAAATCTCTCTTTCGATATTTCTATGACTACATCTTTTCGACGAGATTTTGTAACTCCCTCCCCTGACGTCCTCCTTCCTCCACCTCCACCTCTACTCCCTCCACTTCCACTCCCTCCACCTCCACTCCCTCCACCTCCACTCCCTCCACCTCCACTCTCTCCACCTCCACTCCCTCCACCTCCACTCTCTCCACCTCCACTCCCTCCACCTCCACTCCCTCCATCTCCACTCCCTCCACCTCCACTCCCTCCACCTCCACTCCCTCCACCTCCACTCCTTCCACCTCCACTCCTCCTCATTTCTCATCCAAACTCACTCTGACTACTCTCCTCTCATTCTTAATTTCTCTCTCTCTTTCCCTCACCCTTTCTCTTTACTCTGTGTCTTTCTCCTCTCCTCTTTTTCGAAACCTCTATCCTCCTTTTCCTCCTCTCGTGCTCTTCTTTCTCTTTTCAATCCACAATCCTGCCTTCCTACCCCTTCCACCCTTCCCTACTTCTCTTAACTAAACTCCCCCTACGCATCACAGACTCCTCCCCTCCCCCCCCTCTCTCTCTCTCTCTCTCTCTCTCTCTCTCTCTCTCTCTCTCTCTCTCTCTCTCTCTCTCTCTCTCCCCGTCCTTCCTTTCCTCTCCCCACTAAATTGTTGTTTCCCTCTCTCCTCTTCCTTCCCGCCTCCCTCCCTCCCTCCCTCCCTCCCGTCCCCTCCACTCCCCTCCACTCCTCATCATTTTGCTATCCATTCTGCCATTTTTCATTTTCGTGGCTTGTACGTGGGCGTTCGCCTGAGCGTGTGGGCGTGGGAATGGGCGTGGGCGTGGGAATGGGCGTGGGCGTGGGAATGGGCTCACCAACCCCTACTCATACTCACAACGCAGATCACCACAGGACTCATCTCATTCAACCTCTTTTTCATTCTAATTCATCCCTTCCCTAACGGGTGGTACTTGTTCCTCTCTCCTGGTTGCCGTCAGGCGATTTTATTCATATCCGTGGCAGAAACATACATACATACATGTGGAATTTTATTTATCTATTTATTTCTTTTTATTCTATTCATCTATTTTTAGTTTCATTTTATTCATTCTATCTAATTTGATTTAATTTGATTTAATTTAATCTAATTTAATTTAATTTAATTTAATTTTATATTATATTATTTATTTTTCCCACGAGCCTCCACGAAAAATCTACATACAATCCACGGGACTTTGGTCCCTTTCCAAGGTGTCTGTTATTTTTGTATATATGGCTGCTGTTTATTAAAAAAGATGCCTGATGATGCCTTAGGGTATATATGAAACGTTGTAATTACCAACTATTGTGATTTGAATATAGTTCAGTATGAGATATTTTGGTAACCCCCCACCCCGCCACCGAATAGAAGGTTGAAAGTCTCCATGAAAGATTGTCAGTAATGAGTATGTTGTGTTGTTCAAAGCCTCTAGATGAATATATATATATATATATATATGTGTGTGTGTGTGTGTGTGTGTGTGTGTGTGTGTGTGTGTGTGTGTGTGTGTGTGTGTGTGTGTGTGTTAAAGAGAGATTGAACACTTTTAGAAGCTCTGCCATGGGATTCGAACCCTGGCCCGTGCGTCGATAATCACGATGCCAAGACGCTAGCGATCATGCTACATGGGATGATTCAAAAGGACTGTACTAGTCCCCGATCACGCTTCTAAGAATGTTCATATATATATATATATATATATATATATATATATATATATATATAATATATATATATATATATATATATACACACATATATATATATATCCCGACATTTCGTCACTACCGAGCCTGCGGCGTTTCTCTACTGTTTTCCATTTTTAAGTTTTCCAGGGAAGAGCTTTGATTTCTTTTTCTTTGCTTTTTCTGTCCCGAATATGTTCCAATGAACTGTGCAATTATTTTTATATATATTTACACGAACTCAAAACGGTTTCAGAAGTGACGGCGGGTTTTGGCGAATACGAAGCACATTTTTCCATGAAAGATTTATTTATTTATTATTTTTTTCAGCGTTTTAACACTTCATTACTTGCTCCATCTTCCATCACGTAATTTAATTAAGATGCAAATTTAGTATTCCTTCTATTCGATCTACCATGCAATTCCATTCAGCAGAGGAAAACTCCCTATCAATTGAGAAATGGTGAAAAAATATATTATTTTTGAGATATCCTTATCTTCATCGCCTAAATACATTTCTAAGCATGCCTCTCTTTATTTGAAACATGTCTAAGATTATGCCTATTTTCATTTATATTTTTTCAAACGCGGTTACCAGTTTTCGTTTTCTTTAATACATCTACATATCTATATAAACATATATATGTGTGTATATACGTATATGTATGTGTATACATATATATACATATACATATATATATATATATATATATATATATTTCTTTTATGTTTTAAAACTGTTATCAGACGTGTTGTTCAGATAGTTTCACAAAATATACTGAAAGTATATTCGATGATGATATCAATGATAACAATAGTAATTATAATACTGATAATAATAATAATAATAATAACAATAGTGATGATGATGATGATGATGATGATGATGATGATGATGATGATGATGATGATGATGATGATGATGATGATGATGATGATGATGATGATGATGATGATGATGATGATGATGATGATGATGATGATGATGATGATGATGATGATGATAAAAATGATGATAATAATAATGGTAATATAATAGTAATAATAATAATAATAATAATAATAATAATAATAATAATAATAATAATAAAGATAATAATGATAATAATAATGATAATTATAATAATAATTATGATAATGATTATAATGATAATGATAATGATTATAATAATAATGATAATTTTAATGATAATAATGATAACAGGAATAATTTTAACAACAATAATAATAACAGGAATAATGTTAACAATAATAACAGTGATGATATTGATAACAGTGATATTGATAACATTTATAATTAAGATAATAATAATAACTATTCACCATTCTTATATAGGATTGCTGGAATTGTAATGATAAGAAGAAAAAGAAGAAGAAGGAAAATAAGGTGACATAAGTTAATTGACTTTTGCAGCACCCAATATAATTTCTTTAGGGGGGAAATCTTATTATTTGCATAACGAAAAGAAATATTAACCAGACATCAAGTATAAAAAATAAAATATCAGGACAGGATGAAGAGAGTGAGTCTATACGTTCCAGCCTCTGGTTCGATTCCCAACGGGTACAAATGACTGGCACTCTCTCACTCTCTCTTTCTCTCACTCTCTCTCTCTCTCTCTTCCTCTCTCTCTATTTTCAGACACCAGGGGTATAGATACATTTCTGTTTCGTACATAACTACTGAAAACTAACCACTTGCCTTGTTTAGCCAAGCACAAAGGGCAAAGGTGACGAATTGGCTCGCATGTAAGTGTTTCATGGTGATATTACCCAAATGAAATAGACAATACATCACGTTAAGGGGGTAGATATATCACGCGTGGGGTACAGATAAAATTACTTCTAGGGGGTACATGAATCACCCATGGGGGGTCCGTATATCATTTGTGAGGAGTATATGTTTCACCTGGGGAGTACAAATATTACCTGGGGGGTACATATTTATCACTTTTAGGGGGTACATATATCACTTCGGGAAATATATATCACATGAGGGTACGGTTTTGACCCGTCCTGATCTCAAATTATCATTTTTACTTTGTTTAGACCTTGCTTGACGTAAATATATGTATACAAACACACACACACATATATACACATATATATATACATATAATATATATATATATATATATATATATGTACATATACATATATATATGTATATATATATATATATATATATATATGTATATATATACATGTATATATGTATATATATATATACATGTATATATACATATATATATATATATAATATATATATATATAAATATATATATGTGCGTGTGTGTGTATGTGTGTGTGTGTGTGTGTGTGTGTGTGTGTGTGTGTGTGTGTGTGTGTGTGTGTGTGTGTGTGTGTGTGTGTGTGTGTGTGTGTGCTAATAAGAACACGGGTACGTGTGTTCACTTATGCAAAGTAGACCACTTAGAAAAAAGAAACTAACGAAGCAGAGCGCTTTCGTATATTACATCTTCAGTGCAACACTTGTTGTACTGAAGATGTAATATACGAAAGTGCTCTGCTTCGTTAGTTTCTTTTTTCCAAGTGGTCTACTTTGCAAGGTGTGTGTGTGTATATATATATATATATATACATATATATGTACATATATATATATATATATATAGATATATATAAACATATATATGTACATATATATATACATATGGAGAAGGTGGAAGAATAAGACACGGGAGTAGGGCTGAGTTTATTCCTCACCGGTTTTGCTTAAGAGGCTCTAAGCGAAACCGGTCAGGAATAAACCAATAGTGATTGTAATTCAATTTGTTAAATACGTAAGCTATATACTCTAATCATCTCTCTCTCTCTCTCTCTCTCTCTCTCTCTCTCTCTCTCTCTCTCTCTCTCTCTCTCTCTCTCTCTCTCTCTCTCTCTCTCCTTCCCTCTCCTTCTTCTCCTCTGTCACCCTACGAGTATTACCCACATTCTTTATCCATCTACGTCTGCTAAAAAAAAAAAGTGAATAAGACAGTATGGCCCTCGCCAGAAAATATATTTTGAGCATGTCATTGTAGCTCTTGTTTGTTGTTGGCTGTGGTTGTTGTTGTTGGTTAAGGTTAAGGATGTTGTTGTTGTTATTGCTGCTGCTGTTGTTGATGTTGTTGTTGTTGTTATTGCTTCTTCTAATATTAACTAACCCGTATCGTTATTGCATTGTGACAATGGAGATCGGGAGGAACTCGATCGCCTTCTCAAGTTCCCACGAGAGTCCCTCCACCCCTTACATGTTATGATCGTGCCTGTGTGGTGCCTTCATTGCTGAACATTCTGTACACATGTTTGCTTGACTGTGTGTGTGTGTGTGTGTGTGTGTGTGTGTGTGTGTGTGTGTGTGTGTGTGTGTGTGTGTGTGTGTGTGTGTGTGTGTGTGTGTGTGTGTGTGTGTGTGTGTGTGTGTGTGAGGCAGCCTGCCTGGCATAGTGGGCATATGTCATCCGCCCTGTTTCATAGCCGGTGTTAGTATATCTTCGATGATGTATAGTGGCCACAGAGGGCTTTGGTTTGCTTTAGTGAACTCTGCTCTGTTTAGCTCAGCGTCGCGTTATTAGTGGAGATGAGGGACTACCAAGAATCTTATTAAGCTGTTAATGTGTATATACATATATGTATGTATAACACATACACACACACACACACACACACACATATATATATATATATATATATATATATATATATATATATGTGTGTGTGTGTGTGTGTGTGTGTGTGTGTGTGTGTGTGTGTGTGTGTGTGTGTGTGTGTGTGTGTGTGTGTGTGTGTGTGTGTGTGTGTGTGTGTGTGTTTGTGTGGATACGGTAACTTGACAGAGGACCCTCTCACCACGGATATACTCGTATAAATGTGATCCATATATAACTCAGCCAGCTCTCTGAAAAGACCACGTTGTTGGTCGTCGCAACGTCAAGGGAATAAACAGAATAAAATCAACGGATGACGTCATCGGTTACTTCCGGTACTTGACTTTGAACTGATGTGTTCGTCCCTTACGAAACGGGTTTTCTCTTTTATTCCGCTCTTTTGAATTTTTGTAAAGAGAAAAATAGATACTTAAACCTTCTGGCAATACCTAGATATAAAAAATGAAAATAAAAATAAAACGGGAAAAAAATCAGTTGATTGTCGAACGACTCGATGAAGTTGAGTCGATCTTTGGTAGTATTGGTTCCCTATTAGAGTCCCTTTGACCTCGATTCCCCTTTGCTCAGGGCTTCGGGGCTCAGCTGACGCCTCCTCTGGGGCCTCACATTGGACTCCAATCAATCCATTAGAACCTCAAACTCCTCGTGCCGGAGTCCCGCGGCCCCGTAATAGTTGGATACGACTATCAGACACTCCCACAGGTACTCCTCGGAAAAGAAATCTTGGATTGATCTCTGCGTCGCGTCGGGTGAATGCAGGGCTCTGTGTCACCGGCTAGGAGGGAGAGAAGGAGGAGGAGGAGAAGGAAGAAGAAGAGGAGGAGGGACAGGAGGAGGAGGAAGAAAAGAAGGAGGAAGAGGAAGAAGAGTAGGAGGAAGAAGAGGAGAAGGAAGAAAAAGAGGAGGAGGGAGAGAAGGAGGAGAATAAAAGAAGGAGGAAGATGAAGAAGAGGAAAAGAAAAAAGAGAAGGAGGAAGAAGAAGAGGAGGGAGAAGAGGAGGAGGAAGAAGCAAAGGAGGAGGAAGAAGCAAAGGAGGAGGAGGAAGAAGAAGAGAAGAAGAAGCGAAGGAGGAAGAGAAAGAGGAGATGGAAGAAGAGGAGGAGGAGGAGGAGGAGGAGGAGGAGGAGGAGGAGGAGGAGGAGGAGGGGAAGGTCTAGGAGAATAAAAGAGGAGCAAGAGGAGGAGGGGAAGGAGAGGAGGAGGATGAAGAAGGGGAGGAAGATGAGAAGGAGGAAGAGGAGGTCACCCTTCAGTTAGATAAATTCTCGGTAGCATAAATGAATTATTTAATAAATTAGTTATAGACCTACATCATGTTGAAGAAGGTGACTATTTTATACATTCGCTCAGGAGGAGAACACCCACGGAGTCCGTGGAATATGTCATGCACCTTCCTGAAGTCTACGAAAGAGTGGATACTAGACCTAACGTAAAAGACAAACTTTTAAAACCTCTTGCCAGCTCTGACGAACATTTTCTACCGTTAGAAAATAAAATTTTATTGACTTTATTGGTTATACTTAGGAAGATTACAGTTAGATTTTATAGGCAACAGAGGAATCTCCTTAACAAGAAATCCAGGTAAGATAGGACTTTCTAATATTAGAAATCGTTCGCCAAAGCTAGAGAAAGATTTTAAAAGTACACCCTTAATCCCTTTCCCCGAGAACTGAATATTATTTTGATCAAGCAACTAAGGCCAAGTAATTATTGAAAGATTTAACGAGGTGACAAATAATTTTGCTCAAACCGCTACCAAACGAAGTTTATTCAGCACGAAGATATTTGAAAAAAAAAACACGATTTGCACCTTTTGTTTTACCATCTAATGATTGTGAGAATTTGTAGTGTACTATAATGATCTCTTTTAACATCTTCAATAAAGTGACACGTTTCAATAACTTCTGTAGTAACAAAGGTTGAATGATTTTATTCGGTTGAGGGTGAGTAAACCCCTATTATGACCAGGATCTTGGTCAAGAAAGGCTCGTTCAAGCCAAAGGTCCACCATTAACCTGAAGAAAACCGTCAGGTTTGCAACAACAGAGCCCATCGTATTGAACCCTTCAATTCGGTAACGCGTTCCTCCGCCTCATGTACCCTATACTTATGCATTGCTGTTCTTTAGCCTCCTGGAGACTACTATGTCAACACTGAATAAAATCCTCTGGGATCCGCTAACTCCTACTAGTTCCCTGTTTGTGATCCCACTTCGGGAACTTCTGTCCCCCCCACTTCTTCCTCCAAGGGGTCCATGGACCATAGGATATGAACCAGTGACCTAGTAATTTCAGTCAGCTGCGGGGGGGTCTGAACGGGACAAAATGAGGTCTCGATTGATCTCGTACATCAAAGGGGAGAAAAGAGTCAACTCCCTCTTCGTGTGCCTATGGGGAAAGAGCCGAATTCTCCCTTCCCCTCCCATTGTGCTAAGACAGACTGAAATGTTCCCCTACCCCTATTCTAAAACCAATGCACCGGGACTGCCCTACATAAAAAAAAAATGCGGACCATTCACGTCCTCCTATTCCCACTCAAGGGGACGAATCTCCTCCCTCGGGTTTCTTCCACGACAAGAGGAACTTTGTTGAGGAGGCCTCTGGGGTCTGCAGGAAGCGTCCGAGTGTGTCGACGTCATTCATGGCCCAAGCTCCCAAGGGTCCGACATTTGGCTTGGCACCCTCGTAATGAACCGACACAGAAGGTGTCACTAAAGCTGAGGACTCGACACAGAGCCGGCCACGGGCCTCCGGGAGGAGGGGAAGCTGGGAGGGGAGCCGGGGACGTATTTATTAGGCAAAGGGGGCCAGCTTTCCTGTCAAAGGCAGGAGAGGAACTTTGGACCGTATTTTTAAAACCCTTCGTCAAACCTGGCGGACTATTTCTGTTATTTGAAAGTACGCTTTTACCTCGTGCTCTAGTTACGTTAATATGGGTTACTTGTTTGTTTATAAATGTCCCGCGAATTTTCGTAAACATAGAGAATGAAGTTAAGAAATTCTACTTTGTAAGGATAGAAAGTATTTGCTACTGCTGGCAAAAGATTTTAAAAGTATGCCCGTAAGTTCCTCTATATTTATATATATACATATATATATACATATATATATATATATATATATATATATATATATATATATATGCACATGCAACACACACACACAATATATATATATATATTATATATATATATATATATATATATATATATACTATAATAAAGTAGCTTCTGTCTATCTGTCTGTTTGTTCACGAACTTCTAGAGTTTTAGAGATAGACCCCCTTAACCATATATATTCTGATACCCTTTCACTCCAGGTACTTGGATAACTATATTTCATTTAAAAATATATGTTATTTTGGCTAGGGTGAAGGTTCAAAGGGGTGTGGTGGTGTAACACGCCACCACTGTAGTTTCCCCTTAACATGATTGATTTCGTGACAAAAATTACTATGATTAAATAAACCATTGTATGTGTTCATAAATATTATTTATATTTGTAAAATTAATGTTGCCACAAACTATAATAGCCTTTGTAAGGAGAAAGCATGTAAATGTAAAATAATTGTATAATTTTACCAAATGTTTAAATATTGGTTATTTTTATTTTACTTTTTCGCGGGCGGTAATATATTCAAGTTCAAAGATAATGAAAGGTTTGTTCAATTATTCTCTTACAGCCGAATATATTTTATTTCCAAAGGGCGTCTCCCTCCCAATCTTTTTTTTTTTTTTTTCTTACTTAACATTTTATTTTTGTTACCTTCTCCATTGAGTTATATTGATACGTGTAACTTTCCTCTACAAATTCTATCAAAATTAAAGTTATCATTTGCCCGCAGCAACGCGCGGGTAATTTGGCTAATATATATATATATATATATATATATATATATATATATATATACATATACATATATATATATATATATATATATATGTATATATATATATATATATTTATATATATGTGTATATATACATATATATATATATATACAATTGAATGTGTGTGTGTGTGTGTGTGTGTGTGTGTGTGTGTGTGTGTGTGTGTGTGTGTGTGTGTGTGTGTGTGTGTGTGTGTGTGTGTGTGTGTGTGTGTGTGTGTGTGTGTGTGTGTGTGTGTGTGTGTGTGCTTATCTGTGCGTAAAACTAAACCGATCAGAGCATGGTCACAAATCTCAAAGGAGGAGAGATCAATGGAGCAGCCAGGGCAACAACAGGACGAGGTCCTCTGGGACCTCGAGTTGATGTCAGTTTCAGAGCTTTGACTCTCTTGAGGACTCCGACCAACGTAAACATCAGATTAAAGAAATAAGTAAAGAAAGAGAGAGAGAGAGAGAGAGAGAGAGAGAGAGAGAGAGAGAGAGAGAGAGAGAGAGAGAGAGAGAGAGAGAACGGACTATCCATATTCCGTTGTAGCAAAGCGGAATGTAGGGGTCCCGGTCGGCCTATAACCCGTTCAGCCCGGGGTCCCAACTCTATATCCTCCCCTCTCGTGTTGACCGGAGTTGCTCTCTTCAGGGTCGCCACTTCAAGAGCTTTTACACAAGGGATATAAAAGTGGCTGGAGAATAAAGATATTCCCACTTTTCATATACAATAATTCTTCTTTTCGGGGTGTGGGCTATGTAACTTTTTTTTTTTTTTTTTTGGGAGGGGGGTCTTAAAATAGCACCGGGGTGCAACTTTATGTTCTCCCTTTAAGCTCATATAACTCTTTACTTCGGAGTACCATGCCAGCTTTGGGTCCAAAGGAGCTATCAAGTTTCTTCAAAGGCTGGACCATTCCTAGTGGGGAAAGATCAACATTCGAGGAACTCGCTATAGAAGAAGGAGTTCAATGAATCGAAACTCTTTGGAAAGAGGAGACCTGCCCGTAGGCGATGGGTTGTACTTACCGAGGGACTGTGTAGGAGACGAGAAGGCTTTGTGTGTGGAAATGAAAAAGCCTGTGGGTTAGGGATCCGCGCAGGAGGCGCTGAAGAGAGTCTAGAGCAAGGGTTCTTAACCCTCTTTCCCATGTACCTCGTATTTATGGATTGCTGTTCTCTAGCCTTCTGGAAACCAATTCAACACTGAATAGAATCAGTTAGCTTTCACTAAAT
>NC_134797.1:31062076-31087076 GCF_046742065.1 Oratosquilla oratoria
AATTGGAGACTAGTGTCTCTAAGCATTATGATAACTAAAACGTGTTAGAGAATTATGAAAGACAGATGGATTATATAGTTACAGGAGACAGACATTTTTGGCAGACAACCAATTTTGATTTAAAAGGTGGATGACCATGTGCCTTCTTAAATCTGTTCAGTTATGTTCAAGGGCCATTGGTATCTTACAAGAGAGAGACTGATCAATGGATGGTGGTGTGCCACTAATAAGTTGGGGCACATTAAAAGACAGACTCCTGGAACAGAAGAGAAACTTCCTGAAGGACCAATACAGAATAGGATGTCAGGAAAAAGAGAATCAACTGGAGAAGTTCCACAAGGTTCTGTCCTTGTTTTCGTAATGTTTTTGATTTATGTAAATAACAAAATTGAAGAACAAGCTACAAAGGAAGCTGAAATTATAAAGAGAACCGAAAGTAAAGAAGATTGTAGATGTTCAAAACAAGATCTAGCCAAGAGCTACGATTTGAGCCAAAGATGTAAAATAAAATACCAATATTAGGCTACCCCCCGTATAAGGGGAAAGAATCCTTTAGTTTGAATATAGATAGAGAGAATATAAACTATAACAAATGATCCAAAACACAAGGTTCTCATTGATTTTCTCTATAGAAAATTAAAAAATTACATGCACAAAGGAGTCGAAGAACCTATGAGTATTGGTCACAAATAAAAGTTGTTCCCCAATAATCATAGTGATAAGATTTTTGTGAGGCAAAATCGATTGGAGAACATGATAGTGGCGTTCCACTTTATTGGAGAGAGAGATAAAGAAATAATCTAGAGAACCTAATCCACCATAGATCAAAATATGTAGTAGTGATGTGGTCCACACACAGAAAATTACAGAAATAAGATCGAGAGCATACAATGAACGAAAACTAAAACGGTCCCAAGCCTAGCAGTTGGACTGTATAAGGAAAGATTGGAAAGAGGAAAGATAATCGATACGATAATTGTTATAACCGTTGAATGGATATACCTGTTGCTGGGAATGTAAAGCCTTTTCGGGTTTTCTTGATTTATTGGTATGAAGAGATATATTTTGCACAACAAAGATGGTTTGGACATGTTGAACGAATGGATCAGGAGAGGACTCCAAAGAGATGGCTTTATTGAACACCAACCGGCAAGCGACCTGTTAGACGACCCAGAAAGAGATGGATAATGAATATTGACGATGGGCTACGCCGACGGGGCACAACGCTTGAACAAGTACGTCAAAACCAGATCTTCGACGACAGGGGAAATTGGCGTTCTCTCATACTGACAGGTGGCGACGCCTAACAGGAGTCTGGTAAAGGTAAAGGGAGAGATATTTACAGCGTGGAGATGTATTCCCGTATGGGGAGACTCCCCAGGTACTCCCCCTAAAAAAAGAGTTCTTATATGGTGACGCAGTCACCGTGGTTTGAATATACAGAAACGGTTGCATGAGTGTTTCTGTGTGAGGTTGCCTATACATAATTTCTACAGTAATATTTGTGGGTTAGTTATAAATATTAAGTGTCTGGTTAATATTAGTGACTTTGTCTTGCATGGTGTATGGTTTGGAGTTATAATTATGTAGTTTGGTAGGTATAAGGAAATGGTTACTAATCTGTCTGGCTATGTACTTGTTTCGGTAACTTTCCGTTGGACAGTGGTGTGATGTGTGTTGTGTGTTTGAGTTAGGTGTTTACGATTTGTGAATGTGGAGATCAGCAAGATTGGAGGCAATGCAAAAGGCCAGTGACTCTGGGTACCTTCATGCATGCATGGAGATAACGTGTCAGGCATATGACATATCGTAATGGTTAGTAATGGTACATGAATAAAATGTGGTTATTTTCATGATAACAGTAAACAGAACTGACATGGAAGGTTCCTTTATTTTGTGATGGAAAAACGACAAAAGGTCATGGAAACGAGATAAAACGACAAGGTACCTGAAGAATGTCAAGAACCACAGCCTTCCTACAAATACATCAACCTTTGAGGCGACCAAAAAGAGATAACAGTCAGATGAAAAACAAATAATTTTAAAACAGAGTTTGATCAATGAGGAGGCACGAGCGCATATATTTTCTGTTGCATTGCAATTAGGTAAATACAATCAGTTAAACACACATATATACATCGACATGCACACACACACACACACACACATCAGTAGGCAAGGCAAAGGGGATCAAATACAAAATATAAAGCAAAGTATTAAATAGAGACATTAAGGTTGTCTGATTCCCATTTCCTAAACAGATGTACTGATAGGTGGAGTAGCCTGCTTGAAGAGATGGTGTTTGTGTGTGTGTGTGTGTGTGTGTGTGTGTGTGTGTGTGTGTGTGTGTGTGTGTGTGTGTGTGTGTGTGTGTGTGTGTATTCACTTGGTCTTTGGATCACGTGTTGGACTCGTGATCGACAGCTATTTCCCTCCTGGAAGAGAGCTCAGAGCTCGTAGGTCCGATCTATGGGTAATGCTATGACCTTGCACACGCACACACCCCCAACTCCCCGCCCACGAGAGTTGGAGTAACACCCCTCAGCGCTGCGATACTGATATTATTTCAGCCCCGGGCGAGAGTCGAACCCGGACCTCCGTAGTGGCAGGCCAGAGTTCTAACCACTCTGGCCTGCCACTACGGAGGTCCGTGTGTGTGTGTGTGTGTGTGTGTGTGTGTGTGTGTGTTTGTGTGTACATGCATGTGTGTGTACACGTGCATGCACGTCCTCCTTCCTACTCCCTCCACCTACCCCGTTTACTTCAGGCTGTGTTGCTGTCCTTGACCTCCTAGCGAGTTTCCAAATGGCGTGAGGATAGCAAGGGAGAGAAAGGAAGGAAGTGGAACAGGTTGGGACAGTTTGAAGGGAAGGGGAGAGACGACGGAAGGGGAGAGACGAGGAAAGGAGAGTTTGGCGTGAGGTGCCCATTTCCAAGTAGGATTTTATGATGGGATTGTACTTCTGGAAGTGCGACGTTGTGGGTGAAATTCGAGGTGGGAAAGACACTCTTGGAGCGATTCAGTTGGAATAAACGCAGAAACGACATGACGTCATGTCGCCAATTGGTTATTCTATCTTGCTTATTTTTCTTACCATTTTATTTCTTTCATTATTATAAATATATATATATATATATATATATATATATATATATATATATATATATATATATATATATATATATATATATATTTCATTTCGGAGGTTATACATTTGGGAGATGATACTCTAGGGTGAATTGGTACTTTAGGTGATCCCAAAGGGGATACCATTTTAGTGTGAGAGCAGGAGTAGGAGAATGAGGAACAGGAGGAGATGATGAAAGAGGGTGAGGAAGGAGGAGCACGAGAGGAAGAGAGGGAGGAGGAAGAGAAATAGGAGGAGGAGGAGAGAGTGGGTAAAGTTTGTAGAATATGAAATAAACCGAGGGAAAAGCGAGGGGCAGAGAAAGATTAACAAACCAGAAAGGGGGCGGAAAAAGGGTTAAAAGGAAAGAGAGAGAGAGAGAGAGAGAGAGAGAGAGAGAGAGAGAGAGAGAGAGAGAGAGAGAGAGAGAGAGAGAGAGAGAGAGAGAGAGAGAGAGGTGGCAGATATAAAGACAGACAAACAAAGAGAGAGAGAGGGGGAGAGAGGAAGGGAGTGAAAGAGAGAGAGAGAGAGAGAGAGAGAGAGAGAGAGAGAGAGAGAGAGAGAGAGAGAGAGAGAGAGAGAGAGAGAGAGAGAAAGAGAGGTGGCAGATAGAAAGACAGACAAACAAAGAGAGAGGGGGAGAGAGGGAGTAAAAAGAGAGAGAGAGAGAGAGAGAGAGAGAACGAGAGAAAGAGAAAACGAGAGAGAGAGAAAACAAGAGAGAGAGAGAGAAAGTTGGGACATTTACGACAGGACAATAGGAAAAGAGGAATCTATAGGGAACGAAGGCAACCAGGAGTTAGAATCTATAAAAGTCAGCTTGAGATAGAACTAGGAGGTAATGGAAGCCAGATAGGAGGGAAGAAGAAGAAGAAGAAGAAGAAGAAGAAGAAGAAGAAGAAGAAGAAGAAGAAGAAGAAGAAGAAGAAGAAGAAGAAGAAGAAGAAGAAGAAGAAGAAGAAGAAGAAGAAGAAGAAGCGTAAGAGGCAGACACGGGTTAGAATCTGTGTTGAAGAGGCTGCAAGAGGAAGTTAGGGATAATGAGAGGCGATAAGAGGTCAACAGAGGCGTGCGTTTCCTAGGAGCCTCCAGTGAAGAGGCAGAGGCAGAGGCAGAGGCTGGTAGGAGGCACGTGGCCAGAAGAGAGTGAAGGAAAAGAGAGGCAGGTAGGAACCAAAACGGAAGGGCTTAGAGTCAGAGAGAAATAGAGAGAAGAGAGAGAGAAATGAATAAAAAGGAGACGAAAAGAAATAAGAAGGAGAGGGTGGATAGCAAGATGCAGAGAATGAAGGGGAGAGAGAGGAAGAGGCACCCGAAGAGGAGGAGGAGGAGGAGGAGGTAGGAGGCAGAGCGAGAGGACGGAAGTGGATAGGAAGAGGAAGGAGACATAGATGGCGAGGTAGGCAGGAAGTGGGACAAATGTGGTCACGGCTACTGAGAGAGCTGGGTGAGGGAAGAAGAGACAAGGCTGGGCGAGGAGGAGGAGGAGGAGGAGGAGGAAGAGGAGAGGAGGAGGAAAATGAGGAGGAGAAAGGGGGAAGACGAGGAGAAGTATAAAGAAAGGAAGGAAAAGAAAGATGAAGAGTGGGAGGAAAGGAGGTGGAGGAGGAGGAGGAAGAGGAGAGGAGGAGGAAAATGAGGAGGAGAAAGGGGGAAGACGAGGAGAAGAAGTATAAAGAAAGGAAGGAAAAGAAATAAGAAAAGTGGGAGGAAAGGAGGAGGAGGAGGAGGAGGAGGAGGAGGAGGAGAAAGAGGGGGAAGATGATGAGGAAAGATAAAAAGACGAGGAGGAAGAATAGATAAAAGAAAACGAGGAGAAAGAAGAAGAAGAATAAACGAAGCGGAATAGAAGGACAAGAAGGGGCAAGTGGAGAAATAGAAGCGAAAAAAAGATAATGAAGAGGAATGGATGAGTCGGAATAGAAAGATGAGAAGGAAGGGGAGGAGGAATAAGAGAAGAAAGAGGAGGAGAAGAAGGAGAAGAAGGAAGAGGAAGAGAAGAAGGAAGAGGAGAAGGAGAGGAGGAATAAGAGCAGGAAGAGGAGGAGAAGAAGAAGAAGGAAGAAGAAGAGAAGAAGGACGAGGAGGAGGAGAAGGAGAAGAAGGAAGAGGAAGAGAAGGAGGAAGAGGAGGAGGAGAAGGGGAGGAGGAATAAGAGTAGGAAGAGGAGGAGAAGAAGGAAAAGAAGGAAGAGGAAGAGAAGATGGAAGAGGAGGAGAAGGAGAGGAGGAATAAGAGTAGAAAGAGGAGGAGAAGAAGGAGAAGGAAGAGGAAGAGAAGAATGAAGAGTAGGAGGAGAAGGAGAGGAGGAATATGAGTAGAAAGAGGAGAAGAAGGAGAAGAAGGAAGAGGAAGAGAAGAAGGAAGAGAAGGAGGGGAAGGAGAGGAGGAATATGAGTAGAAAGAGGAGGAGAAGAAGGAGAAGAAGGAAGAGGAAGAGAAGGAGGACGAGGAGGAGGAGGAGGGGAGGAGGAATAAGAGTAGAAAGAGGAGAAGAAGGAAGAGGGAGAGAAGAAGGAAGAGGAGGAGGAGAAGGAGAGGAGGAATATGAGAAGGGAAAAAAGAAGAGGAGGGGGTTAATGAGATAGAAAATGAGGAGGAAAGGGAGGAAGACGAGAAAGAGGTGAGCCGGAAGAGGAAGAGGAGCAGGAACGAAGAGGAAGAAATGAATTGGAAGAGAAAGAGGTGAAGCGGAAAAGGAAGAGGTGAGGCGGAAGAGGAGGAGGAGAAGAAGAAGCAAGTTAGAGAAAAGGACGATGATGAAGAAGAGGAGGAGGAGGAGGAAGAGGAAGAGAAGGAGAAGGAGGGTGAGGACGAAACGAGGCAGAAAAAGAAGAAGTGGGAGTGAAAAGGAGGAGGAAGAGGAGGTGAAGGAGGAGGAAGAGGAGGTGAAGGAGAAGGAGGAGGAGGAGGAGGAGGAGGAAGATGAGAAAGAGGAGGCAAGGAGTGAAAAGGGGAGGAGGAAAATGAGGATGAAGAGAAGGAGGAGTTGGAGGTGAGGAGGAGGAAGAAAAGGAGAGGAAGGGAGGATGAAGAAGAGGAGGAGGAGGAAGAAGAGAAAGAGGAGGAGGAAGAAGAAGCAAACGGGAATGATAATGGGATAAGAATAACTCGGAGAAGAAAGAGGAGGAGGAGGAGGAGGAAGAAGATGGAGGAAGAGAGGAGGAGGAGGAGGAGATGAAGTAGAAGAGGAAGAAGGGGAGGAGGAGGAGGAGGAGGAGGAGGAGGAGGAGGAGGAGGAGGAGGAGGAGGAGGAGGAGGAGGAGGAGGAGGAGGAGGAGGAGGAGGAGGAGGAGGAGGAAGGCGAGAGGGCGGGAGATGGCGCGATCCGTGTGCCAAGTGGCCGGGCCGCGGTCTGTCTGGCCAGAGATGATGACAAGATACGTCTCCGAGGATGTTCCCAGCGTGAAATTATATGTCCAGACGGGAGACGTGAAGTTTGGCTCCTCACGGTGCAAGGAGAGGATGTTGCTCGTTATTATTTCAGGCCAGCTATGGTCTTGTTTATCCAAAATACCCAAAATCATTGGCGTGTCTCCCAACCCCAAAAGGAAAGAGAGAGAGAGAGAGAGAGAGAGAGAGAGAGAGAGAGAGAGAGAGAGAGAGAGAGAGAGAGAGAGAAAGAGAGAGAGGTCATTCTATTCCGAGTTGATTCTTCAGCTGATTAAAATCGTCTGACAACACAATATAAGATGTGGAAAATGGTGATACTGGATTATAAGAGGCTAAGGGGCATTATTTAACTCCCAAAACTTCAGCCTCTCTCTCTCTCTCTCTCTCTCTCTCTCTCTCTCTCTCTCTCTCTCTCTCTCTCTCTCTCTCTCTCTCTCTCTCTCTCTCTCTCTCTCTCTCTCTCTCTCTCTCTCTCTCTCTCTCTCTCTCTCTCTCTTCACGCTTCCATTATCGTCTCCCCTTTATCCCATCCATCTTTCGTTCACTCTCTCTCCTGTCCTCCTCTCTCTCCTTCCTCTATCCTCAAGAGAATCCCCGTGTAGGATATGGACTCCATAAGTTTAATGCAGTCAATATTTCAACAACTTAAGTGACAGCTCTACGGCCCCGAGTCACGCAGCATTCTGATACGGGTGAAGAACAATCTTCACTCAAAACGAAAATTATCTCTTTCATCTTTCACTGTCCCTTTTTATATTTTTTCTTTAACATCTCTATAAGATTACGTCTCTTCGAACGCGATATTGCACTCCGAGGATAGAAGCGATGGAGATGCTCATACATTTCCACTCCTTTCTGTCCAACACTAAAGCTCCCGCCTCCTCCATGTCTAATTCCTTCCTCTCCACGCACTCTCTTAACTTTTTTACATTCTGTCCTTAAATATTCTTTCCTCTGGTCCTCGGAAGCCTATTTTCATTGCCAACTTGTCCTTTCTAATTGTACTCATATGTCCAAGTACCAAATCTATGGACATTTTCCCATGTAGCTTACTCATCGTAATTAAACGTCTCTTTAGTATCTTGCCCGTTTCCCTCAATCTACACATTCACCTCCAATAGGTTGTCCTTACCACCTCTTTTCATAGCACCCACTCTAATGTTCACAACACTGAACTACTTTAACTTGAGCCCTCTCCATATTTGTTCCAATTATCAACACCAACTTTTTTCATTTCTTTCTCAATATTACATCTCTTGTGCTACTCAACATTTTGTAGCAAAACTCATTCCAAACACCTAAACACTTCTTTTTACAAATTAGTTCTTTTGCCCAAAACTTAGACTATTTTCCATTTCCTGTTCTCCTCACCTCACCTCGTTCACCCTTAACCTTCTCTCATTTCTTTCTAAACGTTATAGCCCACTTCCTGTAACGCCTTTTCGTTGTTTCCCATCATCACTACATCGCCATCGAACATCACGTGATTCAGCCTTCTCTTTTCCCTCTGAACCTCATCTTATATTCATGTGTTTTTATATATATATATATATATATATATATATATATATTATATATATATACATATATACATATACATATATATATATAATATATACATATGTATATATATATACATATATATATACATATATATATACATATGTATATACATATGTATATACATATGTATATACATATATATATATGTATATATATATGTATGCAAGGTAACCACTTAAGAAAATAAACAAACGGATCAGAGCGCTTTCGTATATTACATCTTCTGTGTAAATTACAAAGAAAGAGGGTACAGCAAACATAATATAGTAGGACAATAGTATAAGGAACTCACTATTGTCCTACTATATTATGTTTGCTGTACCCTCTTTCTTTGTAATTTACACTGAAGATGTAATATACGAAAGCGCTCTGCTCCGTTTGTTTATTTTCTTAAGTGGTTACCTTGCATTTATAAAACACACGTTCCTAGTGTTCTTATTGCATATATATGTATGTATGTAT
Source organism: Oratosquilla oratoria (assembly GCF_046742065.1). Taxonomy (NCBI): domain Eukaryota; kingdom Metazoa; phylum Arthropoda; class Malacostraca; order Stomatopoda; family Squillidae; genus Oratosquilla; species Oratosquilla oratoria. Next base: position 31,070,626 of record NC_134797.1, read on the forward strand.
ACATGTATATATATATATATATATACATATATATATATATATATATATATATATATATGTGTGTGTGTGTGTGTGTGTGTGTGTGTGTGTGTGTGTGTGTGTGTGTGTGTGTGTGTGTGTATGTGTGTACATATATATACATATAAGTATATATACATATATACATATATTATATATATATACATATACTTATATAGATATTTATTTAAGTATACATACATATATACACACACATATATATATGTACATATATACATATATATACATATATATGTAAATACTCATATATATATATGTATATATACATATGTATATATACATATATATATATATATATATATATGTATATACATATATATATACATATATACATATGTATATATACATATATATACATATATACATATGTATATATACAGATATATATATATATATATATATACATATACATATATACATACATATACATACATATATGTATATATAATATGCTATATACGTATATATGTATATATAATATATGTATATGTAAATATATGTATATATATATATGTATATATATATATGTACATATATACATATGTATATATATATATATATTATATATATGTATACTGTGTATATATATATATATATGTATATGTATATATATATATATATATATATATATATATATATATATATATATACCATCATGATATATACTACGTAAACCCAAATTTATTTTTGCTTCTCCAGCACCTTTTTCAAATTGTTTGAAATTTAGCAAATTGAACAATTGGTATTCATATATCAAAGTGTAAACTCTGGATTAAATACATCACAACTCGCCTTTCTGTTATGTTGTTATAAATTCTGTAATATTGTTGTTCAATTTAATATTCATTTTGTGATCAAACTGGATAAATATTCCAATGTTATTTTGGATCCTGAGCTACAAATTTGTTTACTTTCGAAAAAGAACTTTTTTTTTCCAGATCAGAAATATATTAATCAATTTCTCTTTTGATTTTAAACAATTTACTAAAACGTTTTGCTATATACTGCATGCAAAACAATGTAGAGCATTTTCTTGTTTTAGATGAATATCTCGTAACATATTTTCATAAGTACTTATAGATATCATACCAACTTATTTGTTTGATAACAATATACATAATTTCTTATACATTCAATTCATCTCATTCAAAAATAATATTAAAAGTAAAGTACGACAAAAGGCTAAGTGTGAAAATTTAATCTAGCTAATTTTTTCCTCCTCTTTTTCGCTTTCTTTTTATTCAATTTCCACCGTGCACTCTTCTAAAAATGTTAATTGAGCTGATATCTCTATAATTATTGCATTCCCTCTTGTCCTTTTATTCTTACATGTGGGCAATGGAAACATTCTCTTTCTTTTATACATACGCATCAACTGGTATTTTCCAGGAAAGAGAGAGGCTGGTCAAGCCTCCTTCAGAGAATTAAGCATCCTCAGAGAGGAAGCGAGAGAAAATATTTGAGAAGGAAATGCTGCTGAGCTAAGTGAAATTTGGTATAAGATCCTTGCCCAACGAATGGTTCATACGAATTCTCCTATTTCGAACGTCACCAATGATATTTTTTCTTTCGTTTTCTCCTTTTTTTTTAGTGTTGGAAATGGAGGAACGAATAGCTCCTGGTGCTGCTGACGCGCACGTTCAATGGTCGTCTCAAACGACATGACGTCACATGTCGTACAATAACTTTAACCAATCCCCGACGTCCCATTTCCTTTCCCGCCTGATCTCGCTCCTCCCCAATCCCACACTCACATTTCCCCCAACTATATCCCCCCCCGCATCTTCTCCCCAACATTCTGTAAACCGTACCAAGTTTCCTCCCCACATCCTAACCCTCACCCACACCCTCTTCCCTCTGCTGTCGTCCACAGCATCCCGTTAGTTTCTTACCGAACTCAGCTTTCCACACAAAGTATAAGCACATATATTCGAGTCAGTCAGAAAGGTTGTATACACAGGGGGGATGGGTAAGCACAGGAGACGTGAAAATAGGACACTCACAGGGAAGATACACAAAACAAGTTTATTTAAAAAAAAAATAAAACAAACATGAAATACAAAGAGAAATGACACGATTGATATGGCACAAAGAAAGACGCGCAGTGAAACGACAAGCACTGAAGACACACATGGATGACAGACACAAGCTGAACATATATGTTGGACAAAGAAGCGACATATGTACACAGATAAGAGGACACCCACTTCAAGACGTGAAAGAAAGGACACTTTTGGGAGGACACTTGGAGAGAACCCACACAAGAAGAAGAGTTAGTAAAAACGTTTACAGACACATGCCCCCTTTTGAAAATTGGAATAACACTTCCGTAGACTTTCTTTGATCACGTCTTCACAAATTGTCGAGGACTTATATGTATGTGTGTGTGTGTGCTCTCGTGAATTTTAAGTTAGACGTGGTATTTGAGAAGTAAAGGACAGGACACCACAAGCGTGGTTCCTTCCATGTATACTATAATTAGAAAAGACAATAAGGTACGTGTATAAAAACACGAATTTTACACACACACGCCTAACAACGAACACACATATGTACAAACACATCTTCGCATATATATACACATCCATGTATACATACATGCATTATTTCATATATTTTCACATGCAAACTAACCTTCACCTTCATTTTACAGGTTTCATTAAGGGCGGCATCATTGCTTTCCGCGCATACTATATATATATATATATATATACATATATATATATATATATATATATATATATATATATATATATATGTGTGTGTGTGTGTGTGTGTGTGTGTGTGTGTGTGTGTGTGTATTATATATATACATATATATACATATATATATATATATACACACACACACACATATATATATATATATATATATATGTATATATATATATATATATATATATATATATATATATATGAAAATTGAATAGACACTAAGAAAAATACATTTCTGCTCTTACTTAATGCTTAATGTTATTCACATTTACATAATATGTTATATTTACCTAAGTTTATGTTTCATATTACATACAAGATTAATCAAGCATGCCACGAACCAAAGGAGCAGTAGACCTATCTGAATTTCAGCGAGGTCGTATTGTGGGTTAAAATAAAGGTGAACTTAATGAACGAAAAAATCTGAAAATCTGTCTATACCTCTTTCTACTGTTAATAGTGATCGTACAATTCCCCAGAGTAGGCAAGAATGGTAAAAAATCTCATTCAGGTAGTCCTGATCTTTCAGAAATAACCTTGCGTCTTGTCAAAAGAAATGTCGAAGAGGATCCACGTTCCAAGGTCTCTGACATAGCAACACAAGCTGATGCCAGTCCCAGAACAACTGTCAGGTATCTCCACAAGCTGGGTTACTATGACAGAGCTGCAAGAGGGAAAGCGCTCCTTCGTCCAGCCAATATCAGGGGCAGAAAGGATTGGTGGTGTTGAGATGGTGGAGAGACCTTTTGGATCACTGTCATTTTCTCTGATGAGTCACGATTCGCATTATTTTCTGACAGTGGAAGTGTGTGGGTCTGGAGACTCGGTAGTCAAGAGTTTGACCTCAAAAGACTGCAGCCAACAGTGAAACATTTCAATAATGGCGTGGGGTGCAATTTGGAGTGATGGTCGATCAGAACTTGTAGAGTGTCAAGGAAACATCAATTCAGGTAAAAAAAATTCTATATTAAAGGACTCATTTCAATATTCTCCAATGGTAGAATGATTAAGAATGTCTTCCTATTTATGGAAGATGGAGCTCCTTCTCAAACTGCTCAAGCAACACAAAACTGGTTGAACCAAAGTGGGATCAGGAAACTTTCAAGGCCAAGTCAGTCCCCGGATATGAACCCTATTGACCACTTTTGGGGCATATCAGACCGACAACTTGGCAAAAAGAACAGGAAACCATCTTCAAATTCCGAACCTTTAGGATTACTACGGGAAACATGGCAAGAAATCCCTCAAGATGATATTCGTGAAGTAATCAATAGCATGCCTAGAATGGTCCTTCTATTGAAAAAAAGCAAAGAGGATGTCAACCAAGTATTAGTTATTCACATTTTGACCTTTTATAAGCACTAATTGAATCAATTGCTTGTTTAATGAATGAAACTATTTCTCTTGGTGTCTATTCAATTCTGTCATGTCTGTATATGTAAATTATATATGTATATGTATATATATAACATATATATGTATATATATATATAATGTATGTGTTTGTGTTTATATATACATTATATATATATACACATATGTATACATATATATATACAGTATATATATATATAATGTATATATATATATGTATACATATATATATATACATGTATATGTATACATATATATGTATATATGTATATATATGTATATATATGTATACATATATATATGTATATATATATGTATACATATATATGTATATATATACATATATGCATATATATATTATATATATATTATATGTATATATATATATATATATATATATATATATATATACATATATATACATATATACACGAGTATACACACCATGGATACAAAATCGAGCTCAGACACCAAATGCACACACAAACAAAAAAGACCTGGGCACACACATACCATTGATATATACAGACACCCAGACACCAAATAAAAGGAAGCACGTACACACACACACACACACACACACACACACATAAACGACATGTGCAGTTTTTTCGCGCAGTACATTCACGAAGAACGAGAACGAAAACCTGTCAGAATTGGCCCACGAACTCACAACTTCGATTCAGTCACCCACGTCACAATGCGCCACACATGCCCTTCCACGTCACTGTGTCACACCCACACCTGATATCACTTCACGCCCTCACGCCCACATTCCTGAGCCCAGGGGTTCTCTACCAGAGGGGGGGGTGCAAAGAATTCCTTCCTGGAAGGAATTTTTGAGGTCTCGAGGACCAGTGGTTTATAGGCTAAAATTTTATGGAATATTTATTTTTCTAAAAACCAAAATTCAGCATATTTTATAATCTACGTAACCTACAGAACATCACACGGGGCTACATAGGGATCACAAAAGTCTTAGGTTCGTTTTTGCCAGCTTTCACGTTTTCGTTTAATCAAAGTGCCGCCTGGCCAATTATTTCTGTGGCCTCCACCCACCTCCCCCGTGATACCCAGACGGTAATTTGGGTGTTAAAGGTCCTTTCGGGTTTACTTACCCACCCCTTCCTTTCCACCTTTCCTTAAGACCACATAGGTCAATCAATCAAAGTACTTATAATAACATTAATGATATTGATGCTAATTATGATAAAAATAATAATGATATTAATGATGATGATAATAATAATAATGATAATAATGATAATAATGATAATAATAATAATGATAATAATAATAATAATAATGATAATAATAATAATATTGTTAATAATAATAACAATAATAATGATAATATTAATATTATAATATCAATAATATCAATATCAATAATAACAATAATGATCAATAATAATAATAATAATAATAATATAAAAAAGATCAATAATAATGATGATAAAAATATCAATAATAATATCAATAATAATAATAATAATATCAATAATGATCAATATCAATATAATAATATCAATAATGATAATAATATCAATAATGATCAATATCAATAATAATATCAATAATGATAATAATAATATCAATAATAATAATATCAATAATATAATAATAATATTAATAATAATAATATAACAATAATATCAATAATCAATAATATCAAATCAGTAATGATGATAATATCAATATTAATAATATCAATTAATAATAATCAATAATATTAATGATAATAATAATGATAATGATGATAATAATAATGATGATAATAATAATGATAATGATAATTATATTAAAAATAATTATTATAGTAACAATAAAGATAATAATGATAATAATAGTAATAATAATAACAATAATAGTAATATTGATACTAATAACAACAATAATAATGATAATAATAATAATAATAATAATAATAATAATAACAATAATAATAATATAATGATAATGATAATAATGATAACAATAATGATAATAATAACAATAAAAACACTCGCGCAGCAGAGTCTAATTTCTTGACTAAACATGACGCTAGGAAGTTCACACCAGGAGACGCTTATCTGCAGACCTGTGTGCTCCGAAGACTCGCCCATATCTCTCTGGTTTCGAACCCGGGTCAACAAACGATTCTCAAATTGAACATACACGCCCACATAGACCCACGCCTTTACGCCCATAGGCAATACATCTTCAGACTCCTACACTATCAAGTGTTCACTCCCAGATTCCCACAAGACTCCACAAATCCCCAATCGGTCCCACTCCCACTCCCTTCCCCCTGTACATCCCCCTACAATCCCACAAGGAGGCCTGTGTCCAAAAGAAACTAGACTCCCATATCCCAACATGTTCACGCATTGTAGGACATACCCCACGGGTGCAATCCCACAAGCAGCCCACGGACACCCACGCTTGCTCCAGAACCCCCAGAGCTCTGTACTCCCACCACACGATGACAGACTCCGTGTTGTGCAGCTGCCAAAGGCTCGCGCGCACACACACACACACACACACACACACACACACACACACACACACACACACACACACACACACACACACACACACACACACACACACACACACACACACACACGCCCGAACGCCCAGACTTTCTGAAAGCCCACCCACCCGCCCGTGTCTCCTGGATGCTGTTGATTTTCCATTTCCTCCCAACAGCGACGATGGCGGTGGGTCTGACTGACGGACTGGCGTTATCTAAGGAGGAGGAGGAAGGAGAGAAGAGGGAGAAGGAGGAAGAGAAGAAAGAGGAGGGAGAGAGGAGGGAGAAGGAGGAAGAGAAGGAGGAGGAGGAAGAGAAGAGGGAGAAGGAGGAAGAGAAGGAGGAAGAGAGGAGGGAGAAGGAGGAAGAGAAGGAGGAGGAGGAGGAGGAAGAGAGGAGGGAGAAGGAGGAAGAGGAGGAGGAAGAGGAGAAGGAGGAAGAGAAGAGGGAGAAGGAGGAAGAGAAGAGGGAGAAGGAGGAAGAGAAGGGGGAGGAGGAAATGGGAAGGGGAGCAAAGGGAGGAGAGAGGAAGGAAGAAAATGAGGAGTTGAAGGAGCCGAGGAGAAGGAGGGAAGAGGAGGAAGAGGAGGAGGAGGAGGAGGAGGAGGAGGAGGAGTAGATAAAGGGTGGAGGAGTAGAGGGAGGACTAGAATGAGGAGTAGGGGGATGAAAAAGGTGGATAAGGAAGGAAAAGAGAGGAGGAAGAGAAGGGAGGAGAAGGAAGAGAAACAAGAGGAAGAGAAGGAAGAGTAGAAAGAGGAGATGAGAGTGGGAAACGATGGAAGAAAGGAAGGAGGAAAAAGGAGGGAGAAAAGAGGAAGAAGGAAGAGGAAAGAAAAGAAAGAGGAGGAGAAGGAGAAAGGAAGAGGAGGAAGGAGGAGGAAAAGGAAAAGAGAGGGAAAGGAGACGGTTAAAGAAGGAATAGAAGGAGTATGGGAAAGAGAAGAAGGAGAAAGAGGCAGAAGAAGAAAAGGACACGAAGTAGGGAAGAAGGAGAGGAGGTGAGAAAGCAGAACGAGAGGAGAAAGAGGACACGACGGGAAAGAGAAGAAAAAGAGAAGAGAGTTGGAGGAGGAATAGAAAAAAAGAGGAGGAGAAACGGGAAAAAGCCAGAGGAGAAAGAGAAAGAAGAAAAAAACAAGGAAACAGAGGAGAGGAGAGGAGGGAAAACGAAGAAGGAAGAGGAAGGGATAGGAGGAGGAGGAGAAGAAGGGAGGAGGAGGGAGGAAGGAGGGCTGTGTATGAGGGGACACGCTCCGGTCATTGGTTGAGAAAACGACTTTCTTCTTTCCTTGTTATTTAGTATTGAAGGCCCGAAGATAAGGAGAGATCAGAAAGAAGCTGCTGACAACGAGGAAAAGAAATAAAAGAAGAAAAGGAAAGGGAAAGTTAAAAGAGAAGAGTAACAGAAGCGAAAGTAAAAGAACAGGAAAAAAAAGGAAGACTGGACGGAGGAGTGATGGATGAAACGCGGTGAAGAGGAGGGGTGAGAAGAAGAGGAGCAGGAAGAGGAAGAGAAGGAAGAGGAGGAGGAGGAGGAGGAGGAGGAGGAGAAAACAGCAAGTGTTCCCGCGTACCCCGGCTCCCCCCAAGAGAGCGCTGTCCTTAACAGCGCTGGCCAGTCCGTCGCTAACTCTCCCGCAATAAAATCTTTATATATCTGTGCGCCGCAGTAGTTTGTATGCTCGGCTGAATACAGCTGATGTAAAGTGCATTTGTGTGCGTGTGTTTGTGTGCGTGTATGTGTGTGTGTGTGTGTGTGTGTGTGTGTGTGTGTGTGTGTGTGTGTGTGTGTGTGTGTGTGTGTGTGTGTGTGTGTGTGTGTGTGTGTGTGTGTGTGTGTGTGTGTGTGTGTGTGTGTGTGTGTGCGTGTATGTGTCCGTGTGTGTTTTGCGTGTGTGTGTGTGTGTGTGTGTGTGTGTGTGTGTGTGTGTGTGTGTGTGTGTGTGTGTGTGTGTGTGTGTGTGTGTGTGTGTGTGTGTGTGTGTGTGTGTGTGTGTGTGTGTGTGTGTGTGTGTGTGCGTGTGTGTTTTTGTGTGTGTGCTAATATATGCCCCGATCTAAGGGTAATGCTGTGACCTTACACTCACACATCTAACTCCTTGCCCACCAGAGTTGGAGTGCCGTCTTGCGATACTAAAAATTCTAGTCTTATTCGGGACTTGAACTCTGATGGCTGAATTTGCGGTCGAGAGCGGTACCACTTAGCTGTCGAGCTTGCGTACATGTATGTTGTTGTTGAGTGGGATAGTGCGTGATAGTAGTCATAGTTTCTAGAGCATAGAAAGACAAAATATTTTCCTTAGATATTAAACGTGCCACGTCAGATGTAGTCTATCAGTCACTTTAACCTTCAACCTTTATCAAATACCTCTATAAATCTTGCGTTGGTTCACATCAAATGACTTCAATATGTTAGGATACAGGTTGAAAATATTTCATTCACCCTCAGCTAAACTCCTTCTTGAAACAATATTGAATCTTCTCGTAACATTGACTGTTGGCCAGTCTATACTTTACCAAAAGCCAATCTTCCCACCTATAATTAGTGTTACACTACTGAGCTCGTTTTCTTTTTTTTATGGAATGCTAATAAGTCTTATCGTCTTGACGTAACATCAATTCTTTCCAGTACCGATGCTCTTTTGTTTCAATTCTGGCTGGCATCATCAGTGACGTCACGTCGCCTGACAGATCCGTAAAGAAGGGAGTCGAGTGAACTATGGCACCTAGCGTCATCATTACGCTCCAGTTTGCCACCGATATACCTTTCCAGACAACTATTTATGCCCCGGCATTAACGTCACGAGCAGGTTGTAAGTTACACCTTCTCAGGAGGTGTTGTAATTCCTGGGACCTTAGATCTAAAGCCCACTAAATATAGGTTGGGTTTGTACCAGACGATGTTGCAAATTGTGACGATTTGTAACCTCATTTTATTTGATTTAAGGGGTTTTTTTCTGGGTAACACCAGCTGGTATGAGTTAAAGATACGATGAATATATAGATCAAATCTTTAACATAGTGATTATTAACAATTATCTAAGACAGTGATCCTAATCATTTATCTGCCATAAATCTATCACCAATCATCTGCCCTTTACTTCATTATTACCATAAAGAAATGCATACCCGACAGAAATACACATACCCTCCCCAATCCCCTTATTTATGCACAACAACTTTAACATTTAAATTCCGCCCAAAATAGATTTTGACCTAGAAAGAAAATAATACATTCCACTCATGTATATGAAATAGAATTTGCCAAATGTAGTGCATCATAAAATTAATGTTAAATTTCAGGAGTGACATATTTACCGACTTATTGGAATTAGTAAATTTCTTCAGGGATAAACCAGAGTATCTGTAGTTATCAGGTGATATCAAAGTCGTTAATTTTGCCCTAGGTCCACGGACAGCCTGGGTAAGTGGCTATCCCCAGCCACTTACCCAGCAGAATATGCCTGCACCGTTTATAAGCCCAATTGTAATTATTCATTCTGTGTTATACTATCCTTTTTTATCATTTACATGTTTGGTCTGCTTTGTTAAATAGTGTTCTATATTTGAAGGGTGTATGTGTTTTATATGTACGCTGCTCTTTGGTTGTTTAGATGAAAATGGAGATTTCTTGTTCTTGGGCGTTCGAGTGATTGCCCGCGTGTTTTCTCACAGAAAGGTGCCTCCATTGTTTAAGTTCACAAAAACACTTCCCTCTTCAACCCACTACTCTCTCTCTCTCCATCCCTTTTCTCTTTCTGTCCTAGTGAGCCGCTCTTTTTTCTATACCCAAAGAAGTTCTACCCTCTCTCTCACCGATTCTCCTTCCTGTCTTTTCTATCTCAAACTTCTCTTCCTTCTTCCATTCCATCTTCTGAATTCTATCAGTCATTATTCTTTCCGTTTTCTTTCATTTTCTCTCTCCTCCTCTTATATTGTTTTCTTTCTGTTTCTTCTACTCAATTCATAGATTATTTTTCATCCCGTATATCTTTGTTTTCATTTCTTGAATTATCTTTCTTGCTCATTTTGTATCTCATATCTTCATTCACTCTTTCTCCTTCCCTTCTCTTCTTCCAACTTTTCTCCATTTTTTCTTTTCTCCGTCATACATTTTCTCTTCCTCATTTCCTTTATTTCTCTCCCCTTTTCTCTCTTTTTCCCATTTTTTATATCTCTTGTCCCTTTAATATATTGCCCCATTATTCCGCTCCACATGCATATGTACATATAAACACCCTCATTCCTCGATTCTTTCTACTCTGTCCTTATTCCCTTCCCTCATTTTCTCCTCATCACTCCTTCTTTACACCCAATTCCTCATCAATTTTCTTTATAATTTCCCTTTTGGTAAATTAAAAGACAAAATCATGAACGTTTGAACACGGAACATCAGACTGAGGGGCAGAGAGTTTGAATTCCTGCGTGATCATCTCTATAAAACAATTTCTCTTATATCTCCTCTTTTCGTCTCCTCTTTTTTATCATCAAGCTAAGAGAAGCAAAAAAAAAAAGAGTGGGAAGAGAGTAAATAATATAGATTGTTCATTGGCAAAGCTTACCCACGTTCCTCAGACATCGTTGAATCGTAAACATGAAAGAAATGTATAGGGGAAAAGAAAGGAGGAATATAAAAATACACACACACACACGTAAAGATAAAAAGGATCAATATCTCATACGTGAACAAATTACAAAACAAATTAATCAAGTCATTTTTGTAACAACTGACGAACACAGAAGAAGAATAAAAGGTACATCAAAACATGAGAACGCAATCACACAGAAAGGAAAATGTGTCAACGATATCCTAAAATTGTTCAAATTATAGCAACAACGAAAAAAATAACCAGACACTTTTCGTAACAACAGATAAATATTGAATGGGAAGCAATAAATTATCAGGAGTTTTTCTCCATTTTCTCTCTTCTGCCATACGGCAGAATTCTTCTCCCTCTCTCTTTCTCCTCACATATCATTCCCCCCCACTCCTTTCATTCATGCACAACAACCTTCCTCCAGATTTTCAATATTTCATCAACTCTGATATGAGCAGGGGAGAGAAATGTCAGTTCAACTCTACGACATTCTTTTTCTTCCTTTTATTTTCTTCCCTCCCTCTCTCTCTCTCTCTCTCTCTCTCTCTCTCTCTCTCTCTCTCTCTCTCTCTCTCTCTCTCTCTCTCTCTCTCTCTCTCCCTTCCCATCTTAATCCCTCGTGACAGTTTTTAGCAATTTATGTTGTCATGTGGGGAGACAACGTCTTACCGTGGTTACCCTTCTTCGAAAGTATTTTCTCTTTTTCTTCTCTTCCTCTCCTTCGTCTTCTCCCTTGATTATTCTCTCTCCACCGAAATTGCAGAATAGCTGCAGACGGGCAAAAACCCGCACGTGATAGCCTAGTCTACGTTATTATAAAGAAAAGCTACAAGCCAATCAGTCAGTCAGTGTGTCACAGTGTTGGGAAGCGGTAAGAAGGGCCGCGAAGGATATGACTTTTGTATCAGGGGAGAGGAGGGGTTCAGTTTTAATAGTTAACGTCAAAAGACTCCCACAATTCGCCCTTTCCAGTGTCGAAGTGCAAGACCTGCACAGAATCCTTGAAGACAAACAGAGCTAGAATTGTTTTTGTTCCTATCATCCATAATATTATCATTATCATTATCAATATCAGTATTTTCCTTGCTATCATCGTGGTCATCACTATAATCATATTTATATATACATGTATTCATACGTATGTACATATATATGTACATATATATATATATATATATATATATATATATATACAAATATATACATATATATATATATGTATATATATATATATATATATACATATAAATATACACATCTATTATAAATATATATACATATTATATATATATATATATATATATATATATGAAACTGTTGAACAAAAACACCTAAAACTGTTCAACAGTTTTCACACTGTTACATCAAGAATAGCAATTGTCGGCACACATCAGCGCATTTCAATTTCTTGACACTATGGATGATTTCGTTCATAATCTGAACCACGAAGAAAAGGAGTCTTTTCATAAACTGAGGAACCTTCATTTGAAGATAGTCAAATCTATCAGCGCAGGTGACTTCAACCGAAATTGACTTTGCGAGAACCTGTGCCCCAGAAATATATATATATATTTATATATATATATATGTATATATATATATGTATATGTATATATATGTATATATATATATGCGCGACGGTCATAAAAATTGTCTGATTGATGTCGCTGTTCACTAGCAAATTTCTCATATTTATATACATACATATATATATATATATATATATATATATATATATATATATATATACTCTACTCGTCTCATATCCTGTTTTACTCTTTCTCCTCCCCTTCCAACTTTTCTCCATTTTTTCTTCCTTTTTCCTCCGTCATGATATTTCTCTTCCTCACTTCCTTTAACCTTATATATATATATATATATATATATATATATATATATATATATATACATATATATATATATATATATATATATATATATATATATATATATATACTGGCTTTAGAGGGTTCGAACCGACTAATACTGAACTTTTGCCCCCAGATGCTTGCGCACCCTCCCGCTCGGCCACCACGATACCATATTATCATCAATATTACCATTTTCACTATTATTACTGGTAACGCTATTAGCATTACTAAAATGATTAATCAAGATTACTGTTATTATAAATATCATCATTAACCCTACCTGGATCCTTGCCAATGATATCATTCCTTAGTCTTATAGTTTTTTTTGTTTTTTTTTTTTTGCTATTATTGATGCTACTGCAAACAATACTGGCGGTAGTGGTAGTAGTGACTGTGATAGTGATTGTGGTGGTGGTTGTGGTGATGGTGATGGTGGTAGTGGTTAAGGGAGCTAGTGGTGGTAATGGTGGTGGAAGTTAGTGGTGGTGGTTATTGTGGTAGCGGTGATAACGGAGCTCATGGTAGTAGTGATGGTAGGACTTGGTGTCGGTGATGTTGAGGTTTGGGGCGATGTTGGTGTCGACGTGGGACAGAGCCACAGCAGTCCCTCTCTACATGACCCCTTCCGTTCCGGGTGCCCCTTTCCCTCTTCTCCCTCCTGACGTCAGACTATTTCATTCAAGGCGTTTCCTCGGCGCCGAAAGGGGGGGGGATACGCCCTGCCTCAATGAGTCCCTTCCCTACAAGGTGGCACTTTTTCTTTTGCTCATCCTGACGCCAGACTATTTAATTCATGCCCGTGGCACCCCGTTGGCTGCCAAGAGGTCACTAATCAATTCTCCGAAGCCTTTGAGTTCCATTGTGAGGAACTTCATGATTACAGACTTCCCGAAGAAGAAGAAGAAGAAGAAGAAGACGTCTCTTTGACAGAAGCCCTCCACGAAAGAGGCGCTCGAGAGCAAAGTTAGCATTCATGAACACCTGAGTTATGTCTCCCTGTTCAAAGGCCACCAATTCAACTTCTTCAATCCAGAAACGCAGGTTGGAGTATGAAATCTCGAATCCCAAACCCTGACACAGGTTGATTCTACTCCACAATTAGAGCATGAGGTTTAATATGCAAAAAATAAATAGTAACTAATGATAATACTAACCTTTTTACCCACGATCTTACACTCTACACTCCCACATGGAGCTGATACTTCCATTTGATTCAGCTAAGACAGACCCTTTGGCTAAACCTAGTCTCAATCCACTCGCAACCTAATTGAAGCCGCCTGGCATTTGCAATACACCAGGCGTCACCGTGTTGAAAGGTTGAAAAGATGTTAGGTAACCTTGACGTACCCCTTTACTTATGTAGTGCTGTTCTTTATCCTCCTGGAGATCACTTCAACATTAAAAAGAATCTTTAAATATACACCAACTGACATTAGTTTTTGGTTTGTGGTACAACTTATGGACTTCTGTTGGCCACTAGAGATCATTAGATAGCAAGATGAGAGCCAGTTTACATTTAACAGACAAAATGGGATATTTGAACATTAAGCCAGACAATTTCATTCGGCCAAGAGGGACCTCTGGCCGATAAGGAGTCAGTCAACAGTCTTCTACCTGATGTCGAACGATTTTATTCACCTGAAGGCTTCCTCCTCTCCAACGGAAGGATTAAGAGTTAAACAACACGGTTAAGACTTTTAAAGGTTTCATTCTGGCTGATACCAAATTATTGTATTCAGCTTAGACGAACTCAGGTCCAACTTATGTATTAATTCATCTTATCTTGTTTCATTTTACACTAAATGAAGACCCCGATTTTATCCTGAACCTACCTTCCCTCCCTCCAGTAGAATTAAATCAAGTCCCTCACCGGAACAAAATCAATTATTGACATCTGCGTGTCGAGCGCTAAAGAGGTGAGGTACTTAACGGCCCTTATAGCTTCTAGACCAATGGTTCACAGCCTGTGGCCCATGAAGACCCTAAGGGGCTGATGGGCAGGGGGGCAAAGGGAACACAGACCAAAAAACTGGTAGGAGTTGGTGGATGCCAAACGATTTTATTCAACGTTAAATTCATCCCCTGTTGGCGAAGAAACAGAATTACATAAATCTGGTATATGCCAAAGAAAACATGTCAAGAAGTAGCGATTTAAGCAGTGGACCCTGTTGGCGAAGAAACAGAATTACATAAATCTGGAGTATCTGCCAAAGAAAACATGTCAAGAAGTAGCGGTTTAAGCAGTGGACCCTGTTGGCGAAGAAACAGAATTACATAAATCTGGAGTACATGCCAAAGAAAACGTGTTAAGAAGTAGCGGTTTAAGCAGTGTACCCTGTTGGCGAAGAAACAGAATTACATAAATCTGGAGTATATACCAAAGAAAACGTGTTAAGAAGTAGCGGTTTCAGCAGTGGACCAGTAACTCGGAACAGAAAGCAACTAATGGCATTTTTTTCTACAGATAGGGATCAGAAAACTTGACACATTTTTATTACGAAGGCTACGTTTTCAGAAAAGAGGCCGTTTTTCTTTCCTTCTTTTATGAATAACTTAAAAGTAACTGGAAGTGTCTCTTCTGCAGATTGGGGTCAGACTCCCCACAATTTTCTTACCTCCAAAGCTTCAGCTTTAGAAAGAGGAAGTTTTTTCTTTCTTCATGAGTAACTTTTAGTTTTCAAACTCTTTATTGGCAAAGGTCCAGACAACTCGAGATTTGTATAAGAAAGGGAGGATGTGGAACAAGAGAAGAGCTAGGATGAAAAGAATATATATACATATACATAAGATGCAAAGGAGTTACTGATACCACGAAAAATTAATAAATAAATATATGAATAAATGAATAAAAAAATTGAATAAATAAATGAATAGATAAATAAAAAAATAAGCAAATAATTAAATAAACTGATCAATAAAACGATCTCCGAGGAAAAGAAATAGTTTAGACAATTCGATACTGCAATTGATTTCACACATATCTTATTCTGGTAGACTCTGAGTCCTGCACTGAAGGGCCTGAGGTAATTTCAAATAAAACCTCGCTAAAAAAAAAAAAAAAAAATCAGATTTTTTTTTTGTCCGTTCTGCTACTCCTCTTAAACTTCTTTACCACATCTATAACTTCCTCTTGGTTGCGATATTGTGCCCAAATGTAAAAACACTTTTTTATAGAAAATACTAGGATGATTAATCTTATCTATACTGTCCTGGCTAACATAAGACGATTTTATCTAGTTGAAGATGAATCACCGTAAGGAGGTTTCTGAAAACTATCTTCCCTGACCACGTGATCACGATGTCGCACTTTATAGATTCTGTTCTGGCTAAAATCAG
>NC_134797.1:31092076-31097076 GCF_046742065.1 Oratosquilla oratoria
CTGTTGAATAATCATTTTGCAATTCGTAAATCTAGTGAGGTTTGAAACTCTTCATTATCTGATTTACATAATGCAACGAATCCATCACCACAGAGCACTCCTCCAATTGAATAAAATCATCCAGTCTAAACCATTCACTCCAACTGATTTCCCTAAAGTTAACTTGGACAGACTACCTTTCCCACCAACGTACCTGTCTATTCGACTGTCGTTTATCAGTCCACTTGCCTGACTAATTCTCTTAATATATTCTTATCGTCCTATATATCAGCCTGACCATCTTACTTTCCTATAGCTGTCAGCCTAGGCTTACGTATGTCTGCCTATCCCTGCCTGACTGACTGACTGTCTGCCTGATTGTCTGCCTGCCGTACATCCTTGGCAGCCTACTCGTCAACATATCCAAGCGTATACCTGTCGCCCCATGTCTGCTCGAGCAGTCTGCCTGTTCAACCTGCCTGCCTGACTGACTGACTGTCTGCCTGATTGTCTGCCTGCCCTACATCCTTGGCAGCCTACTCGTCAACATATCCAAGCGTATACCTGTCCCCCTATGTCTGCTCGAGCAGTCTGCCTGTTCAACCTGCCTGCCTGACTGCCTGACTGCCTGCCAACCTACCCGGCCTGCACGAGGCCAAGTAGGAGGCAGGGAGGGATGCCAGAACAAGCACCCGTCGGCCCTCGGGTAATCGATAACGGTGGAGCCAAGGAAGGGCGCTTGGTCAAGATCGACCTTCGAGACGGACTCGAGGCGAAACGAGGCCTCGACAGATCGAGACACCACCCTGTCTCGAACCCCCCTTTACTGAATAAAGCCGTTTGATATTAGATGAAAATAATTATACAAAAAAATGAGTCACTGTATTCTAAGAATTACTTCGAATCTCGACGATCCGAGGGAGAGACTGGGACGTGATTGCTTGAGAGTGGAGGTGGGGGGAGGAGAGGAGGGAGGAGGAGGGGGGAAGGGGAGTGGGGGGAGAGAGAAGTAAACAAAAGACGATCGGAGGGAGCAGGAAAAGGGGGAGTCTCGATGAGTGGCATGGAGGAGGGATTAGAGGATGGAATATGGGAGTGGGTAGAGAAAGGGTTGGCTAGGGAGTGAGGAGTATTAGTTGAAGATGAGATGATGAAAAGAGGCACTAAGGAATGAAATGAAAATGAGCTCATTTTTACCATACTAAGATAGAAATTTCACCAGGATTATAAGATTGTATGAAACATGATTTCGTGTTAATGGTTTTATTTTGAAAGTGTTTTTGACATAAATAAATAGATTAATTAATTAACTAATTGATAAAGAGAAAAATAATTATTCCGTTGGCAAATATAGGCTTTCGCCCGTTTTCCCATTTGCCAGATTTGCCAGATTAGACTATCTTAGCGATTAGACGCTACCAAAACTTTTCATTTATGAGAAATTAACATCAATATGGCACCACTGTAATGATAAAAACAAAGTAAATAAGTCACTAAAAAGGCAAATAGAAATTGTGATATATTTCGTGTAGCACGAGTATATAAGCTCCAATATCTCAAAAAAAGGACTCATAATTTCTGGCAATTATAGGTTGAAGCGATTCTACTTACTCTTAAAAAAATCTAATCTATTAGAATAGTATTTCAATTCTGTAACAATTTTAATATGTATCACATGATTTTTCTTGTATATAAATAACGTAAGACTATAACAACGAAATATCCTTATCTAAACGTAAATTAATAATTATTCAATATTTTTTTCCAATCACATATAAAAAACTCACCTACCTCTTTAATAACTCATATCTTAATGATATATTCAAAATTACAATTAAAAACTAATCAACAACAAGAAAAGAAGTTTTCTTATGTTGTTCCTTGCAAGTAATCATGAAGGATCCCACATGGCCTTCACGATCACTTCGTCAACCTTGTGTGTGTGTGTGTGTGTGTGTGTGTGTGTGTGTGTGTGTGTGTGTGTGTGTGTGTGTGTGTGTGTGTGTGTGTGTGTGTGTGTGTGTGTGTGTGTGTGTGTGTGTGTGTGTGTGTGTGTGTGTGTGTTGGTGTGTGTTGGTGTGTGTTGGTGTGTGTGTTGTGTGTGTTGGTGTGTGTGTGTGTGTGTGTGTGTGTGTTGGTGTGTGTGTTGGTGTGTGTGTTGGTGTGTGTGTGTTGGTGTGTGTGTGTTTGTGTGTGTGTGTTGGTGTGTGTGTGTTGGTGTGTGTGTTGATGTGTGTGTTGGTGTGTGTGTTGGTGTGTGTGTTGGTGTGTGTGTTGGTGTGTGTGTGTGTGTGTGTGTGTGTGTGTGTGTGTGTGTGTGTGTGTGTGTGTGTGTGTGTGTGTGTGTGTGTGTGTGTGTGTGTGTGTGTGTGTGAAATAAACTGAGGAAAAAGCGAAGGTCAGAGAAAGATTAACAAACCGGAAAGGGGGCGGGGAAAAGAGTTAAAAGAGGGAGAAAGAGAGAGAGAGAGACGAGAGAGAGAGAGAGAGAGAGAGAGAGAGAGAGAGAGAGAGAGAGAGAGAGAGAGAGAGAGAGAGAGAGAGAGAGAGAGAGAGAGAGAGAGAGAGAGAGAGAGAGAGAGAGAGAGAGTCGGATAACTAGACACGTGGAAAGAGGCCGACTCTGTGTAGGTCCCGTTTCCGCCGGTACTTCAAGAGGGAGAGGGAGGGAGGAAGGAGAAAAGAAGAAAGGGATCAAGATAGGGAGGGAAAGAGAAAGGAAGGGGAGAATATACAGACAGAGGCGGGAGGAGGAAAGGAAGAGAGGGAGGGAGGAAAAAGAAAAGAAGGATCGAGATAGGAAGGGAAAGAGAAAGGAAGGGGAGAATATACAGATAGAGACGAGAGGAGGAGGAAAGCAAGGGAGGGAAGGAGGAAGGAAAGAAGGAAGAAGAAACGAAAGAAGGTAGGAATGAAGAAGGATAGAAGGGAGAACGGAAGGAAGAAAGGAAAAAGTAAGAAAAGGAAGAAGCAAAGAAGAATGAAGGAAGAAGTAATGAAATAAGAAAGAAGAAAGAAGGAAGAAGGAATGAAGATGGAAGGAAAGATACAAGATAGGAAGGAATATGGAAGAGGAAAGGAGGAAAAATGAAAGATAGAAGGTAAGAAGGAAGAAATGAAGGAAATGAAAAGGTAAGAAGGTTAAAAAAGAAGGAAGGAAGAAGAAAGGAACAATAGAAGGTAACAAGGGAAGAAGGAAGAAAGGGAAGGAAGAAAGACGGTAAGAAGGAAGGAAGGAAGGAAGGAAGGAAGGGAAGAAGGAAGGAAGAAGAGAAAAAGGGAGAACGGAGGAAAGTGAAGGAAGAGAGAAGGTAGGAAGGGAAAAGAGAATGAAGGAGAGAGGTAAGGAAGAATAGGAAGTAAGAAGGAAGGAAAGAAGAAAGGAAAGGAAGAAAGGAGGAAGAAAGAAGGAAGAAAGGGAGTATGGAAGGAGGGGATAAAAGAGAAACGAGGAGAGGAAAGGAGGGATGGAGGGAGGGATGGAGGGAGGGATGGAGGGAGAGAGAAAGTACGAAAAAGATAAAGAAGAAAAGAAGGAAAGAAGAAATGAAGGACGAAAGGTGTGACAGGAGGAAGTAAATAAGGAAGAAATAAGAATTAAAGAAAGAAAGAAAAGAGTAAAGGTATTAAGAAAGGTAGAAAAAACAGTAAGGAAGGAAGGAAGGAAAGAAGAAAAGAAGGGGAAAATGAAAGAACGAAAGAGCAAAATAAGGAAAAAAGAAAGAGAAAGGTAAGAAGGAAGGAAAAGGAAGGGAAGAGGAAAATAAGAGAGAATACTCTTTCCCTCCCACTCCCACGAAGTGGTAAGTGAGAAACCCCAGCTAGGCCAAGCCCTACCAGTTGCGGCAAGCCTCTCTCTCTCTCTCTCTCTCTCTCTCTCTCTCTCTCTCTCTCTCTCTCTCTCTCGCTCTCTCTCTCGCTCTCTCTCTCTCTCTCTCTCTCTCTCTCTCTCTCTCTCTCTCTCTCTCTCTCTCTCTCTCTCTCTCTCTCTCTCTCTCTCTCTCTCTCTCTCTCTCTCTCTCTCTCTCTCTTTTCTTTTCTTTTTTTTAGGCCGATGTTTGAGTCGCCTCCCCGCCTGGCCAGGACTGTCGGGAACCAACGCAAGAAACACGCACGGGGTCCCGGGAATCAAACTCACGACCACCTGTTCATGAGTTCGACCCGGTATCCACTGAGCTTTTAAGAAAGAATGCAAGGAAAAAAGAAAGGAGGAAACGTGGGGAGGGAGGAAGTGAATAAGACATAAAGAATGAAAGAAAAGAAAGTAGAAAAAAGAAACGAAGAAAGAAAAAGAATAAAAGAGAGAAGGAAGACAGAAAAAAGAGAAAAATAAAAAAGACACAAAGGGAATAAAGGAGATAAGGAAGAAAGACAGAAAGAGGAAAAGAAATAAAGAATAAGAAATTAGAAAAAGGAGCAAAGGAGGGAGGTAAAGAAAAAGTAAACAAAGGGAATAAAGGAGATGAGGAAGAAAGACAGAAAGAGGAAAAGAAATAAGAAAAAGGAGAAAAGGAGGAAGAAAAGGAGGGAGGGAAGGTGGGAAGCCAAGCCAGGACAAAGCTGGCTCCCCTTGAACCTAAGGCGGTGAGCAGTCTTCCCCTTGATTGGCATCACAACCGATCTTGGAGCCTTAGTAAGGAGAAAGACTTTTTAAGGACTATGACCCTTATGCTCGGAGGAATTAAGGTCCATAACTGCGGCACGTCTGCTGATGTGTAATGGCCTAGTTACTGGATAATTGGTCTATGACAGTGACTATGGGTCCTCTTTTCATTTATTTGATCTCATTTCAATTCATTTTATCTGTTTGTTTTGTCTATTTATTGCATCCCGTTTTGTTATTGAATATGTTTACTATCAGTCTTATCTCTTATCGGTGTAACTCGTTGAGTTTTGAGGACATGGAGAACATGAAAACGTATTATTTCGGTCCCAAATACTAAACACAAGAGAAACTGCGACTTCCAACTGCCAGATCAAGGAACTACAAGTGGAAACAACTTTGCCAACCGTGTGTGCAG
>NC_134797.1:31102076-31107076 GCF_046742065.1 Oratosquilla oratoria
ATTAAAAAAATAAGTATAAATAATAATTCATAACAAATAATAGATATCGATAGATAAATAAAATTAAATAAATGGCAGACATTACAGTTCAAGTGTTTATCTAAATTAATCTTAAAACTTCGAACTGTATTACATTGCAATGTTTATTCCATTCATTAACTACACGGTTGGCGATTTTTTTTTCTACCCAATTTAAAATTAAATCTACTTCCTGACAGTTTGAGACCATTGTTTCTTGTCTGGTTCGTATTCAGTGTGAAAATTTCGTCGTTTGATGTTGCCAATTTCCTTTAGAATCTTAAAGACCAGTATCAAATCACCTGAATCTACGTTTTTTTAGGGAAATATATATTCATTTGTTTTAGTCGATTTTCGTGTGACTTATTTCTGATATTTGGAATCAGGTTTGTGGCTCGCCGTTATTGTTATCATCATCGTCGTCGTCGTCGTTGTTGTCATTGTTGTTGTTGTTATTATTATTAATATTATTATTACCATTATTATTATTATCATCATTAATATTATTACCATTATTATTATCATTATTATCATTACCATTATTATCATTATCACCATTATTACTATTATTATCATCATTATTACTGTTATCATCATCATTATTAAAATCATTATTATTTGATATTTGGAATCAGTTTTATTATTATTATTATTATTATTATTATTATTATTATTATTATTATTATTATTATTATTATTATTATTATTATTATTACTGCTCCTGCTGCTGTCGTCATTGCTGTCGTCGATGATGTTGTTGTTGTTGTTGTTGTTGTTGTTGTTGTTGTTGTTGTTGTTGTTGTTGTTGTTGTTGTTGTTGTTGTTGTTGTTGTTGTTGTTGTTGTTGTTGTAGGAGATGATTTTCTTGATACTCCAAAAAATCCATCCTGGCGCTGCCCCTCTCACAAATAAGAATATACAAATAAATAAATAGATAAATAAATGAAATAAAATAGAGTTGATGTTAAATAACAAGAGAAAAATATATAATCAAGCCATAGGTGCCCGTGTCGTATGTGACACATTTTATTCTGGTTGACAGCAGACGATTCTATTCATCTAGAATAGAACGAACACCGAATATGACAGGACCAACGGAAAAGCGCGTTCTCGTGACAGTGGCAATCCTGATAGACGAAAACTGTCGTACCATATTCTCCTCAGGAATAAACTAACCAAGTCTGTTGTTTACCTCCGTTGCTATGACAACCAGTGACGGACGTTTTTTACGCCCATTTGATACAGCTAATCCTGGCAAAGTAATAAAGAAGTTATTTTCACCAAAAGTAGACTGGTGCAGAGATGCATTTTCTGACTTGTGTTCTGGGTAGAGATATGGAGATTTCATGCAGCCAAAGATATGAATTATGGCCTGAAAAAGGTCTAGAATATCGAGTTTTAATCTAAAAAAGGACTCAACGATCAGCTGGGTTGGTCAAATTTTGGCCTGAACAAGGTCTTTAAAAAAAAGTCAGAGGGAAAAAAATTGGACTAAAAAAGGTCTCCACATTCCGCCACGGGGGGCCAAGTTTGACCTGAAAAAGGTCACCAGAATAAAAAATCCCGCCAAAAAGCGGCGCAATACCCCTCATCTCAATTCTCACTCCAATAAATCAGTTTTTCTTAACCACATGAACCAAACCACAACTGTCGCCAAGCAATTTCATTCGCCTAAGAAAATCCCCGGAAATGGAATGTTGAAACAAGACCAAAATTACTCCATATTTCAAACTTCGGGAGAGAAATTCCAGAGCGTCCCTCTGGAAGGAAATAGTGGAATAAGGATGAAGGAGACGATTGGTGCAAAATAAAATAACATTACAGTTACATTCTAATTTTTTAGATAGTTTGATTAACCGTCAGTGGGGCAACATACAACTCAACCAAGTATATATATATATATATATATATATATATATATATATATATATATATATATATATATATATATATATATACATATATATACATATATATATATATATATATGTGTGTGTGTGTGTGTGTGTGTGTGTGTGTGTGTGCTTCTGTATATATATATATATATATTATATATATATACATATATATACATATATTATATATATATATATAATCATATATGTATACATATATATATATATATATATATATATATATATATATTATATATACATATATATATATGCATATACAAACACACACACACACACACACATATATATATATATATATATATATATATATATATATATATATATATATATATATATATATATATATTACTTATTTTTATTTGTTTATATGCATATACATATTTGTTTATGCATGTATTAAATTATTCATTTATTTTTTCAGTTACTTTTTTATCTGTTTGATTATTGATTTGCAAAGTTTGTTCCAAAGAAACTCAATATGCAAACATTTATATATCTATTTACTTTATCAATATTATTTTCTCATTTCATCCATTAATCAATCATTCATATATAATTTCGTTTATTCGATTTGTTAATTCATTTGTCTATTCATCTTGGTATTATACCCCGTATGAGGTTTTTGTGGGACTTCAATGTCCTTACATCTGTCCATAACCATACATACAGCTCCATCATCTCTGTACGATATTATCTCCAAGAATAGAAACGCTATTCGTTGCTAAAATAATACATGGCGATCCATTCAATGCACAAAATTCTTAAACAAATCTGTGGACTTTGTCTTCCAATTTTCAAATCACACGGAAGAACCGAATCAAATTGTCACGTCATGTCGTTCTGTCTGGATCCAAAGTTTGAGCGACATTACGTCACTCCATAAACTGTGTGACGTTATGTCGACTTTGAGGACACAATTCAGAGTGGACAAAGTTTTTTTGTACTTAAAATGTCTGACTCAGAAGAAATTTAATCTTTGGGGAATTACCTATAAAAGTATGGTACAACGCACACACACACACACACACACACACACACACACACACACACACATATATATATATATATATATATATATATATATATATATATATATACAGTATATATACTGCATGTAATAATCGTGCATGCACCATGATAAACGTAGGAAT
Source organism: Oratosquilla oratoria (assembly GCF_046742065.1). Classification (NCBI taxonomy): domain Eukaryota; kingdom Metazoa; phylum Arthropoda; class Malacostraca; order Stomatopoda; family Squillidae; genus Oratosquilla; species Oratosquilla oratoria. Next base: position 31,105,162 of record NC_134797.1, read on the forward strand.
CCTGGGAATCAATTTAACAGTGGAACAAAAAAACAGTTTTGGGTGTGAATATGTTATTTTGTTGAACACAAAAATTAAAATACGATATCGATATTTGCACTTGTTCTCTGTTCTCCTTTTACAAAAACTGAAAATAAAAGAAGATGAAAGAGAAAGAGAGAGAACATCAATTTAGTTTGGCGTTCAGCTGTGTTTCGACTTCCGGGTTGAGTATAGTGTGTTCTCAGGGGATTCTATTCGGGCGAAGAGATTCAAGATGGCGAAGAAGAGTCACAGACATTTAAGAAATACAATAAAAGGAAGGGATGATAAAAATTAAAAGTGGTCAGCATTCTTTTTTGAATGAAGATTATTTCCCGGCAATATAAGAATTTTGCGTACCTCTGGTCCGTAGGGATGTAGGTAAAGACCCTAGAATATTAACCGCTTAGGATACAGCCAATACCCCCACACAGGGTCATTCTAATAGAGAACACTCGCTTTATAATATTTGTATTTTCAAAGACCCACAATACATAGAATTGTAAAACCAGAAGTAGCATCAGAAAAAGGACACGCCAACACACACACACACACACAGTTTACAAAATAAAGTTAAAAACCTACATCGGCAATATCAGGACCAATAAGTGATTTGCGTTTAAAAAAGATAATGAAACGTAACTTGCATGCTAATTAAGTTTTCGTTCCTAGATAAGGAGATTTGCAAATTTGATGTTGATCCACTTTTAACAAACGTTCCAGTCGACGGCGCTATTTTTGCCGGTCCTTTGGGAAGAAGGCAACGCCAGGAACTACGATTTCCTCTTACCTAGTTTCATTATGTTCAATTAGTACCATTGTGCTGGAAATGTGGTATGTTCTTTTTCAGCGAAGAGGGAACACCACAAACTCCCCACGAATTGTATACTAAACGCAGTATTGTTTCATCTATGAAGATTTTTAGCAACGTCTAGCGCCTCAATCATTGAGGCCAATATCACAATAAAGAGTTGGAATCATAGATGTGGTAAAGAAAGAAAAAACTGAGGGAGTGAAGCAGAACGAAAGGAATAGTGAGTAAAAATTAAAATATGGTCACCATTGCTTATAAACGGAGATCAATCTCCAATGATAAATGAATCCCGAGTGACTCCATTATGAAGGGATGTCACTGAATTCCCTAAGATAGTGACCACATAATACCCAATGCGGGGGTTCACAAACGAGTAACGTGATAGAAACAACGGGGAGCTAACTCCACAAGTATTAGCTATGATGATAATCTATTATCCGCTACACCAAAGAATGTATAAGAAATTAATAGAATAGCCTAGCGGCAGCCCAAATAAGGGGTAAAGTACCACTTGATACGGAAGGCGTTGAACAAGATAGACTACAACCTCTTAGATACTAAAGCCAACCGTCAACCCCAACCGTCATAAGATTTTCGTCAAATGTTGTGAATTCGAAAACCTGAGAGACGACTTTGCTTACAATATTCTAGACTTCCCTAAGAATACTTCAACAATGTGTCTAATATTCGTATTCTAGGTTTAACCTCTCTTAGTTCGTCCTTCAGCTTCTCAGTGTATAACGCAAAGGTGATTTGACATTTGGTGATTCGAAAATAGAAATATTGTGCCCAAAGTCGTTCTTATTCATACGAACACAACTGAGTCTCGTATGCGTGAGCTTTAGGGGTAATCATCTTCGTCTTGAATTTCACGGACTGGAGACCCGTTGTCCCACATTGGCAGCTAATGGTCCTTTAGTCTTTCCATAAATCTCTCCGGGAAGAAACGTTGGTTTGGTACCTGTGTTGTATTTGTGCGGGTCTCACACTCTCTCTCTCTCTCTCTCTCTCTCTCTCTCTCTCTCTCTCTCTCTCTCTCTCTCTCTCTCTCTCTCTCTCTCTCTCTCTCTCGTCACAGGT